>NC_083223.1:29091693-29394723 GCF_032191835.1 Heteronotia binoei
AAGTGGTAAAACATCTTGTGAGCGAGTTCAAGTAGATGAGTGAAGCAATGCTGGTATGGCCAGCATGGTGTTATCAGAATGCAATGAGGATGTTCTCTCAGAAGTTTGATGACTACCTTGGTGATGAGAGGTAGAGGTGAAAACATGTATACAAACTGGTTCTTCCATGGGAACAGAAGGCCATCCCCTACAGAGTTGGGATCTGCTCCTGTTCTGGAACAAAACATTTTACGCTTCTTGCTCTGAGCGGTAACAAAGACACCTATTGAAGGGTGTCCCAATGAGCTGAGTCCTGGGTGAAGTTATGTCCAAATTATCTCCCATTCATGTTAAAACAATTTTATTTGGTAACATATTATATTTCTTGCAACATTAATAACTTCTTTTATCTATCCCATATATTACTTTCTACCCACCCTTCCCCCCGTTACTTGACCCCTGCCAGTGTTATTTACTTAAAGTACTAATGTTTAAAGGTACCCTTAACTAATAAAAACAAAAATTAATATTCTTTTTTCTAAGACTTAATCATTATCAAAAATTGTCCAATGTCCTTTTATTTTCCACTCCTTTTCTACATATTTTCTGAACTTCTTCCACTCCATCTTAAAAACTTCTAAATCATAGTCTCTTAAAACTCTTGTTAATTTGTCCATTTCACTCCATGTCATAACTTTTACAATCCAATCCCATTTCTCTGGTATTTTTTCTTGCTTCCACAATGGCGCATATAATGTCCTAGCAGCTTAAAGCAAGTACCAAATTATAGTTCTATCTTCTTTTGGAAATTTTTTCATTTGTAATCCCAACAGAAAAGTTTCTGTAACTTTCTTAAATTCATATCCCAAGATCCTAGAAATTTCTTGTTGAATCATCTGCCAATACTTTTTTGCTCTTTCACAAGTCCACCACATATGGTAGAAAGAACCTTCATGTTTTTTACATTTCCAACATCTGTCTGGCATCTTATTATTCATCTTTGCCAATTTCTTAGGAGTCATATACCATCTATACATCATTTTAAAATAGTTCTCTTTAATACTATGACACGTCGAAAGCTTCATAGAGTTCTTCCACAAATATTCCCAAGTTTCCATCTGTATTTCTTTATTTACATTAATTGCCCACTTAATCATTTGAGATTTCACTACTTCATCTTCCATAGACTATTTTAAAAATAATTTATATAATTTTGAAATTAATTTTTCATTGTCTCCAAGCAGAACTTTTCCCATCTCTGTTTGCTCTTTTCTTATTCCTTGTTTTAATGTCATTCTCCACCAAGCTTTTTATTTGTTGCATTTGAAACCAATCATATTTATTATTCAGCTCTTCAGCAGTTTTCAATTCTATTTTGCCACTTTGCATTTTTAATAGTTGATTATATGACAACCACTTTTCTTCACCCATCTCAGCTGTTATTTTTATCACTTCAGCTGACACTATCCATAACGGTTTTCTCTCATCTCCATATTTTTTATATTTCATCCATGTATTTAGCCAAATTTATTTCCATGACCTTCCAACGCTAAGAGTTTTTTGTTTAACAACATTATCCATTCTTTTATCCATACTAAGCAAACTGCTTCATGATATAATTTTAAGTCTGGTAACTGAAATCCGCCTCTCTCTTTTGCATCTGTTAAAATTTTCATTTTAATTCTTGGTTTCTTCCCCGCCTACACAAACGCTGAAATTTTTCTTTGCCGTCTATTAAATTGTTTACTGTCTTTCACAATCGGAATATTGTAAGCCGCCCTGAGTCCGCTTGCGGAGAGGGCGGGATATAAATATAAAGTAATAAATAAATAAATAAATAAATTTACCTTGGAGGTAACTGCCCGTTAGTCTCTGCAATTCTTGTTGCTTATTTATTTGCATATTTTTACATAGAAGTTTTGATTTTTCTTTATTAATACAAAGTCCTGCCAACTCCCCATATTCTTGTATTTTGGCTAACAACAAAGGTGTGACTTGTATGGGGTTTTCATTTATAAACATTATATCATCTGCAAATGCTGTATATTTGTAAGTAAATCCTTTTTACTTTTAATCCTTCTATTTCTTTATCTTCTTGAATTTGCATCAGTAATATTTCAAGACAACAACAGTGGGGAAAGTGGACAACCTTGTCTTGTACCTTTACTAATTATCATGTCTTCTGTAACATCAGCACTTTTTTTTTGTTCAGCCAATGAATAAAATTCTAGTCCCAATTGCTTATTCCATAAAAATTTGTAATCCTTTTGTTTGATATGAACTTCTTGTAAACAAACTATATTACAATTTTGCTTTTAATCCAATGAAACGTTGCCTTTCTTTTTTTGTGGTGAATTTAGTCCATTTACATTCCAAGATAATAATCTGTAATCCATCATGGTGCAAATTCTTTATGTTCTTCATAAAACCTACGCAATTCCTGTGTGCTTGCAATTGTAATCCTTTTTCCTCGCAGCTCAAAGCTCACACCTTCAGGTATTATCCATCTATACCTCATTTCATTGTCATGTAGTTTTTCTGTCAATTTTTATATGCTTTTCTGTCATTTATCACTTGTCTTGGCAATTCTTTCATGATTCTTACTCTGCTGCCTCCCACTAGCAATGTCTTTTTTTAAAAAAAAAATTATTCATGATTTTTTTTCACCATTTCTTTTGTCATATATTTATAGCCACATCTCTTGGTAGATTATTTTTCTTGGCATATAGTGAGTTCACTCTATACATATAGTCATACATGCTTCTAGTTCCTTCAGGATCTTCCTCCAAAAATTCTGCAATTATTCTTATTATATATCCTTTCAAATCAGTCTCTTCATGCTCAGGTACTCCTCTCAGACGTATCTGGGTTTCCATCAATTTGCAGTCATGAATTGCCACCTTTTCTTGCATTTTTAGCAAGGTGGAATCATGTACTTTCACTCTCTCTTCCACCTCTTGCACTTTCTTTGATGTTACCACAGTCTCATTTCTGAGATCTTCTATATCTTTCCTTAGCTCTTCAATGACTTTTCAAATTTCTTTTTTAGAAGCAGTTATCATGTCTCTCACCCCTTTCATCATCTTGGCTTCATTGCTTCTAATTGCTCTTGCATTTTCTCCATTGAGGCAGACCTTGCACGGGTTAACTTATGCTCTGACATTTAAAAAAAACAAAAAGTTTTGACCTCTCCAAAATAAATTTAAACTATCAGGTTTGATAAGAGTAAGGCTTGCCCTTTTCAATAAGCCTAATTTTGCCGTCCTCGGAGCCTCCTGGGCTCAGATATTAATTTTTGAAGTTTTTATTTCTTCCAAAATGGCGGTCAGAACTTTCTGCTTCCCTTTAAAAAAAATTTTTCCTTCAAAAGGCTTCTAAAATTATCAGCGATAATGTCCAATAGTATTTACCTTATAATTGTCACCTCTGTCAGCTTCACCAATTTTTAATGTCCCGAACACTTTAAAACTTTATTTAAATTTTGACCTCCTAGCAATGGCCGCCGATGTTTTGCTTTGATATTATAGTCCTAGAGTAAGCTAGCTGCTGCAATGATTTCACTTTTCCATCCGACACTTCCTGCTTTTCTTGCCACCAAATCCCGTTTTCACTGGTAAAAAGATCTCGCGATGTTTGACGTATTTCCTGTGTTGACTGTGAGAGCTGCAAATCTGTGAAGATGGGGCTTTTTCACCAAAACCGCAAGTAGACAAAACAATAAATTCCTTTCCACTTTTTAGCACTGTCCTTTAAATTTACAAAGTTCAAATTTCGCCCCTTCTCCCCTTCTTCTTCCAAGCTTTCTGAAGCTCTGTTTCCCACCTTCTGATTTTATTTTGTTTAACTTTAAATAGTCCCGGAATGAAGATAGTCATCAGTACCTTTTTCTGCAGTTATCCAGATCCAGCACCGGTCTTGTATAGCTTTAGATGTTTAGCAGCCTCAGAAGGTTAGGATCCTGTCAAGCTTATGTCAAATAAATGACTCTGGAAACTTCTGCAGATGATGAATATGCAACTCATCTCCGGAGACCCCTCAAAGGAGCCCCCCCCCCCCGGGACTCCCTTATAGCCAAGGTAGATCTCCTCAGAGTTTCCTGTGCATACCTTGGACTGATCTCTGACTGAGAAAAGTAGGCCATAGGCATTAAATTGCCCTCCACTACCCCAAAGAGAAGTCCCAGCCTGCTCCCCTTCTGAGAAGCAATTCAGCTTGGCATTTTCCAACCCCGGAAGTTCCAAATGATCTCCCATTCATGAAGGGAGGCTGCTCCACAGCTCAGGAGATCTGCCTGTACATTCAGCTTCCTGGGAAGATGAGTAGCTATCAGGAAAGAGTGGTGGTCTATGCACTCTGATTAGATGGCCATTGCCAGAGTAGAGTCTCCTGGAAACCATTCTCCCTTGGTGGTTGATGTAGCTGACAGCTGTGGTGTTGTCTGTCAGGATGGAAATGGACTTCGCTGAGAGAAGTGGAAGGATTGTGTCATGCACAAGTAGTTTCAATAATAGAGTCCTTTGTTATGGTTCAAATGAACTTCTCTATTTAACTCCAAGTTGCATACAGAATATTGTCTTTGAGAAGACTGAGAAATCAGAGGTTACAAGATGCTACATAAGGTATCATAAAGCAACAAAAACCACACTATTGGAATCTGGGGTGCAAAGGGCAAAGCAGTAATTTTCCTCTACCTAGAAATAGCTTTCTAACAGCAACCCGTGACCAAGATAAGGCTTGTGAAGTGCCTGGGATGAAACGGGGGAAGTTTGGGCACTGAGACATAGCAAGTCAATTCTGTTAGATAAACATCCTTTGCCAGATGGCTGCAAGGACATGAGAAAGGGGTTGTAGGGAATGGCGAATAACCAGGGCTCTTACTTGACAATACTTCAGCCATCTTAGGGGGAGAATAACCGTGGTTGACAGATTGTAGACAATTCCAGAAAGTTTTTATGATGTTGAGCATGACAAGAAAGCCACAAGCCCCCCAAACAATGACCATTCATGTAAGCACCCCAACCCCATAGTGAAGATTGTTATTGATGATGTAGAGCAGTGTTTCCCAAAGTGGGCAATATTGCTCCCTAGGGGGTGCTGGAACAATCCAGGGGGGTGGTAGTAGGCTTGGATGCAATTGGCGGGCGGTGAAAAAAATAAGGGGGCGGTGGAAGCATAAAGGGAGAGGAGAGGAGAGGAGAGGAGAGGAGAGGAGAGGAGAGGAGAGGAGAGGAGAGGAGAGGAGAGGAGAGGAGAGGAGAGGAGAGGAGAGGAGAGGAGAGGAGAGGAGAGGAGAGGAGAGGAGAGAAGAGAAGAGAAGAGAAGAGAAGAGAAGAGAAGAGAAGAGAAGAGAAGAGAAGAGAAGAGAAGAGAAGAGAAGAGAAGAGAAGAGTGGTAGAAGTCAAAACATCACACTTCTGGGAGGTATCCAGAATTTCTAATTTAGAGAAAAATTCCCATTAACAAAAAAAGAGGGTTCCTTTTTGTCTGCTTCTTAGTGCAAATTCACCCAATTAGACTAGTAATGAGGACCAGAACTCCTTCCACTTAAAATATAAGAAGGATGCAGTTTATTTATAAGACTGAATAAAAAATAGAGGTGTACAGACAAACAAGAAAAACAGAAACAAAAAACCTTACCAACTATCCTAGCCAATACTTGCTACAGCTAGCAGCTTCTCAAGGTTGCTTGCCATTTCTCTCTCAGCAATACAGTTCAAGTCAGGACAGTGGAAGAACTGAGGCAATTGCACAAACTTCTCTGAAGAGTTCCAACCTGCAGCTTTTTCCTCACAAGGTTTTCTGCAGAGCATCAAGCTTCTTACAGTCCTCTGGTTACCAGGTGGTTGCTTTTGTTGATTTCAACCAACTGCAGTGCCCCAGACACAAAGTATCTTCTTCAAGGCCAGCACATGGGAGTAGGCAGGGTAGGTGACCATCTAGAGCACCACCCTTCCAGGGAGTGCTGCTGGGCACCCCCTTTCTCCCCCTTCCCATGTGGCATGAACTCGCCAGTCAACAGGCAAGCCGAGAGCCCCTAGCGGTGTTACCGCACCGCCACTTTTCTTCACAGGACAAATGTTGCCTGTGCTTGTCAGAGGCTTCCTTGGAAGCCTCAAAAGAGAGCCCCATTTTACCACTGCCTGCTGCTTTCAGGTTGAAAGCAGCTGGGTGGCAGCACTTTCCCACTGCACTAGTCAGAGCTGATGAATGCAATGGGAAGGTGCCACCCGCCCAGCCGCTTTCAACTCGAAAGCAGCGGGCAGCAGTAAAATGGGGTACTCTTCAGAGGCTTCCTTTGAAGCTTCTGACCAGCACAGACAATGTTTACTCTGTGAAGAAAAGAGGCAGTGTGGCAGCACTAGTGTGTGCTGCTCAGGACTCTTAGCTTGCCTGTTGGCTGGCATGATGATGTCATCGCCTATGTGTGAAGAATATCCCCCCTTAGGAGCGCATGGGGGGACATGTCTAGGGCGGCGAAACCCCTAGCACCAGCACTGATCTTCTGCGCCTCTTCTTGAGTTTTGATATTTTACTAATCCATTTATATCCCTGACTGGCTGGCAAAGTGCTAGAATTGTGCAACCAATCATTGGTACAAAACAACCAATTTAGCTGGGCCTGTCTAGATCTTCTCCTGTCAAATACCTGTCAAACTAGATGGCCTCCTGTCAGTTGAAATTGACATATGATCAAATACTCTTAATGGGAGATCTTAATGGAACAGTCGAGAACTCATTGGATAGATCTGGAGGGAAAAAAAATGATGGGAAAGAAGGGAAACTGCCAAAGTCTTTCTTCGAATTAGTTAAACAAAAAAATTTAGAAGATATATGGAGGAAGTTTAATCCTGAAGTGCGGGACTATACTTTTTTTTCTGCAAGACATAAGACTTTTTCTAGAATTGACATGCTATGGGGAACTAGAGACTTAGGTCTCATAACAAGGAAGATAGAGATTTTACTTAAAATTGGGGCTGATCATAACCCAATAATGTGGATTACAAAATTATCTAAAAGATTGAGGAGATGGAGACTGAATGAAGATTTGCTACAGAGCAAAGAAACAGTGACATTTCTAGAAAAAGAAACTAAGGACCTTTTCCAAGTGAATGATAAAGAAGACATTGACTTTCAGATGGTCTGGGATGCTTATAAAGCAGTAATGAGAGGGTTGTTGATTACTCTGAACAATAAAGACAAAAGGAAAAAAGAAAAACAATTATTGGACATTCAAAATGAAATAAAGAAAAAAAGGGGAGCTGAGAAAAAGACCAGGGGAAAAGAAAATTCTAAGGGAAATTTCAATATTACAAACTCAATTGAGACATTTGTTAAAGAAGTGGAATGGAATCTGAAAAGGCTTCAGCAGAAATCGTTTGAAGGGGCAAATAAGACGGGAAAGTATTTGGCGTGGCAATTGAAGAAAAAGAGAGAAAACAAAATAATTAGTAGAATTGTGATAGATGGAAGAGAAGTAGTTACTCAAGAGGGAATAAAAAGCGAATTTTTAAGTACTATGTGTCAAGTCTGCTGTATTGTTGAGTAACCTGTTTTCTAACTCTGGTTCAGAAGCAAGGGATTCTGGGCAGTTCATACTGAACACCGAATTCTGACAGAACGACTTAAACAATATTTGATAAATTTTATAAAGGAAGATCAAGCTGGTTTTCTTCCCAAAAGACAAATAAGAGACAATATTAGAACTGTTGTAAATATTGTAGAATATTATGAAAGACATCCAGAAAAAGAAGAAGCATTATTCTTTGTGGATGCAGAGAAAGCATTTGACAATTTAAACTGGGACTTTATGTTTGCAGTATGGATAAGATGGAGCTTGGAGAAAGCTTTATAAGAATGATAAAAGCGATATATTCTGAACAAAGGGCAAGGTTGAGTGTTAATGCAGATCTTACAGATGAAATGAAAATCAGCAAAGGTACTAGACAAGGCTGCCCGCTTTCACCATTGTTGTTCATAATGACTCTTTAAATTTTATTGATGCAGATTCAAGAAGAAAAAGATCTAGAAGGATTACAAATAAAAGGATATACCTACAAGTACAGAGAATTTGCTGATGACATAATGTTTATAAATGAAAACCCCATACAAGCTACACCTTTGTTATTAATGAAAATACAAGAGTTTGGGGAGTTGGCGGGACTTTATATAAATAAAAATCTAAAATTTTGTGCAAGAATATGCAGATAAATAGACAACAAGAATTACAAAGACTAACGGGCTGTGAAGTTACCTCTAAGGACATAACAAGATAAGAGATAACAATGAAAAATATTGATTTGTTTAAGAATAATTATGAGAAGTTATGGCGTAGAATAGAGGAAGATGTGCTAAAATGGAACAAGCTCAATTTGTCATTGCTGGGCAGAATAGCTGCAATAAAAATGAATATTCTACCAAGGATAATGTATCTGTTTCAAACTATTCCCATTGTGAAAGATGCTAAACAGTTTGATAAATGGCGAAGGAAAATTTCAGAATTTGTGTGGGCTGGGAAGAAACCAAGGATTAAAATGAAAATCTTGACAGATGCAAAAGAAAGACGTGGATTCCAATTACCAGATTTGAAATTGTATCATGAAGCAGTTTGTTTAGTATGGATGAAAGAATGGATAACGTTGTTAAATAAAAAACTTTTAGTGTTGGAAGGCCATGGAAAAAAATTTTGGCTGGCATGCATACTTATATTACAGAAAAAAGAAGATGTATGGCTTTTTCTCTCACCATTATATAAGAAGTAATCTACTAAATGTATGGATAAAGTATAAGAAATATGGTGATGAGAGGAGACCTTTGTGGATAGTGCCAGCTGAAGTGATAAAGATAACGGCTAAAACAGCCAAAGAAAAACGGCTATCATACAATCAGTTACTAAAAATACGAAGTGGAAAAATAGAACTGAAAACTGCAGAAGAACTGAGTTACAAATATGATTGGTTTCAAATGCAACAAATAAAAAGTTTGGTGGAGAATGATATCAAAACTGAAGGAATAAGGAAGGAGCAAACAGAAATGGAAAGAGTTCTGCTTGGAGATAATGAGAAATTAATTTCAAAAGTATACAAATTACTCTTGCAATGGACTACAGAAGATGAAGTAGTGAAATCTCAAATGATAAAATGGGCAATTAATGTAAATAAAGAAATAAAGATGGAATCTTGGGAATATTTGTGGAAGAATTCTATGAAACTCGCAACATGTCATAGTATTAAAGAAAACTGTTTTAAGATGATGTATAGATGGTATATGACTCCAAAAAAATTAGCAAAGATGAACAACAAGATGCCAGATAGGTGTTGGAAATGTAAAAAGCACAAAGATTCTTTCTACCATATGTGGTGGACTTGTGAAAGGGCTAAAATATTTTGGCAAATGATTCAGCAAGAGATTTCTAAGATTTTGGGATATGAATTTAATAAAGTGGCAGAGACTTTTCTGCTGGGATTACAAATGGAAAAATTTCCAAAAGAAGACAGAACTTTAATATGGTACTTGCTCTCAGCTACTAGGACATTGTATGCGCAGCTGTGGAAGCAAGAAAAAAAACCAGAGAAATGGGATTGGATTACAAAAGTTATGTAATGGAGTGAAATGGACAAATTAACAAAAAAATTAAGAGACTATGATTTGGAACTTTTTAAGTTGGAGTGGAAGAAATTCAGCAGATACATAGAAAAAGTGGAAAATAAAAGGACATTGGACAATCTTTGATAACGATTAAGGTTTTTAAAATGAGAATATAACTTTTGGGGGTTTTTTTAACAGTTAAGGGTACCTTTAATATTTGTTTTCTTTAAGTAAATAACACTGGCGGGGGTCAAGTAACGGGGGGAGGGGTGGGGGGAAAGTAAGATATGGGGTAGAAAGTTTTCTCTTTTACTTTAAGTTTTTATAAGTTGTAGATATAGTTTTGCTACCATATGTTACTAATAAAAATTGTTTATTCACAAGAAATTGACAGTTCACAGGTGTTTTACAATTGTTTACCATTAAGAACATGGTCTCTAGGCTTACTTAAGCTGATAGCAACCCACACAAACACTTAGAACTTGGGTATTGTCATTTTCTAGGTAATGATGCAGACAAACACTTGCACACATGGTTGATGAAATGCTCAATTTCTTGATAGGAGGCTTCTGCGACTTGTGGATGGGGCACCATGGCAGTCTAGTCTGCCCTCCCAACCCAATCCTGTAGCTATGACACAGTCATAAAGAACTAAGCAATGACCAACTGGCATTACATCAAAGACGCTTCTATCTCCATAGTAGTAAAGCCTCTTCAAAGAAACCTCTTTATTCTTTCATTTCATTCCTGAAGTAGTTAAGAGTTTCCTGAATTGCCTGAAGCCAGGAGCCCACTGCTGGTTGCCTGCTTCATTCATTACTTCATGTTTCCCATGCTTCACTTACTTCCCACAGAGCTGACTGAGATAAACAGCTGCTGCTTCAAATACTACGCTAATCTCTGCACTCCTGATGGTGAGTAATGATTTCAAAATTAAAGAAATTGCAAAGGTGACTTTTTCCCAACTATTCATGAGGAGGTAGGGTTCCCAAGTCTGACTCAAGAAACATCTCACAGAGGTCTGAGAGGAGCAGAGCAGCTCTGATAGCTGAGACAGCTGGAGAAATTGCTGAGAATTTCTGAGTTCTGAAGGACTTCATTCTGAGGTTTGTGGGGCTGCCTAAAATTCTGAGGTGTGATAGCTGGGGAACTGCTCTTTGTTTGCTTGACTGCTCTTTGTTTGGTTGACTGGGCTAAGGGTGAAAGAGATTGAGAGTGATTGCTGCTGATTGCTGAGGAATGCCTCTGCGCCACCCTGTTTGCATTTTAAGCTGCGCCTTGCCAAAGGGCTCTTGGCCTGTGGCTCTTCGCCTAGGGGCTCTCTAAGGACCAGGAACCCAGATCCCTGATTCCCTTGTTCTCCAAATAAGATAAGTTCCCAATAAGGTAAGGTAAGGTAAGTTGACCCTCCAGAAGGGGAGCCACTTAAACAAACAGCATTTAAAGAGGACTGTATATATATAATGAAGATAGAATGCCAGCAGGGGATTGGGGGCTTTCCAGTGTTTTGCACTGAGTGTCACATGTACAACTATCTGCCCAAAGTACAGAAGTCTTGGGTGTGTGCTCGATGCAAGGAGCTCCTGGTCCTCAGAGAACGAGTTTGTACCCTTGAGGCCGAGGTGACTGCCCTGGAGAAGCAGAGACGGTCAGTTAGGCACCTGGGGAAGACTCTCGGGGGTATATTAGATGAACCCTGCTCTGAATGTAGCAGCCCCGTTGCTGCCAGAGAGCGTGAGGGTCGAGAGGGAACAGGGCACCGTGCTGATGACAAGGGGAATGCGCCCTCAGAAGGGACCTCTTCTTTGGTTGGTGAGCGGGAATCCTTTCGCGCCAAGGAACCATCCCTGAGCAGGGGGAGAGGGGGGGGTTTGGTAGTTGGTGATTCGATCCTTAGGCAAGTAGACAGCTGGGCGGCGAAACTGCGTACTGACCGTATGGTGACTTGCCTGCCTGGTGCGAAGGTAGTGGACATTACGCGTGTAGTAGATAGACTGATAGACAATGCTGGGGAGGAGCCTGTGGTCGCGGTGCATGTTGGCACCAACGATGTGGGGAAATGCAGTCGTGAGGTCCTGGAGGAAAAATTTAGGCTGCTAGGCAGGAGTCTTAAGGCCAGGACCTCCAAGGTAGCCTTCTCAGAAGTGCTACCTGTTCCACGTGCAGGGCAGGAGAGACAGGCACAAATTAGAAGTCTCAATGTGTGGATGAGACGATGGTGTAAGGAGGAAGGGTTTAAGTTTGTTAGGCACTGGGATGCTTTCTGGAACAAGCGGGAGCTGTACAAAAGAGACGGTCTCCACTTGTCCCTGGATGGAACCAGGCTGCTGGCGCTTAAAATCAAAAAGGTGGCAGAGCAGTTTTTAAACTATATCTTGGGGGAAAGCCGACAGGAGATGAAATGTCTCTGGTTCGGGAGGACTCGTCTCAAAGAGATGAAGGGTTAGCTGCTATTTTTCTACCGGGTAATGGACCAGAGTTGTCCACTGTGAAGGTGACAAACAGTATGGACAGTCTGCCAGAGTCTCGAGGCGGCAGGAGGAAGGTGGTGGGCCTAGCTTGCCTGGGAAATTATAGATGTTTGTATGCAAATGCTAGAAGTGTTCGAAGTAAAATTGGTGAATTGGAATGTTTAGTGTTGGGAGAAAATATAGACATTGTGGGAATTTCAGAAACTTGGTGGAATGAGGAGAATCAGTGGGACACGGTGATTCCTGGATATAAGCTATATCAGAAGGATAGGGAGGGAAGGGTTGGAGGTGGGGTGGCTCTGTATGTCAGAGAGGATATACGGTCCAGTAAGACTGAGGTCAGAGAATTAGATTCACTTTTAGAAATGCTTTGGGTTGAAATAGAGGGCCCAAAAGGAAATTTAACTATGGGAGTTTGTTATCGCCCACCAAATCAAGAGAGAGAAGACAATTATAATATGATGGAAGGCTTAAAGATAGCGGCTAAATGTAAAAACTGTGTCATATTAGGTAATTTTAACTACCCGCAGATTGATTGGGTCAATATCTGTTCTGGTCGAGAGAAAGAGATTGAGTTTCTTGATGCTCTCAATGACTGTGCTATGGAGCAGATGGTCTCAGAACCTACCAGGGGTGGGGCGATCCTGGATTTGGTCCTAAGTAATGCCCAAGACTTGGTGAGAGATGTAAAAGTGATTGCGCCACTTGGGAGCAGTGACCATAATGTTATTGATTTCACCGTTTGTATAAATAGGGAGTTGTCCAAAAAGACCGCCACAACCACGTTTAACTTTAAAAGGGGTAAATACACTGAGATGAGGAGGCATGTGAGGAGGAAACTGAAAGGAAAGGTACATACGGTCAAAACCCTTGGGGAAGCTTGGATGCTATTTAAAACTATAATCCTAGAAGCTCAGATAAAATACATACCACAAGTTAGGAAAGGCACAAACAGGCATAAGAAAAGGCCTGTGCGGTTAACAAACAAAGTAATGGAAGCTGTAAAAGGTAAGAAGCACTCCTTTAAGCGATGGAAAACCAGTCCAAGTGAGATTAGTAAAAGGGAACACAGGCTGTGGCAAATCAAATGCAAGACTGTGATCAGGCAGGCAAAAGGAGACTATGAGGAGCATATTGCAAAAAACATAAAGACCAACAATAAAACTTTCTTCAAATATATTAGAAGTAGGAAACCAGCCAGGGAGGTAGTGGGGCCCTTGGATGACCATGGGGTAAAAGGATTACTGAAGGAGGATAGGGAAATAGCTGAGAAGCTAAATGAATTTTTTGCCTCCGTCTTCACTGTGGAAGACGAGGACTTTTTGCCCGCCCCAGAACCACTAATTTTGGAAGAGGTGTTGAAAGACCTGAGTCAGATTGAGGTGACAAAAGAGGAGGTCCTACAACTGATAGACAAATTAAAAACTAATAAGTCACCGGGTCCGGATGGCATAAATCCGAGAGTTCTGAAAGAACTCAAAAGTTGAACTTGTGGATCTTCTAACAAAAATCTGTAATCTTTCATTGAAATCTGCCTCCGTTCCTGAGGACTGGAAGGTAGCAAATGTCACCCCCATCTTTAAAAAAGGTTCCAGAGGAGATCCGGGAAATTACAGGCCAGTCAGTCTGACTTCAATACTGGGAAAGTTGGTAGAAACCATTATCAAGGACAGAATGAGTAGGCACATTGATGAACACGGGTTATTGAGGAAGACTCAGCATGGGTTCTGCAAGGGAAGATCTTGCCTCACTAACCTGTTACATTTCTTTGAGCGGGTGAACAAACATGTGGACAAAGGAGACCCGATAGATGTTGTTTACCTTGACTTCCAGAAAGCTTTTGATAAAGTTCCTCATCAAAGGCTCCTTAGAAAGCTTGAGAGTCAGGGAGTAAAAGGACAGGTCCTCTTGTGGATCAAAAACTGGCTGAGTAATAGGAAGCAGAGAGTGAGTATAAATGGGCAGTCTTTGCAGTGGAGGACGGTAAGCAGTGGGGTGCCGCAGGGCTCGGTACTGGGTCCCATGCTCTTTAACTTGTTCATAAATGATTTAGAGTTGGGAGTGAGCAGTGAAGTGGCCAAGTTTGCGGATGACGCTAAATTGTTCAGGGTGGTGAGAACCAGAGAGGATTGTGAGGAACTCCAAAGGGATCTGTTGAGGCTGGGTGAGTGGGCGTCAACGTGGCAGATGCGGTTCAATGTGGCCAAGTGCAAAGTAATGTACATTGGGGCCAAGAATCCCAGCTACAAATACAAGTTGATGTGGTGTGAACTGGCAGAGACTGACCAAGAGAGAGATCTTGGGGTCGTGGTAGATAACTCACTGAAAATGTCAAAACAGTGTGCGTTTGCAATAAAAAAGGCCAACACCATGCTGGGAATTATTAGGAAGGGAATTAAAAACAAATCAGCCAGTATCATAATGCCCCTGTATAAATCGATGGTGCGGTCTAATTTGGTGTACTGTGTGCAGTTTTGGTCGCCGCACCTCAAAAAGGATATTATAGCATTGGAGAAAGTCCAGAGAAGGGCAACTAGAATGATTAAAGGGCTGGAGCACTTTCCCTATGAAGAAAGGTTGAAACGCTTGGGACTCTTTAGCTTGGAGAAACATCGACTGCGGGGTGACATGATAGAGGTTTACAAGATAATGCATGGGATGGAGAAAGTAGAGAAAAAAGTACTTTTCTCCCTTTCTCACAATACAAGAACTTGTAGGCATTCGATGAAATTGTTGAGCAGACAGGTTAAAACGGATAAAAGGAAGTACTTCTTCACCCAAAGGGTGATTAACATGTGGAATTCACTGCCACAGGAGGTGGTGGCGGCCACAAGTATAGCCACCTTCAAGAGGGGTTTAGATAAAAATATGGAGCACAGGTTTAGATTAAAATATGGAGCTATTAGCCACAGTGTATGTGTGTATATAAAATTTTTTGCCACTGTGTGACACAGAGTGTTGGACTGGATGGGCCGTTGGCCTGATCCAACATGGCTTCTCTTATGTTCTTATCTGGAGATTTTGGGGGTAGAGCCAGGAGACCTTGGGGTGGAGCCAGAAGCAAGGTTGTGACAAGCACAACTGAACTCTGAAGGGAGTTCTGGCAATCACATTTAAAGTGGCTGCACATTGTTTAAATGCCTTCCTTCCATTTGAAACAATGAAGGATAGAGGCTCCTTCTTTGGGGCCTCATAGAAATGGACCCCCTGGTCCGACTGTTTTGAAACTTGGTGCTTTGAGTAGTGGCATTGGATGCTATGTTGAACATTTGGTGCCTCTACCTCAAAAAACAGCCCTCCTAGTTCCCCCGATACCCCTGGATCAATTCTCCATTATACCCTTTTTTAAATTTAAATATTATTCTTTGTTATCTTAATTTTCTGTGTGTATATCTTTTCAAGTTGGAGACTGCAGGGTTGCCAGTTTGTTGGAACTGAATCTATTTGAAAGAGAAGTGGATGAGCATGACTGAGAAGTGGGACTTAACTGACCACAACGTTTTGCAAGCCAGAACTGGTGAAATGAACTCAGACTGCCTGTTGTTTTTCCTGTTTACTGCTACATGCATATTTTATCTTCATTGATTTTGTTGCATTGTTCTGTATGATGGAAGTGATGCATTGTGTACTATATTTCAATTGCTGTTACCTGCCCTGAGCCCACTTGCAGGGAGAGTGGGATAAAGAAATTTCAAAAATTCTGTGTAAATGTTACTATGGTTGATTTTATAAAATAATTTTAGAGTTTCAAGCTTCAAAGTGTCTTCTTTACAACATCTTTGTTTACCCTGTGTGCAAATATGTCACTGCATCTTTTAGTCCACTTCTTGAAGGTAGATTTACAGAAGGGTGCTGAGTAATTTTTTTTCTGAAAAGGGGGCGTTAGGTCAAATAAGTTTGGGAACCTCTGATGTAGAGAGTGAAATGGTGCTCCTGAGAGGTGATTGGATTCCAGTCTCCATCAATCCAGGAATGCTAGAATACTGGGTGGTAGTTGGAGGTGGAGAGAGGGAGAGTCTACAGAGGGTCAGAATCTTCTGAGAAACCACAATTATGGAATGTGCATGTGAACTCTGGCCAACATCAGAACATTGGTGGTAGCTGCCATTAAACCCAGAAGACGTTGGATCTGAAGAGCTGAGCCCTCTTTATGAGACTGAAGGAGTTCTAGGGAGATGATGTCCTGTGCTCTCTGCAGTGGGAGAAATGCCCTGTGCAGCTGAGTGTACAGAACTGCTCCTATAAACTGAACTTTGGAAGAGGGAGACAGGTGAGATTTCTTCAGATTCGCCCTTAGTCCCAATTGTTGTAGAAGAGCAAGTGTGGTCTGAATGTTGCAAATAAGAGTCTGCTTGGATTCCATGACTAACAGCCAACTGTCTATATATGGGAACAGAGTGATCCTATGGAGGTGGAGGTAAATTGCAATGACCACCACAGTTTTGGTGAAAATGTGTGGAGCAACTGAACTACCAAACAGGATGACCTTGTACTGATAATGATTCATGCCAATTGCAAGTCAGAGATATTTCCTGTGACGGGCATATGTCTGGTGTAGTGGTTAAGTGCAGTTTGGTGTAGTGCTTAAGTGCATGGACTCTTATCTGGGAGAACTGAGTTAGATTCCCCACTCTTCCACAGCAGCTGCCGGAATGGCCTTGGGTAAGCCATAGCTATCTCAGAGCTGTCCTTGAGCTTCTGGGAGAGCTCTCTTAGCCCCACCTACCTCACATGGTGTCTGTTGTGGGGGGGAAGGTAAAGGAGATTGTAAGCTGCTTTGAGACTCTGAGGTTTAGAATGTAGGGCGGGGTATAAATCCAATATCACGGGTGGCCAACGATAGCTCTCATGTTTTTGCCTACAACTCCCATCAGCCCCAGCCATTGGCCATGCTGGTTGGGGCTGATGGGAGTTGTAGGCAAAAAACATCTGGAGAGCTACTGTAGGTCATCCTTGCAATATCATCATCATCTTCTTCTATATGAAAATATGTGCCCTGAAAATGTCCCAGAGTGGTCATCCAGTCTCCTTGTTTGATCATGGGTAAAATGTGTAGAGAGGCCATGTGAAACTTCTGATACACAATGAATTTCTTAAGAGCCCTGAGATCCATGATGGGACGAAAACCTCTGTCCTTCAGGACTGTGAAGTAATGGGAATAAAATCCAAGGCCCCAAAGATGTAAGGGGAATAGGTTCTATAGTCTGTTTGGTTAGTAGTGTTTGACCTCTTCCAGAAGGACAGGTGACGGTAGTGTCACTACCAAGACCTGTTCAAATGGGGTCTGAAGAAATGCTATTGTATACCCCTCCTCGATGATGGAAAGGACCCAGCTGTTGGAGGTGATGAATCTTGATGTTGTTAAGTATGGGTACAAGCAGGTGGGCCCAGAGGAGGGGGGGACTGGAGACACCAGAATAGTAAAGTCAAAGGCCCTGTTTAGGTGTCCTAGACCCCTTGGGTCTAATAGCTTGGGACGTAGTAGATGAAAATTTAGATTTATTGAATGAGAGTCTGGTTGATGCTGTGGAGGATCTGAGTCTCCTTGACTGGTTCAAAGGTTGTAATTGGAAATAGTATTTAGCCCATGGTTTGTTCTGGATTCAGAGGATACACCAAAATTCCTGGACATCTTGATGCTCTTGTCCATTTCTTGCAAGATTACATCTGTGGTTGAAAACAGGTTACTTACCCATAATTGAAGATCTTCGAGTGGTCATCTGTGCATTCATACCCATGGGATGAAGCACCAGTGCTGATCCCCGATCGGTAGTACCAAGTCTGGGATTTTTTTGAGCCAGCTCCCTTGAGTATGCACAGCAGCCCCAATACGCATGCTCCAGATGCGGGTGCAACAATCCCGCCAGGTCCTTTGGACCGCCACTGTCAGGACCAAGAAACCACACAGTCTGATAATTCAGCAGTTTATTCCATAAGCATCTTAAGGCAGGACTTCATTTTTGCTAAGACTAACGTCTTAGCTCAGCGACTCCCTTTTAACCCATCGCCCCAACCATTTTCAAGCAAGCGCGGGAATGCAAAGCATGGGGATATTTTGGCGGGTCTCCCGCCCACCGAAAGTCTTGGAAGTCCAGGTGCATAATCTTTACTTCTTCAGCGTCTGACCTTGGAAGCTGGCAGAGGCAGCTTGAATAAGTTCCATAGATAAGCAATGTGTGAGAGGGGGAGAGGGAAAAAGCCAAGCAAGCAGGCAATCACAGCAATTGAATTACACAGAATTCATGGCAAGAGGAATACAGTTGTTAACCATAGATATATGACTCTTGACATTCCGCCCCCCTTAAGGTTCCCGTCCCCCCGGTTTGTCCAGATATCTGAGGTGAAAGTCTTTAATAAGCTTCCGACAGTATCGGCTTCACAGACCCACTCTGCCTGGCCGAGGGGAAAATGAGCTCACTTAACGAGATAGAACAACTCTCCCCACTTGATTTTGGAATCCAGGATTTCTTGCACCTCATGATAAATCTGACCACGAATCAGAGTCGGACTCGGGGGCTGATGATGTGGGTGTCATGGAGAAGAACCAGGATCTTTCTTCAGGTAGCTGGCATGGAAACAAGGGTGGACATGTTTTAGATTCTTAGGCAACTCAAGTTCCATAGTCACATTATTTATAATCCATTTAATAGGAAATGGACCCAGATATTTCATTCCCAGTTTCTTGCCGTTTTGGGTATTTGGGAGGTGCTTGGTGGAGATGTACACGGTGTGTCCCACTTTGAGGTTCCATAGTTTAGAATGCTTTTTATCATAATTTTTTTTATAGTCCTCCTTGGCTTTAGTCAATTGTTTTTGGATAGCTCCCCACCCCTGCGAGATCTATGGCCACCATTCTGTGAAATCAACAGGGGCTGTAGGTGGTGAGGGGAGTTCTGGAAACAGTTTGCCCTCATAGTCATTAACAATGAGGAAAGGGCTAGCATTGGTTGCGCTATGGACACTGTTGTTGTATGCATATTCTGCAAAAGGCAATAGTGATGCCCAATTATCCTGTTGGAAAGAAGTATAGCACCTCAGGAACTGCTCTAGCACCGCGTTCATTCCATCCGTCCATGGGTGGTATGCTGAACTAAGCCCCTTTTCAATTCCCACCAATTTGCAAAATGCACCCAGAAATTGGCAACGAACTGTGGCCCGCAGTCGGAAATGATCTTAGTCAGAAAAGCGTGCAGCTGACAGATGTGCTGTATAAATAATTGGGCCAAGTTCTTGGTGGTAAGTAACTGCTTACATGGAATAAAATGGGCTTGCTTGGAAAATGTGTCCACCACCACCCACACCACTGTTTTCCACTGGGAGGGGGGGTAAGTTGGTTATAAAGTCCATGGAAATGCATTCCCAGGGCCGGTGAGCTGGGGCTAGGGGTTGCAACTCACCAGGGGGAAGCCCCCTTCTTTTCTTTGCCATAACACAAGTTGGGCAGCTGGAAACATATTGCGAAATGTCCTTCCTTAACCCCAGCCACCAAAATTGTCGTTGCACCAAATGAATAGTTTTGACAAATCCAAAATGCCCCCCCCCCCAGCTTAGAATCATGAGCACGTTGCATGACTTCCGCTCCTAGCGGAGTGGGGATTAACAGTTTGTTGTCTTTATACCAGAGGCCCTTGGGGGAGGGGGTGAGATTGAAATCCATGTCAGGTGGATGTGTTACTAAAGCTTCTTTTAGAGAAGTTAGGAACGAGTCCGGAGGGCCCGCCCCCTTCTGTTCCTGTGCTTGGGTGGTGACCAGAGCGCTGAGTTGGGTGGGGGTAAACAGTGAGTCTATAACCACATCCCTCTTGCTTTCATGTTGGGGTAGGCAGGAAAATGCATCAGCTAGGAAGTTCAGCCTCCCTGGGATATGCCCCAGTGTGAAACTGAATCTGTGGAAAAATCCCACCCATCGAATTTTTTTGTTTGTGAGGTTGCAGGTCGCTATCAGGGCAGCGAGGTTCTTATGGTCTGTCCATAATTCAAATGGTTCCCTCGCACCTTCTAAATAGTGACGCCATTTTTCTAAGGCCAGTTTGATGGCAGAAGCCTCTTTATCCCATACAAACCAGTTCCACTCTGAAGGGGAGAATTTTTGAGACAAGTATGCACATGGGTGGAGTTTCCCGTCCTCCCCCTCTTGGAGCAACATGGTGGCTCGGGCTACATTGCTTGCATAACATTGCACCGTGAATTCTTTATTTTCATCTGGGTGGGTGAGGCAAGGTTCAGAAATGAAGTGTTGCTTGAGATCCTCCAACACCTGTTGGCGTTCCGGGGACAACTCTAGTTTAGCACTGGCTTTTGTGGCAGCAGCACCTTTCCCCTTAGTTTTTAGAAAGTCTGTTAGGGGCATGGTGATGGTGGCAAAATTGTTTATGAATCCTCTGTAAAAATGTGAACCCAAGGAAGTTTTCTAAATTCTTCCGGGTTTTGGGTGCTGCCCACTCTGCCATCACTTGTACTTTGGCGGGATCCATCCCAAGCCACCCCCCCCTTGAAAATCGGAAGCCAAGGAAGTCAAGTTCCATTATGTGAAATTCACATTTTGATAGTTTGGAAAACAGTTTATTCTTGTGTAGGGTCTGCAGCACTTGCCAGACTAACTGCACATGTGAGGGGAGGTCCTGTGAATATATTAACACGTCATCCAGATAACAGACCACTCCCTTGTAGAGCAACTTGTGTAAGACCTTGTTGATTAAATTCATGAAGACCCCCAGGGGTCCCTTCAACCCAAATGGCATCACCAGATGTTCAAATTGTCCCAAAGGGGTGTTGAAGGCGGTTTTCCATTCATCCCCTTCCTGGATATGAACCCAGAAGTACGCATCTCTGAGATCCAGCTTAGTAAAGATCTTTCCCTGGGAGACCTCAATGAGAAGGTCTAATAAGGGGAAGGGGATACGCATTATTCATAGAAATTGCATTCAAGCCCCCAAAGTCTGTACAGAGTCTCAAACTACCATCCTTTTTCTTTCGAAATAAGACTGGGGCTGCATGTGGGGAAGTGGCTGACTGGATAAAGCCCCGTCACAAATTCACATCCAGGAAATTCTTCAGCTTCTCCCTCTCAGTTCTACTCATGGCATACAGTTTTGTTTTGGGGAGCGGCTCCCCCTCCACCAATTCAATTGCGCAATCAGTGGTGTGGTGTGGGGGGAGCTCGTCCACCTCTGTTGCATCAAACACCCCTTTCAGGTCCCGGTACTCGGGAGGGATGGAGACCTCTATCATTAAACAGTTTTTCGACCTGAGGGGGAGGTTGAGGTCCCCACTTTTGATTCCATCTGTGCTTGTCGCACCCCACCTTGGAAATAGATTGCACTTCCACTCCACTGGACAAAGGGGTCGTGGTCCACCAGCCACTCCAAGCTAAGAACAGCCTGGAATTTAGCAGACGGGGCGGTCATGAAAGTCCTGGGCTCCCAGTGTTCCCTCACCCCCAGGGCACATTTCTCAGTTGCCTCAGTGCATGGCTCCCCTCTCATTGGCTCTCTGTCCATTTGCTCAAAGAGTAAGGGAATGGGGAGAAGTTTCTGCTTGAGCCCCAAAGCCTCCACCAAACTGGGGGATAACAAGTCTTTTGAGCATCCCAAATCTAGCAGGGCTCTAACACATGAAAATCATCTAGTCTTTGGATTAACTAAGGTGATAGGGACAAAATACAACGTTCCTGAAATTCTCACCCGTAGTGGCGTGGCTGTCAGGTTGACCTGCTGTTGCGTGCTTTTCACAGCAGGTTGCTGTCGTTTCCCGACAGCTCTTCATTCTCCTCCTCCCCAGAAGCCTCAAGGGTCGGATTCTGGTAGTGGAGCGATGCAGCCTTTTCCTTGGAAGGCAGGATCCACCTGGGCCCTGGCTTCTTCTTAGCTTCTCCCTTTGTTGGCGCAGGTGTCGGTTGTTCACGTGATTGGCTTGGGCACTCGCTGGCCACGTGGTTCTCCCCTCCACATTTAAAGCATAGTCTCGCCTTGGCCCGGCGATCCCTTTCAGCCGGGGTGAGGGGTGTTCCCTGACTCTGCTTCATTGGGGTGGGTTTCCCTTCTCCTTCTGATCCCGGGGCCCTGCTCCCCCTTATTGCTTATGGTGGAGGGCTATGATCCTCAATCTATGATCTTGGATCTTGCAGGTCAGCTGAAACCAATCAATTAACGACTGGGGGTTCCCCTCTTTAATAAATTACGCAAATGGAGGAAAAGAGAATGGGGGGTTCCCCTCTCTGAGAGCCTCCCCTAAAATGTTGGAGTTGAGGCCTCTCTTAAATTGTTCAATATGGGCCCCATCATCCCAGCGGTGCACCTTCATGTTAAGTAGACGAAATTCGGCCATATACTCCTTCATGGATTTAGGCCCTTGTCGGAGCTCTTGCAGAGCAGAGATGGCATTGGTTTCTTGCAGGGGGTCTCCAAATTGGGTGCGCAGCGCCCGGAGCAGCTCCCTAGCCAAGTTAAGGACAGGGGATCGGGCCTCGTACAGAGTCACAAACCAGTCTGCCGCTGTTCCTTCGAGGCATCCCCCAATATAAATCACTTTTGACTCTCATACACGTAGGTGCCCCCTTCCCAGCACTAGGAAGTAACCTAACTTCATGGGGTCCCCGTTGAATCTTGCCTCATGGACGTTTAGACCTCCTGTAACTGGTACGGGTTCAGCAGGGGCTTCTGGAGGTCCCTGCAGTAGAGGGGGGCTTGATCACTTCATGCTGGGGCTCCAGACACCCCCTCCTCCGGGGACTTCCCCTTTTGGTACTGTGGGCAGCATGGGTGGCGGGTCTCAGGCAGGAGGCGCCCCAGCAACCTGAGCAGCTACATCCTGCAGCTGATGGGTGAAGCCTCTCATCTCCTGCACAAAGAAATCATTCATCGCCAACATCTTTCTCAGCTGTTGGCTTTGCAGCATCAGCACTTCTTGGACCCATCTGCCAGGTACCTTGTTTGGTCCACTCCAGCAGGTGCGTTCGGCATCCTCAGCCTCATCATCAGACCCCCCCAATTGCGGAAGGCTCCGTATAGACCTGATGATCGGGAGCGGGAAGGGGCCCCTTGGAGATCTCCGATAATACTCTCCTGGAAACCTCTGGACCTCTACTCCTTTTTCCTGACAGTCACCAAAAGGGGTACTAGCACTGACCCCTCTGGTTTCAGTTCCTCTTCCACTGGGTTGAGTGGTTCTTCCTTGGCTTTGTCCTTCTCTTCTCCTGACATTCTCAGGGATGGATAGGCAGCTAAGGTTAATTGTGAGTCTTAGCAATTTGTCAGGACTTTGAGCTGAGAAACCACACAGTCTAATATAATAATTCAGCAGTTTATTCCATAAGCATCTTAAAGCAGGACACCATTTTTGCTAAGACTGTCTTAGTTCAGTGACTCTTTTTTAACCCTTCACCCCAACCATTAATTTTCAAGCAAGCATGGGGATGCAAACCGTGGGGATATTTTGGCGGGTCCCCCACCCACTGAAAGTCTTGGAAGTCCAGGTGCATAATCTTTACTTCTTCAGCGTCTCACCTTGGAGGCTGGCAGAGGCAGCTTGAATAATAAGTTCCATAGATAAGCAATGTGCAAGAGAGGGAGAGGGAAAAAGCCAAGCAAGCAGGCAATCAGCAATTATAAATACACAGAATTCATGGCAAGAGGAATATAGTTGCTAACCACAGATACATGACTCTTGACAAACACCAGTCTTAAAGAGAGACCAGCAGCAGAGGGAAAGGAGGGCGGGTGGTGTGAATGCACAGATGACCACTCGAAGATCATCAGTTACAGGTAAGCAACCTGTTTATCTTCTTTGTGGTCTCTGTGCTTCACATCCATGGGAAATTAGCAAACTAGGCATACCTGGAGGTGGGAAATGATGGTCAAGCCGAGAGAACAGACTGAAGAACCAGGTTGCCCAGCTACGCTCTATGACGCTTCCAAACATCTAAGGCGTAGTCTCTCATGAAGACATGAGGCGAAACCCATGTGGCTGCATTACAGATGTCAGTTATGGAAGCACCTCTAAAGAATGCTGTGGAAGTGGCCATGGCTCAAGTGGAATGGGCACGAATTGGCCCCAGCAGAGGCCTTTTCGCTAACAGGTAGCACAATTTGACAGTTTACGAAATCAATCTGAAAAGCCTCTGAGACGAAATCTTTACACCCAGGTGTGCGGGGGCGTAAGAGATGAACAGATTAGGATCCTTTCTGAAATCCTTGGTGTGCTGCAGGAAAAACAGCAGCCCTCGTTTAACGTCCAAAGAATGAAGCCTCCTCTCCTCTGCCATAATCGGGGAGGGGTAAAAGAGACTACCTTAGGAAGGAATGAGACATCAGGAGACAAGGACACTCCGCCTTCATGGAAAGTGATGTAGGGGGAGTCATAGCGCAGGGCTACAAGCTCCCGCACACGCCTTGCCGAGGTGATGGCAACCAGAAAACCAGATAGCAACCAGAAAAGCAGTCTTCCAAGTGAGAATATGTAACGGACAAGAGGCTAAGAGTTCAAAGGGCCGCTTTGTGAGTTTGTCAAGGACCAACGGAAGATCCCCAGGTGGAGGAGATGCCAATGCCTGGGGCTGGTGGGAGTTGTAGGCAAAAAACATCTGAAGAGCTACCGTTGGCCACCCCTGCCCTAGAGGGGGGGTATAACCTCAAAAGTCCATTCAAGAACCTCTTGGTATGCGTGTGCGTGAACACTGACTTGGCCTCTATAAGGCCACAGGAAGCTGAAATGGCTGCAAGATAGACCCTAATGGAAGAGTGGTTGAGCCCTGCATCCACTAAAAGTCAATAAGAAGTTCTAGATCAGCCTCCTCAGCCCGCATACGCTTTCCAGTCGTAAATCGCGCAAATTTAGCCCATTTGCCAACATACGAGCGACAGGTAGAAGGCTTCCTGCTATTTGGTAGGACAGGTCTGACTCTGCTTGAGAAATCTGGAAATTGATCCTCCAGGCTGTCAACCTGAGGTGAGGTATGTTGTGATGAAATAGAGAACCCCCCTGTGCCAGCAAAAGATCTGGTACTGGAGGAAACATGGTAATGATCCTTCGCCAACGCTAGGAGGATTGGAAACCAATTCTGCCGTGGCCATCAGGAGGAAATTCAACTGGTTGTTCCCTCGACAACTTGTGTACAACTCTGGTCAGAAGAGGCAGAGGGGGGGGAAAGGTACAGAAACCTTCCCGTCCATGGGAGTAGAAGGCTGTCCCCTAGGTAACCGCAATCCTTCCCTCCCCTGGAACAGAACTGTTTGCATTTCCAATTCTCTATGGTAGCAAACACATCTATGGTGGGGTGGCCCTAATGACTGAAGAGGGGAGATAGATAAGACTAGTTCAGCTCCCACTTGTGGGGTGATGTTGCCCCCCTTCTCAAAGAATCCACTTGGACATTGAGTTCTCTTGGAAGTTTTGTGGCTGCCACAAAAATCTGTGTCTGCAGACAGTCTTCCTATAGACTCATTGCCAGGGCAGTTTCCTCGATATCGTCCTCCCTTGGCAGTTGACGTAGCTCACAGCTATCGTATTGTCTGTGAGGATAGCCACCGTGCGGTTCTCTAGCAGGGGTCAGAACGAACAGAGGCCCAGATGTATTGCTGTGAGTTCCAAAAAATTGCTGTGATGTTGAGCAAAAGATGGAGGCCACGGGCCCCTGACATTCAAGTGTCCCAAGTGGGCGCCCCATCCCCAGAGAGAGGCATCCGTTGTGACTGAGGGAGAAGGTGGATGAAAGGGAGCTCCTTGACAAAGATTGTCTTTGATCTCCACCAGTCTAGTGAATCTAGGACTAGCGGGGGGATGCTGAGTGACTTCCTTGGGGAGTCCGCCAACAGATTGAAATGAGTGAGGAACCACAACTGCAGGATGTGCATTCCTCAGTTTTGCAAGCAGAAGAACACTCGTCGTGACAGCCATTAAGCCTAAGAGACGTTGTATCTGCAGCATAGTCCCATGTTTCTGAGTCTGTAAGAGGCAAACTAAGGAGATGATGTCCCTTGCTCTGTTACCCGGGAGCAGTGCCATGTGACGAGTGGTGTCCAGGATCACTCCAAGGAACTGGATCTTCCTGGACGGGGTCAAATGCAATTTCTTGTCATTTACTTGCAGACCCAACTCACTCAGCAAGCATAGAATGGTGTTGAGATGCTCCAGAAGATGATCCCTAGAGCTGGTGACCACCAGCCAGTCGTCCATGTACGAAAAGAGGATTATCTCTTGGACCACCATTGCCTTTGTGAAAACTCTGGGGGCCGTAGAAAGTTCAAACAGAAGGGCCTTGTACTGGAAACTGGACTGTCGAAGAGCAAATCTGAGGAATCTCCTGTGGTGGGGAAGAAAGCTTACGTGGAAATAAGTGGCCATCCAGTTCACTCTTTTGATCAGTGGAAGGATACTCTGTAGGGTTAACATCCTGAACTTTTGATAGGTTATAAAAGTGTTCAGATCCCTCAAGTCCATAATTGGGCGAAGCCCCCTACCCCTCTTGGGAGCCACGAAGTACCCTCAGTAGAACTCTTGGCCCCCGAGATGAAGTGGTTGTATTGCTTGTTTTTCCAACAGGTTCTGAACTTCTTGTAGCAGTACCTGAGTCGGATGGGTGATCACTAGTTTGGAGTGTGAAGGGACCTGATCGAATTCTATCGCGTAGTCCTCCTCTATGATGGACAAGACCCATCTGTTGGTGGTGATACGTCTCCATGCTGGTAAGAAGTTGTGGAGACGGGTAGGGCCAGAGAAGGGGGGGAAGGAAGGATGGCCCATAGGCCAGAGTCAAAGACCCTGCTTAAGGTTGCGTCTAGTCTTTGGATTAACTTAGGTATGTGAGCCACCAAGGAGGAGAACTTAGATTTGCCCCTGGAAGAGTAGGAACTCTTTCATGCTGTGGCATGCGAGGCTTCCATGCCCTGTCAGGTGACTTGGATTGCCCATAGGATTTTTTAGGCCACTGCTTAGACCAGAGTCGAGGCCTGCTGGTACGGGAGGCAGAGGACACACAAATTCCAAGAGGCTTTAATACTCTTGTCCATTTCCTGTAAGACAGAGTCTGTAGTGGAACTGAAGAGACCCTCGCCTTCAAAAGGCAAGTCCTCAACCCAGGACCTAGTGTCTGCATGCCAGGAGCGCCGTCGCAGGGTGATTGCAGACGTTAAGAGTCTTGGCTGCTGTGCCCACCATGTGCTTTGAGACTG
Organism: Heteronotia binoei; assembly: GCF_032191835.1. Taxonomy (NCBI): domain Eukaryota; kingdom Metazoa; phylum Chordata; class Lepidosauria; order Squamata; family Gekkonidae; genus Heteronotia; species Heteronotia binoei. The sequence continues at coordinate 29,118,895 of NC_083223.1, forward strand.
CCAGCTGTTCCTTTGTCAGGAGACCTTCCCTATGCGACTTCTTTGCTAAAGCTCGTTTCTCCTCAGAGAGTGAGGCCAGGAGAGGTGAAAGCTGCTCCCAGAGGGAGTATTGGTATCTAGCCATGCAAGTGACGTAATTGGAAATCTTTATCCCCAGTGCTTCCACCAAGTAGAAACGCCTGCCAAAGTTGTCGATCCTCTTGCCCTCCTTATCAGGAGGTGTGGAGTGTGTTTTCTTGGCTTTAGATGAGGAGGAAACGACCACAGAGTTCAGATGAGGATGACTAAATAGGAACTCCACACCCTGTTCTTGGATCCGGTACATGTGGTCCATCCTTCTAGAAGAGACGGGGTGGAAGCATGCTTCGCCCAAAGTCCTTTGATGGGCTGGAGAATCACCTTGGTTACAGGTAGAGCTATTGCCATAGAGGTATCCCTTTGCATGATGTCAAAGACACTGTTGTCGATGACAGGCTGTGGTTGCACTACTGGCAGGGAGAGAGTCTGTGCCATCCTCTTGACAAGTCTCCATATGATTAAAGGTCCTCAGACAGAGAAATGGGACGGTCCTCTGCTGTCCTGGAATCAGGAGAAGACTTGGTGAGTTGCTGATCAGACTGATGTTCAGCCTCGGACATGGAGGCAGACTAAGAGGAGGAATCGCTACCGACAGCCCTTTCAGGTAATCAGGGAGCATCTGGAATGTGTTCCGGTGTGTGAGGTTGAGCTCGAACCTTGTGGCCAGTGGTCAGCATTGACGAGGTCGAAGGTTCCTCCTGGTCCTGAGGGCATGAAGATCAAGAGCAATGGGAGGCCTTCGATCTTTGATCCCAGTCTGGGTTTTGAGGGGGGTACCATGGGTAAGGCGCCTGGTATGGAAAACCCCCGAACGGGTAGGACCATGTTCTTGGGTCCCAGCTAGGTGGTGGAGGCAGGCGGTGGATGGGGTCGGGATGTTCCGGAACCCTATCTTGTGGTGTCAAAGGACAAGGAATTGACTTTGGCTGGTCTCGCTGTTGCTCGGTATTGAGTTCCAGTGGAGAGGCTGAATCACTGTCTCTGTGAGAAGCTGCCTTCGAGGAAGCCAATCTCTGCATTAAGTCAACCTTCAGGTCGGATCCAGAGAGGGAGATCGGTTGTGAGTCTACCAGGCTAGAAGCTGCCTAGGTGGCAACGCCAAGACGATCTTCGGGCCCGGACATTTCTTCGGTGTGGGGAAAGGTTGTGCCTTTCTTGGTGCCTGCACTTCTTTTTACATTTCTTTGATTCCTGTGAGAGCTCACCTTCACCTCTAGCTTTTTTGGCCAGGGTGGAAGACTCCGAAGCTGACACTGAGCCCGAGTGCTGGGGGGAGGGGGCGGTCGCTGTGAAACTGCTGAGTCGACTGACTCACTGTTGATAGCAATGTTGGAGTCAATGTCGCAGATGTTGGCGCCACAGCCACTGCTGACGTCGAAGCCACCATTTGAGGAGATAGAGCTGATTTCAAAAGGGCCACCGAAAGTCTAGCTGCTCTATTTTTCCTGGTCTGCTTCGAAAACTTCAATGATGACAGGAGTTCACCCTGTGTCCCTCCCCGTAAGCACAGTAAGCACAGCGAGTGTCCGTCCAGGGGCAGAATTTTTTTCCCACAATGAAGGCAGTGCTTGAAAAAGCCCCAGCGTTTTTCCAGACAACATGCAGGGAGGACGGGTGGGGTGGGGTACCCCGAAGGGTGGGAAGAACTACTAATAGTCTCTACTTTTTTTTGTGGGTAACAAGGAACGACGACAAGGAAAAACCACCCAGAGAGATAAGAAGAGGTAAGACCTGACCGGAGAAGACTAAGACATGTCTATCCGACGCAGCGGTCAAGAAGGAACTGGCAGGATTGTCATGCCTGCTTCTGGAGCATGCGCATTGGGGCTGCTGTGCATGCTCACGGGAACTGGCTCGAAAAAATCTCGGACTTGGTACTACCGACTGGGGATCAGCACTGGTGCTTCATCCCATGGGTGTGAAGCACAGAGACCACGAAGAAGATCTGAAGAATCCATTGCCTTCAAAGGGTAAGTCTTCCACATATGGCTTGGTGTCAGGCTGGAGAGTGGTACAGCGAAGCTATGCATGGCATCTGAGCATGATAGCTGATGTGAGAATCTTGGTAGTGACATCAACCAGATGTTTGAGGAATTCGGCTGCTATTTGGCCAGAAGCATACCTTCCTTCTGAATGCATTTGGCAGTGGACTGTTTGTCACCTGTGAGGGAAGCTAGTGTTTCAGACAATTGTTTCCACAGAGCATACTGATATCTGCACATACAATGTCAGGAATCAGTTCCAAAAATGGGTGAAACTGAATCCATCTCAGGTACTGGTCATTTAGGTTTCTAAGTGAGTACTGATTAGGCACACTCCAGGTGCAACCGATTACCACTGTAGAGTGAGATGACATCACCTGTGCTTATTCAACGTGATGAGTCAGAGGCTGATGTAATCTCTGGCCAGGTTGCATGATTAACATGAGTATAAAGTGATGACAGCACGTTGCCTTATAGTTGGGTTAGAATTGTGAGTTCTGCGCAGCATGCTGTCCGTCTGTTTTGGTGAAACCATGCATTGACCTAAGAATCTGTATTTTGGACTATTCTCTGTAACTACTGCTATTTTACTGAACCATATGATTACCCCAGGATTGATTGAGACTACAAATACTGGATACTGTTACTGGTAAAATATATTTACTGTTATATACACCAGAGTTTGTCTCTATCAGCTAACTGTGTGTGCTCTTCTATACAAGATATACATTTCCTCAGCAGCAGCATCCGACAACTGCATTCTGCTAAGTCATTAACATACAAGCATAGTAATTAGAGATCTTTATGCCCAGAGCACTTCCCCTCTTTGTCAAATGGTGTGGAATGGGGTCCGACGGGTTTTGGAAGAGGAGGAGATGAACATAGAGTTGAATTTGGGATAAGTAAATAGGAACTCTGCTCATGATTCTTGCACCCTGTACATGTGGGATGAAACCAGGGTGAAGGCCAGTTTGGGCCATGAGTATTTGGTGGCCTGCAGTATTACAGTGGTGATAGGTAGTGCTACTGCAGTGGAATGTGTCCAGTTGCAGTGTTGAAGACCCATCTTTGTAACTTCAGGCTGAGGTTGACCAGTGGAAAGCATTAAGAATGTAAGCCATTCATTTGACTGAAGGTCTTCAGAAAGTGATACTGGGAGTTCATCCATTACATTTGGTTTTCGTGATGGGTCAGCAGGAGATTGATATTCAGAGTCAGCTCTGTCCGAGTCAGTGTCAGAGACTCCTTGGCCTCCTTGGCATTAGAATGGTCCAATAGATGTGGGGAGGTGTTGATGTTTAGCGCTAATGGTGAGACCTTGTCAACTGGTTCAAAGGGAGGTTGATCTTTCCAGCATCAATCTGGAAGTCGTCATCGATGGAAGTCAGTGTTGGGGTGGTAGGAAACCCTAGATCTATGGGAGGCTTCAGACTGCTAGTCCCAGTTGGGGGGTCCTTGAGGCAGAAGCTATGGGAAAGCATGGGATTGAATAGGGTATGCCCTTTACAAGTATTGTTACTGTTGCTGGTCCAGGGGGTGGGTAGAGTGGTGCCATCTTTACTATCATCCATATCCTGGTCCCAAGGATGGATGTTCTTGTGTGACTGCTGGAGTCACCTAGTCTCAATCAGAAGTTGAACTCTTAGCACTTTAGATTGGGACCTGGAGAAGGACAAGTGTTGGGTCAATTCAATTTTGTGATCTGAGCTTGAAAGTTGGACCACATGGAACTGCAGCAATTCCAGAGATGGGGGGGCCTTAAGAAACAGATCAGAAATGCCATGAGTTGGAGCGGTGGAATAACTGGGATGACTGTCGATTCCGGCACGGAAAGCTTTGGAGAGGCAAGTGGTGTGTAATGGTTATGGTCGTGTTTACAATGTTTGCCTTTCTCCTTTCAGTGTTTCTTGCATTTGTCCATCAAGGATTCTGACTCAGAAGTTGAATTCATGTGTTTCAGAGGGCGATCAGCATTGTAATGGGAAAGGCCATGAAAGCCTTGGTTACCTGAGATGTTGAGGGCTGGGCTGAAACATTGCCCAGTGTCAAGGATGTCAATGCCATACAAGTCAGCCAGAGGGCTAATGCAATTAGTGCTGTAGACAGTAGAGTTGCTCATTTTTTTTCTAGTTTGCTGAGGGACCTTAGCACACTGAGAGAACAAGTTAATCCTGTGAGTTTGTCCAAGGCAGAGCAGGCACAGAAAGTGACTTTCTGAAGGTGGTATTTTACTCCTGCACTTGAGCAGCATATGATGTGTCCCCAACGCCTTTACATAGGCAGTCCAGAGCTAAGGAGGCAAGAAGACCCAAAAGGGTTGGAAAAAGTTTGAAGAATAGTCCTTTTTTTTTTCCAGATAAAGAGAAGAAAAATGAGGGTCGAAGAAAGGCTATCCGAAACAAGAGAAGAATTATAGTACCAACTGGAGCAGGAAAGATTAACTATTCAGAGTGGCAGTCAGAAGAGAACAGGTGGGATGTCCATGCCGGTGAGCATGTGCGGTGGGGCTTCTGCGCATGCCCACTGGGGACTGGGTGTGAAAATCCCTTTGGCTTGATTACTGATCAGGGTCAATGCAGGCACCCTATCCCATGGGTATGATACATGTAGACCATGAAAACGATCAGCTGCTATCATAGTGGCAGCAAAAATGCTCCCTCCCCATCATAGCTGCTGCTACCAGGCCCTATATCTGTACCTGCGAGAACATATTTGGGGATAGCTGGAACAGACCAAGAACAAAATATCTGAATCAACTTGTGCTGTTTCGCTATGTAAATGTTTTTTTAATATATGTTTCTGTGGGTTAAAATGTAGACATTTAAAATGTTTCTGTGGGTTAAAATGTAGACATTCTGGGTAAGATAGAGGGGGGCAGGCTAGAAGGGTGATTGAAGTTTGTTAAGATTGGATAGTAGTTGTACTTTAAGGGGTGGAGCTGACTGGTTTGTAGACAGTGAACTGTGTATATGGGGAAGAGAGTTTGAATGAGGTGCTCTGGAGAATGTGACAATGTATGTACTTTAAGAACATAAGAGAAGCCATGTTAGATCAGCCCAATGGCCCATCCAGTCCAACACTCTGTGTCACACAGTGGCAATTTTTATATATATATATATATATATATATATATATATATATATATATATATATATATATATATATATATATATATATATATATATACACACACACACACACACACATACTGTGGCTAATAGCCACGGATGGACCTCTGCTCCATATTTTTATCTAAACCCCTCTTGAAGGTGGCTATGCTTGTGGCCGCCACCACCTCCTGTGGCAGTGAATTCCACATGTTAATCATCCTTTGGGTGAAGAAGTACTTCCTTTTATCCATTTTAACCTGTCTGCTTAGCAATTTCATCGAATGCCCACGAGTTCTTGTATTGTGAGAAAGGGAGAAAAGTACTTTTTTCTCTACTTTCTCCATCCCATGCATTATCTTGTAAACCTCTATCATGTCACCCCGCAGTCGATGTTTCTCCAAGCTAAAGAGTCCCAAGTGTTTCAACCTTTCTTCATAGGAAAAGTGTTCCAGCCCTTTAATCATTCTAGTTGCCCTTTTCTGGACTTTCTCCAATGCTATAATATCCTTTTTGAGGTGCGGCGACCAGAACTGCACACAGTACTCCAAATGAGACCGCACCATCGATTTATACAGGGGCATTATGATACTGGCTGATTTGTTTTTAATTCCCTTCCTAATAATTACCAGCATGGTGTTGGCCTTTTTTTATTGCAAACGCACACTGTCTTGACATTTTCAGCGAGTTATCTACCACGACCCCAAGATCTCTCTCTTGGTCAGTCTCTGTCAATTCACACCCCATCAACTTGTATTTGTAGCTGGGATTCTTGGCCCCAATGTGCATTACTTTGCACTTGGCCACATTGAACCGCATCTGCCACGTTGACGCCCATTCACCCAGCCTCAACAGATCCCTTTGGAGTTCCTCACAATCCTCTCTGGTTCTCACCACCCTGAACAATTTAGCGTCATCCGCAAACTTGGCCACTTCACTGCTCACTCCAAACTCTAAATCATTTATGAACAAGTTAAAGAGCATGGGCCCTGGTACCGAGTGTCAGAACTTGTAACTTTCCTATGTGCTATTAGCCAGACCAACTCCATGCTGTAACCTGATACTAACCAATGCTATGCTGTATAAACAACTAACACCAGATCCCAGAGCCTGGCAACATTCTGTGATCACTGAAGGGTATCCGAATAGCCTAGGGTCCACATCTGCAGGTGGCCTTTTGAAGCCAAGCCGCTTGGCCTTCACAGCAGGGAAATATCCTCCTTCCTGATAACAGAGCCTGGGAAGGAGACACTTGTCTGCAATCCGTGTGAAAGATGACTTTATGGTATCTCTTCTGACTGCATAAAATGTAACCAAATGCCAGTACTGGCATTACTGTTATCTCGTACCTCCAGCACTATAGTTCTCAATAAAGATCTTATACTTTATAACAAGTTTGGGAATCGTCTGAAGTTCTTCAAGTTCTGACATTATAACAGTAATCCTTTCTTTTCGGGATTTATCTGAACTGGCAACCTGGTTGGATGGCAGCAAAGGCTCCAGTAACGGTGAGAACTACCGGGGGGTTGTTGTTCATGGCGGTGACTTTACTGAACCCTAGCCTAAAACGCTTCATGCACACCCGCACCCTGATAGACTCCGGGTGCACTCGGGACATCATCACACCTCGCCTTGTTGAGGCGCTGGGTCTTAAACGATCCCCCCTGCCCCACCCGATCCAATTCGAACAGATGGACGGGTCGACGATGAAAGGGGAACCCTGCACCCAAGAAACCCAAGCGACCCCTATGGGGACGGAGGACCACTGGGGGATAGAAACTTTTGTAATAGCACCCTCATCCTCTTTCAACGTGGTGGTGGGGGCGGGGTGGCTAGCAAGGCATCAGCCGGACATACGGTGGGAAGAGCAAATCGTGCGCTTTCCTGACTGGCGATGCGAGCACCACCACTGGAGAACCGACTGGGGCCCCAAAGCGCCACCCCAAAACGAAAGACTATGCCTCACTATGGAGGAGGTGGGGGCGATCCCTATGGAGTACCGAGACCTGAAAAAGGCCTTTAGCAAGCGGGAGGCGGAAGAGCTACCCCCCCACCGCCGCACCGACTGCGCCATCGAGCTGATACCAGGGCAGGAACTGCCAAAAGCTAAACTCTACTCGATGGGCTGGGCGGAGAAGGAGGAACTGAAAAAGTTTATTGACAAAAACTTAAAGCGGGGGTTCATCCGGCCGGCCACGGCCCCCCACGCTGCCCCCGTCCTATTCCGCAAGAAAAAGGATGGCAGTTTGAGGCTTTGCACAGATTTTCGCGGGATAAACGGGATTTCTATGTCCAATGCCTACCCGATCCCACTGATAAAGGACCTGTTGAACACTGTGGTTGAGGGCAAGGTGTTTACCAAACTCGACCTCCGCGACGCGTACTTCCGCGTTCGGATCAAGGAGGGTGATGAGTGGAAAACTGCATTCAACACACCCATGGGACAGTTTGAGTACTTAGTAATGCCTTTTGGGCTACAGGGAGCGCCGGGGGTGTTTATGAACTTTATCAATGAAGTGTTGAGAGAATACCTGTACAAGGGGGTGGTGGTGTACCTGGATGACATCATTATTTACTCAAAAGACCTTGAATCGCATGTACCGTTAGTGAGAAAAGTGTTAACCACCTTGTATCAAAACAAACTGTATGCTAAACTGTCCAAGTGCGAGTTCCACAAAACGGAACTAGACTACCTGGGATTCAGGGTGTCGGGGGAGGGACTAGCCATGGACCCTGCCAAAATCCAAGTGGTGCTAGACTCGGAGCCACCCCGAACCCGACGGCAGCTCCAATCTTTCATCGGGTTCGCAAATTTCTACCGCGGATTTATCAAGGGCTTCGCCCAAGTCATGCTCCCACTCACCGAGCTTCTAAAGATGAAGGGGAGGGGGGAGGACGCAAAGAAACCAGGCACACGCCTAACGTGGTCGCCCGAATGCCAATGGGCGTTCGATGAACTCAAGAGGTTGTTCACGTCTGAACCCGTCCTAGCCCACCCCAATGAGCTAAAACCCTTCGTGGTGCAATAAGACACCTCCGACATCGCAATGGGGGCCATACTGATGCAGGAAGATGAAGGGGGGGGGCTCCGACCCTGCGCCTATATCTCGCACAAATTTTCCAATGAACAAAGAAATTGGTCGGTATGGGACAAGGAAGCCTTTGCAGTCACGTTTGCCCTAAAAACTTGGCGGTCGTGGTTAGAGGGAGCCCGTGTCCCCTTCGAAATCTGGACTGACCACAAAAACCTAGAAGCCCTGACCGGCCGCCGCAAACTAACTGCAAAGCAGATTCGCTGGGCGGGCTTTTTCGCCAAATTTGACTTCGTGCTGAAACACATCCCCGGCACCAAAAACTTTTTAGCCGACGCACTATCTCGCATGCCCCAGCACGACAGTCAAAAGGAAGAAGTGATAGACTCCCTTATTCCCCCCTCGGCTGTAGCCGGAGGAGTCACCACCCGCTCCGGGAAACAAACGGGAGCCCCCGAACCCCAACAAAAAGAGCGCTTTGCAGCGGAAGCAGAAGCGGAAGGGGATGAACGGCCCGAAGGGCTCGAGAAAGGGGAGGGGGGACTCTGGCTCCACAACGGCAAGATTTACGTTCCCAAAAGCCTGAGGAAAGACGTGCTGGAACAGTGCCACTCCAGTCGCATAGCCGGGCATTTCGGTTACGTAAAAACACTGAACTTAGTAAGTAGGCAATTCTGGTGGCCCAAGCTAAAAAGAGACGTGTCAGAATTCGTCATCTCTTGCCCCACGTGCATTATGGCCAAACGCAGGGGGGGGGAAGCCGCCGGGTCACTTGGTCCCCCTCCCCACGGCGGCCAGACCCTGGGTGGTTGTCTCTATGGACTTTATAGTAGAGCTACCGCCCTCCCAAGGGAAAACCGTCATCTTGGTGGTTGTGGACACGTTCTCAAAACAAGCGCACTTCTGGATCAGGGCGGCTCTGCACTGCTGCTGTTATTAGATCTGTCAGCCGCTTTTGACACGGTTGACCACCAGCTACTGACTGACCGCCTCACCGATGTGGGGATACAGGGATCTGCCTTGCAGTGGCTGACTTCCTTTCTCCAAGATCGGGGACAAAGGGTGGTGATAGGGGAGGAAGCATCCCAGAGGCACTCCCTTAGTTGCGGGGTGCCGCAGGGAGCGGTCCTATCCCCGATGTTATTTAATATCTATATGCGTCCCCTTGCCCAGATTGTCAGGAGGTATGGACTGGGTTGCCATCAATATGCGGATGACACCCAGCTCTACCTAATGATGGGTGGCCAGTCTGACTGTACCCTGGAAAATCTAGACCTGGCATTACAAGCTGTGGCCTCCTGGCTCAGACTGAGTCGGCTGAAATTGAATCCGACGAAGATGGAGGTTCTCTACCTGGGTCGGGGCGGTCCGGGGAGAGAGATCCAGCTGCCGGCCCTTGACGGGGTGCCACTAATACCGGTCCCCAAGGTCAAGAGCTTAAGCATGCTCCTTGAGTCCTCCCTTACAATGGAGGCTCAGGTGGCAGCCACTGTTAGATCTGCCTTTTTCCATCTTCGGCAAGCATGGCAGCTGGCCCCTTACCTGGACCGCAGCGACCTAGCGACGGTAATCCATGCTATGGTCACCTCAAGAATAGATCACTGTAATGCTCTCTACATGGGGCTACCCCTGACGTTAACCCGGAGACTACAACTAGTGCAGAACGCTGCGGCACGGCTGTTAATGGGGCTACCACGACGGGAGCACATTCGGCCAGTGCTGAGAGAGCTGCACTGGTTGCCTGTTGTGTTCCGAGTTCGCTTCAAGGTGTTGGTATTAACCTTTAAAGCCCTTTATGGTCAGGGACCTGCCTATCTACGGGACCGCCTTTCCCCATATATCCCCCAGAGAGCACTGCGATCAGGGACAAAAAATCTGCTGTCTGCCCCTGGCCCAAAAGAAGCCAGGCTATGCCAACAAGATCTAGGGCCTTCTCGGTGGCAGCACCAGAACTCTGGAACACCCTCCCAGAAGCTATAAGGGCCCTGCGGGATTTGTCGACGTTCTGCAGGGCCTGTAAGACCGAACTGTTTAGACAGGCTTTTCTGGTTGACTGAAAATGGGCTGCCACCGGACATCCTACAGAAGCTGGTGGTCATAGTCAGAACCCAATACCGCCAGACTGGATTGAGATAGCGTAATAGTTTTAAACTGATAAATGTATTATGGTTTTATATGTTTTATGGAATTGATTGTTTTTATGATACTGTAAGCCGCCCTGAGTCCGCTTGCGGAGAGGGCGGGATATAAATGCAAAGTAATAAATAAATAAATAAATCCCGTGCAAAAAACTCCCCACTGCTAAGAAGCTGGCTCACCTATTCTTTAACCACGTGGTCCGCCTTCACTCATTTCCGGACAAGGTCATTAGTGACCGCGGGCCGCAGTTCGTTGCCAACTTCTGGCGGGAGTTTTATAAAATTGCAGGCATCGAGCAGGGGCTTAGCTCTGCCTACCACCCCCAGACAGACGGACAGACGGAGAGGGTGAACGGGCTTCTGGAGCAGTACCTCCGCTGCTATGTCAACTACCAACAGACGAACTGGGTCGAACTGCTAGCCTTCGCAGAGTATGGGTACAACAACAGCCTCCATAGCTCCACAAAAACCTCCCCCTTCCAGATAGTGAATGGTTACGAGGGGAAGCCCTTCCTGAACCTCCCCCTCCCAGCAGGATCACCCGAACCAACGTCCTGCCAGCAGTGGTGGGAAGGGGTGCGCGAGGGGTGGAAGGTGATACAGGAAAACCTAGAGGAGGCGAAGGAGGAGTACAAACGCCACTTTGATAAAAAGCACTCCCCCCAATGGGAGCTTAAGGAGGGGGAAACGGTATTCTTATCGACCAAAAACCTCCCTCTGCCTCAAGGGTGTCGCAAGCTAACCTCTAAATACCTCGGTCCCTTTAAAATCAAAAAAGTAATCAACAAGGTGACCGTGGAATTAGAGCTACCCAAGTTATTGAGTAAGATCCACCCTGTTTTTCATTGCAGCCTTCTTCGCAAAGATCCTGGAGCTACATCTTGGCACCCTCGCCCTCCAGAGCCACCTCCTACTCGAGTGAAGGGCCAGAGCCACCATGAGGTGCAGGAGATCCTGGACTCCATGGTCAGACGAGGGGTGTTGTACTACCTTATTAGGTGGAAGTACTTCCCCCCCAAGCTGTGATGAGTGGGTCAAAGCAAAAGATGTATCAGCCCCGCAATTGCTCAAGAAATTCCACCTACTGTACCCACACAAGCCCAAGGCGAAGAGCTTAGGGGGGGCAGTATGTCAGAACTTGTAACTTTCCTATGTGCTATTAGCCAGACCAACTCCATGCTGTAACCTGATACTAACCAATGCTATGCTGTATAAACAACTAACACCATATCCCAGAGCCTGGCAACATTCTGTGATCACTGAAGGGTATCCGAATAGCCTAGGGTCCACATCTGCAGGTGGCCTTTTGAAGCCAAGCCGCTTGGCCTTCACAGCAGGGAAATATCCTCCTTCCTGATAACAGAGCCTGGGAAGGAGACACTTGTCTGCAATCCGTGTGAAAGATGACTTTATGGTATCTCTTCTGACTGCATAAAATGTAACCAAATGCCAGTACTGGCATTACTGTTATCTCGTACCTCCAGCACTATAGTTCTCAATAAAGATCCTATACTTTGTAACAAGTTTGGGAATCATCTGAAGTTCTTCAAGTTCTGACACCGAGCCCTGCAGCACCCCACTGCTTACCGTCCTCCACTGCAAAGACTGCCCATTTATACTCACTCTCTGCTTCCTATTACTCAGCCAGTTTTTGATCCACAAGAGGACCTGTCCTTTTACTCCCTGACTCTCAAGCTTTCTAAGGAGCCTTTGATGAGGAACTTTATCAAAAGCTTTCTGGAAGTCAAGGTAAACAACATCTATCGAGTCTCCTTTGTCCACATGTTTGTTCACCCGCTCAAAGAAATGTAACAGGTTAGTGAGGCAAGATCTTCCCTTACAGAACCCATGCTGAGTCTTCCTCAATAACCCGTGTTCATCAATGTGCCTACTCATTCTGTCCTTGATAATGCTTTCTACCAACTTTCCCGGTATTGAAGTCAGACTGACTGGCCTGTAATTTCCCGGATCTCCTCTGGAACCCTTTTTAAAGATGGGGGTGACATTTGCTACCTTCCAGTCCTCAGGAATGGAGGCAGATTTCAATGAAAGATTACAGATTTTTGTTAGAAGATCCACAAGTTCAACTTTTGAGTTCTTTCAGAACTCTTGGATGTATGCCATCCGGACCCAGTGACTTATTAGGTTTTAATTTGTCTATCAGTTGTAGGACCTCCTCTTTTGTCACCTCAATCTGACTCAGGTCTTTCAATACCCCTTCCAAAATTAGTGGTTCAGGGGTGGGCAAAAAGTTCTCATCTTCCACAGTGAAGACGGAGGCAAAAAATTCATTTAGCTTCTCAGCCATTTCCTTATCCTCCTTCAGTAATCCTTTTACCCCATGGTCATCCAAGGGCCCCACTACCTCCCTGGCTGGTTTCCTACTTCTAATATATTTGAAGAAATTTTTATTGTTGGTCTTTATGTTTTTTGCAATATGCTCCTCACAGTCCCTTTTTGCCTGCCTGATCACAGTCTTGCATTTGATTTGCCACAGCCTGTGTTCCCTTTTACTAATCTCACTTGGACTGGTTTTCCAATGCTTAAAGGAGTCCTTTTACAGCTTCCATTACTTTGTGTAAGTTATTAGCCTAAGAGAACAAATAAGCCATGCACTGACCATTCTATCATTCTACTAAATATAATTAAGCCATCCTATTCTTTGGGTCTAATTCTAAGGCATAAGTCTTTAGCAGCAGGAAAACTGAGGAGGAAATGCTAAGAAATGCAAGGAGGCAACAAAACATATGTCACTTCAGAACACTACAGAGAGGTTCCTTTATAGGTACTGTTAAATAAAAGTGATCTCACAAAAGAGCAAAATGTTACAAAGCCCTAAATGCTGGGATGACACAAAAGATGTCCTTATACTACTGGGGTAACAGCCAAACAGTTCATTGAGTGAACACAGTATGTTTTTTTCAGGTGCTTTGCATAAAATAGTGAAACAGGTAACTCCTTTTCTAAGAGTGCAATATAAAAAAACCAATTCGCAACCTTAGAATTTTTTAAGAAAATCCAATTTTATTTTCAAAAGAATTGTGCAGTCTTCATGGTTATGAAATAAACCTAGTATAATTCATACTAAAAACTGTAAAATATTTGTAGGAGTGAAAATGATGGAAAGGTGAAGGACTGAGAAACACGTAGGAGTGATGAACAGTGGAAAGTCAAGCAGCAGTGAAGATGGTTCAGGAAATTGAAAAAGGAAAGATTTTAAAGAACTGAGTTAAGGAGGGCCTTGAAAGGGAGAAATAGTAGCAATCATAGGGAAAGAGGTAAGTGAAAACAGTGGTAGAAACAGAGAAACTCAACAGCAGGTAAGCTAATGCACAATGATGAGAATCAGGTAGAAGATCGGCATCTCTTGGCATACTGCTTCATCAGGAAGGAGATGAGACAGAATAATGAGGAGGGGTTAGATGTAAAAGAAAATGAGGCCTTGTTGCAGGATTTTCTTGGGGATGGGGTAAAGCCCACTTGCAACTAGGGGTGTTCATCTTAAAGGTGCCACTGGACTCAAATTTTGTTCTACTACTTCAAGCCAACATGGCACCTTAATCTATTTCCAAGTAATCTATCTAAGAACAAGGAACTTGTGTATCAACAACACTGGAGTCAAATCCCATATATATTTTGAAAACTTATAAAATATTGCCTTTAAATAGCAGTTCAGTTCTGATGCAAGAAAGCTTGAAAAGAATAGTACCTAGGCTTAACTCATCATCAACCAAGGGCATGAAAATTGAAATACCAAGATTAGCTGAAAGGCAGACAGGACAATTTACTAGTCTTAGTAGTCTTTACTACTCTAGTCTTCAAAGGTGGCAAAGAGGCTGTGAAAAGAACACAGCACAGACATCAAACCTTACAGACAGGTTTCTATATGTGGACACATCTAAGACAGAGCTTGCACTTCAGATACAACCTTTTTTTAAAAAGCACAAATTTAAATAGAGTAATACTGGCCTCCAACGGCCAGTGCAATATTTCAGACATAACTGACACAAAATGACACAGAAGTGTTGAAAAATAAAATGTATTAACTATTAATAGCCAATTTAAGCCAAGTTCATAACATGCTTGTTATGTTTATCCAGCTATATATAATGCAACATACCTGGTAAAGCAGTGATGAAGTCCCTTTGCAACATGGGCTTCAAGTAAGAATTAATATGTCCATGCTGATAGTGACACATTCGTGAAATAAGGTGTTCCACAAATTCAACCTGATCCGATTCAGACCACTGGTCAAAATATTTAATACATAAGTCTTTTTCCTTCTCGTAGTTTCCTTCTGATGGTCGCTTTCTTGAGACTATCACAGATGACGTTCCATTGCTTATCTGTTTTTTTTAAGAACAAGAACACAAACATTTGGCACTAGCAGCAATTCAGGTTTTATCTGAACTGATTTTAATGACATTACACTAGGTATTCAACTAAAGAGCTTGTTGGTCTTTCAGATTACTAAGTACCTAGTGGTATATGGTCCTCCATAGAGGACCAAAGTTCTTCTATCCAACATTCCTCTTCACATCACTTTGTACATTCTTCATACAGTCCCTTTCCATCTGGCTACTCTTACTGTTATTTAAACTGCCACTGTGAACAGGGACAGGCCAGAGAGGGAACCCAGTTATTTGAGGCCAGGAAGTGCACCTCATAAGGAAAGCCCGGAGGAGGAGGAAACAAAAAGATCCACAGACAGCTCTCAGATGCCTCTTTGGGACAGGCAAGAAAAGCCCGAGCTGGAGATAGTGAGGGTTAACAACAAGAAAGACAGGGAAGTCATCAGCAATCAGCAGCAGCTGGGAGTGGGTGCAGCAGCAGGTCAGCCAAGTCCAGGGACTCATTAAGGAAAAGCTTAATGGCAGCACCCAGACACTAATGGGGATGGCTGATGGAGCAGCAAAGGAGCCACAGGTGGAAAGGGTACTGTTAAACACTTCCTTGTCCTATATGTATGACAATTGAATTAATGGCTCACAGAACTGACTGGAGAGTCTGGCATGAGTTTGGGAGTGAACAGGCACATTGGACTCTCATGTCTATGGGTGGTCCATCTAAACCACAAATGCATGGGCCTGGCAAACAGACCATGAACTGGCCCCTTGTCCATGATGAAATTAGGTCCATCAACTAGTCCATGCCCATCTAGAGTCCATTGTTGAATTTGAAACGAATTAGAATTAAGACAATGGACTCTCTAGATGGGCATGGACTAGTCGATGGACCTAATTTCATCATGGACAAGGGGCCAGTTCATGGTCTGTTTACCAGGTCCATGCATATGTGGTTTAGATGGACCGCCCATAGACATGTCGGTGCTCAGGAAACCCTTTACATCCACACCGCCACTGCAGCCTGCCACAAGTCAGCTCAGGAGGCATTTTAAACGCCTTCCAAGTCCACTTCTGGATTGTGCCATCATCATGCCATGATACAAGTGAGCTCAGAAGGCTTTCAAATGCCTCTTGAACTCACTCATGTCACGCTGCAGTGGCAGAATGACTCAAAAAGCTTTTAAATGTCTCCTGAACTCGCTCACTTACATCACCCCACCCCAGCGGTAGAACCCAAAAGTGGTCTTAGAAGGCATTTAAATGCCCACTTCTGGGTCACGCTGTATCACAAACCCCCAAAACTGGTTCATAAACTGGGAAAGTCCATGAACCTCCATTTTTCCAGTGCATGCCCATTCCTACTCTAGACCCTTACCAGCTGGCTACTCACCATAGTGCTACAGGTTGCTCCGGAGACACCTCATTCTGCAACAGCCATAAACTGTCCCCCCTCCCCAGTTCTAGAACAAATGGCTGCATTTAACCTTATACCAATAGTTTAACATCAGGATTTCATGAAAAGACTATCATGCACTGTGCATACGTTAAGTGGTAAAAATAAATCTGCTGCAATTGATATTTTATGCAAAAGCAAGGTAACAAAATTGTGGAACCTGATTTCATTGGACCGAACTGCTGTGCAACCTGCACTTTATATACTGCTCACACGGTTGTGTAACTACATTAACCAAAAAACTCCCACCATCTGAAGAGTATTCACAAGAAACTCTACTAGAAAGTTGTGAATTTCATACAAATTGTTCTGACACCTCTAAAAGATATCTAGAAAGCAAAATGTGCAATTCCGCAAAGAGACCAGAGTGGTGACGGTTGATTTTCTTACTAAGATATCCATGAAATTTGTCATCGCTAACAAGAATTTCAATCACTATGACCACAGCACCACCTAGTGGCCATACAGAACTGCAAAAACCTCCCAATACAATACTCTATTCAACAAAAATTAACTCAGAAAATGTCAGCAAAAAACATAGTTCTGAACTTCAATTTACAGTGCTGTAGTTAATCCACGGCTCCTCCACTGTGCCTGAATCTGACTCCAGTGGAAAGCCCCTCTTCCTCCAGTTTCCAGTTGCCATTGACAGGGTCATTGGAGGAGAGGCTGGGTGCATGGCTATGCATACCCTCCATTCTGCCTGAAACTTTAGTCATGGTTTTCTTTCCACTATTTTGGATGATAAGTGTGATAAAACATAATAAGCAAATGATACATAAAAGTACTAGACAGTACTATCAATACATGGCTGTTCCTGTTGGTAGCATACAAGAGGACTTGCAATAATAGGTATTAAGAGTGGGAAGGTATCAACTGGATATTAGGAAAAACTTTTTTACAGTAAGAGTTGTTCAACAGTGGAATCCGCTACCAAGGGAGGTGGTGAGCTCCCCCTCACTGGCAATCATTAAGCAGTGCTGAACGAACACTAGTCAAGGATGCTCTTGGACTAGGCTGACCCTGCATTGAGCAGGGGGTTGGACTAGATGGCCTGTATGGCCCCTTCCCATTCTATGATTCTACTTTTGATCTCTCTGAAAAAGCCTCATGAAGCTTAACATGAACCTTGCAGTGGCTCAGCTTTAAATGGGTGCCCAGTACGGTAAATCAATATTGGTGGAAAACCGGTCATACAGCAGCCACAGATGTCTAGCACAAAGCCAAATGAGCAAGCTTTATCTACCCACTTCCTCTTATCTAAGAACCATAAGATATACTGCTTGACCAAGGTAATAGAGGCCAACTAGCCATCACCCATCTCAGTGGCAACATCATAAGCTAGCACTTCACAGCAACTGGCCCAGCACACTGCTTCATCTGTCCTGACTGGCAAGTGGGAGCAACACAGTGAGCATAGTTGCTCCCACATGAGCAGTATCTGTAGTTGAGCAAATGCCACTCAAAGCTTGGGAACCAAAAAGCAGTTGAAACAAGTATTTAACAGACACCAATAGTGACACAGTGATTATCTTAAGCCAGGACTACAAACTCTTCAAAATGTAAGATGAAGATAAAATCAACTCAACTGTTAGCAGTTCCCTAACCCCATCCTGTAAACTACTACGAAAACTCGTATTTGTTGGGCACACAGGCAGAACATCAGGGACACACTATTGACATGTAGGGATTAGGGTTGCCAGGTCCGACCCAGGAAATATCTAGGGATTTGGGGGGTAGAACCTGGAGCAAGGTTGTGACAAGCACAACAGAACTCCAAAGGGAGTTCTGGCCATCACTTTTAAAGTGACCACATTCCTATTAAATGCCTTCCCTTCCCACTAGTAATAATGGAAGATGGGAGCATAGAATAAAATAGAAAGATAGAATCGTAGAGTTGGAAGGGACCATCTAGTCCAACCTGCTCAATGCAGGATCAGCCTACAGCATCCCTGGCAAGTGTTTGTCCAGCAGCTGCTTAAAGATTGGCAGTGAGGAGGAGCTCACCACCTCCTTGGTAGCTGATTCCACTGTTGAACAACTCTTACTGTAAAAATGGTTTTCTTTCCCACTCTTAATTAAAACCCATTACTATGAGTCCGCTCCTCTGCTGCCATCAGGAAGGACAGGTTTCTTACCTGTAACTAGTGATCTTCGAGTGGTCATCTGTGCAGTCACACATATGGGTAATCTGCCAGGATCGAACCCGACCTCGGAGAATTCAAAGCAATCTTGAAGCGTTCATTTTAGCGCGCCTTCACATCGTCCTGGGGAGGAGGCATTGCCTGCGCATGCCTGGATGAAGGGGAGGCGCCTAACCCACTCAGTTTCTTCCCGCCGCCGTGTAGGTGGACCAATTCTACAGATGATAAGCATCCAGCAGCGGGGAAGGATGGGTGGGCATGTGTGACTGCACAGATGACTACTTGAAGATCACTAGTTACAGGTAAGAAACCTGTCCATCTTCTTCGTGGTCTCTGTGCAGTCCCACATATGGGTGATTAGCGAGCTATTCCACTAGGAGGTGGGTGCTGGATCTGTAAGCAGAAGCATGGTTAGTTAAGTCAAGAGAATATGATTGTACTCACGGCTGATTGTACTCACTTGGAAGTGTCGGTGGTAACAATCACGGAGGGGGGTGTCTGTGCAAATGGCATTCCCACCCGGAGATGACTTTCTATCTCCACCATCTCAGGGATGAGACAATGTGAGATGGAAGGGTTAGCACTGTGCTTTGGTGCTGTCTTTGAGGGTGGAATGTTCGGACAAACCACAGTTGCAGAGGGCGCATGTGGAGCTTGGCGAAACAGAGTACTGAGGTGGTAGCCGCCATTAGGCCTAACATCCTTTGGAAGAAGAGAGCCATTTGGGAGCGGTGCATTATGATTTGATTGGATATGTTGCACTCTGTTTTGTGGCAGGTAAGCCTTCTGGGAAATCGTTTAGAGGTGCGCTCCTATGAATTGTATGGTTTGAGTAGGAGTTAGCTTGGATTTTGATGGATTGACCTGAAGTCCTAGGGTAGCTAGGAGGGAAAGGGTAGTCGAGACATCCATTTGGAGCTGTTCTTTTGTCTGGGCGACTATCAGCCAATCGTCTATGTAGGGGTAGATGGATATTTTTTGTTGTCGCAGTGCTGCGGCCAACACAGCCATACACTTTGTAAATACTCTTGGTGCTGTTGAGAGACCAAAGGGAAGAGCGCGGAATTGGTAATGTTGATCTCCAATCGCGAATCTGAGGAATCTTCTGTGACGGTGGTTGATGGTGATATGAAAATAGGCGTCTTGCAGGTCTATAGATGCCATCCAGGCCTGCTTTGAAATCAGTGGTAGGATAGACTGAAGGGTGATCATGCGGAATTTTTTGTGACAGATGTGAAGATTGAGCTTCCGGAGATCTAAAATGAGGCGCAATCCCCCGTTTCTTTTTGGCACCAGAAAGTAGCGGGAGTAAAACCCGGTATGATGGTACTGTGGAACTGGTTCTATAGCTCCCTTGTCCAGCAAGGTCGCAATTTCCAATTGTAGGGGTGCGGATGGTGGGGTGGTTAAGAACCTGTGATGTTTTGGGGTTGAGTTGAACTCTATGGAGTAGCCCCTGTGGATGATCGCCAGGACCCATGAGTCTGATGTTATGGACTCCCACATGGGGTGGAATGGTTGAAGTCTGATGTCTGGATAATGCTCTGGACGTCTGCGAGGGGTAAGGGAGTCAAAGAGACTGCTTCGTAGTTGGTGTGGTTTTCTTAGACGTTTGAGGACGTGCTCTCTGCTGAAAGGGTTGTTTGGGCTGGGAGGACTTGCGTCTCCAGGGTTCGGTCTGTCGTGGAGATCTAGCGGTTTTGTAGTAGTTCGGCCTCCAGTTCCTTTGTCGTGTGGATTGAGATTGTGGTTAGGTAACCCCCAATCTCTTGGCTCTCTTCCTGCTATCGTCGACATTAGTGAGAATGTCGTCTGTAGTGGCATTGAATAGGCCCAGTCCGTCGAAGGGTAAGTCCTCTATCTTGAACTTTATGTCTGGTTGCAGTGATGAAGACCTAAGCCATGCAAGTCAACGCAGGGCTATTGAGGATGCAAGGGTTCTGGAGGAGCATTGGGCTGCGTGGCGTGCCGTATTAATTTGTTGTTTACTGACTCTCGCGAGCTCTTGTAGTGCATGAGAGGATTGTTTTTGTGTTGCTTCAGGTAGAGAGGGAACCAGAGTGTTTAGATAAGTGGTTAAGTTAAAGGCGTATGCAGAGAAGTACGCCATGTAGTTATGGATCTTGGTAGTGGCAGTGGTAAGAGAGTAGATTTTTCTCCCAATTATATCGAGTTTTTTGCCTTCCGTTTCTGGAGGCACAGGGTGTCTTGTCTGTTTAGATTTGGAAGAGGAGTGCACTATCATGGAGTTCGGTGCAGGGTGGTTGAAAAGAAATTTGGACTCAGGGGCATGAACCTTGTAGAGTGATTCGACCCGTTTCGAAGTTGGAGGCACTGATGCTGGTTTGTCCCAAGCCTCTTTCAGGGTTTCAAGGTGGACTGGAAGCATTGGGAAGGAGGAGCCTGCAGGCAAGTCAGCATGTATATAAATTATAATAAATTATATAAATAATAATAATAATAATAATAATAATAATAATAATAATAATAATAATAATAATAATAATAATAATAATAATAATAATAATAATGTACAAGGTCATAAACTACATCTGAGACTCTAGGTGCATCAGTGGTTAGTTTAACATTGAGGGAGTTCGCGGGCTTCCGGGGCTGTAGCTTAGTGAGCTGCCCTGTTTCCTTGTGTGGAGCAGACCAGGTTCTTTGTTTTTGGACAGAAAAGGTTTTATAAAGCCTACTGTCTACTTTTTCCAGTAAAGGAACTTGTCTATGGCATGCATGTTTATTTAGAGAGGAATTCACTTTGGCTGACGAACGGCCCCAGAAGGTGTTTTTTTTCGGCTTTGAAGATTCCCCGATGAAGAATTGCATTCCACCGCCTACAAAGAATCCTTGGAGTCATTAAATTGACATAAACTCACTAAAGCTTCAACTTCCTATGGACTACAACAACATCTGAGATAAAGGGGATGGTAATCAAGAATTAGACGTCACTAATGAGGTAAAGATCCTTATCTTTTATTCCGGGAGTAATTTAAGCTCGTTAAAAGGGAAGATTTGGGACCCAGAACTATTTTTCAAAGTGGAAAATCAAGGAGAAGTGGAAGGGGGTAGAAGTTGTTTCTTTGGACTTAAAAGAAAGCAGAAATGTGCAGAAAAATACCTTTTGTTATTGATTCCTGTGGCTTTGAAAAAATCCCCCAGTCATAGCAAGCTGCTGACTCTCTCCTTAAAGCAGGAAGTGACGTTTTCTGTAACCATTGAGACACTTCAATGCTAGAGAGTAAGGAAGTAAGTGTGGAGCATCCAAGCATCCGGATATTTGCAAGAGTCAGCAATCATAGAGAAACACTGGAGGCTAATTACAGAAAGGCCAAAAGATTTTCACTAAATAACCTGAAAGTGGATTATAAAAGGATTTAAAACATATATAAACAATCCCCTAAGGGCTATATAATTTGGACTATGTGCTTGAAAATGGAAAATAAGCCCTAGAGGGTAAAAGGAAAACTTTTTTTAAAAAGTGAGGCTTGGAATTTTAAAAATTAATATCTTGTGCTAGGAAGCTCTGAGAACGGCATTCTTAGGCTTGTTGAAAAGGGCATGCTCTGCTCTGTTAAATGCAACTATCAGATTGAAGATACCAATTAAAAATCCACTATTTGCAATGGGCAGTCAGTAATGTCTGAGAAGAAGTTGGAACCAAGAGTTACAAGGTTAAGACCTGCCTCACTGGGAGAGGGTAAAATGTCTAAACAAGTTCATGAACAACTGGAAGCTATGGAAGCAAGAATTTTGAAAGTAATGAGAGATTTAATAACTGGAAGTGAGAAAAAATTAACTATGGAAATAAACTCCAGCGCTGAAGAGATAAAGAAAGAATTTAAGAAGGAAATTGAGGACTTAAGGAAAGAGTCTCAAGCAACAGCTAAAAAGAGTGATGAGATAGAAGTGAAAATTAGAGATCAAGATGCCACCATTAAGAAAATGCAAGACAAAGCAATACTACAAGACTGTAAGTTGATGGAGAACATGATTCGGCTAAGGGGAGTGCCTGAGAATGAACGGGAGGATGTGAAGACTAATATTGTCACAATTATGGCTGAATTTTTGGAAGAAGATTTGGAGGAGGTGGAGCGTTTATGTGACTATGCATATAGAGTTAATTCAGAATTTGCCAGGAAGCGTAAACTACCCAGGGATGTAGTAGTGAAGTTTACCAGGAGAGACGTGGTGGGAAGGATCTTAAGCAAGCAATCTGAAACCCCAATGGTGAGGGAGGAAAGCAGAATACGAATAATGAAGGAGCTGCCGAGAAAGGTTATTAGTGACAGAAAACAATTTAAGAAATTGACAAGCTAAGGGAGAAGAACATAAGGTACAGATGGATGCTACCAGAAGGTCTTAGCTTTGAATATAAAAGACTGCGAAAAATAATAGTTGACACCCAAGGAATGAATGAATTTTTTGTGGACAATAAAGAATTTGAAGGTACAGAATAACTAAGAAAACATTATGGATTACAAATTAATTTCTTGGAATGTAAATGGACTTAATTCACCACAAAAAAGAAGGGCAATTTTTCATTGGATCAACAAGCAGAAATGTAATATAATTTGTTTACAAGAAGTGCATATTAAACAATTGGATTACAAATTTTTATGGAATAAGGCTTTGGGAGAACAATTTGTTTCATTAGCTAAAGAAAAAAAAGGGGGAGTGGTTTTTTACATTAAAAAAGAACTAGAACCCAAACTGGTCTTCAAAGACAATGATGGCAGATACATTGCAGTGGATAAATGAAAAAAAAATCACTGTTGCTGGGTTTATAAGCCCCTAACGGGGCGAAGGATGTTTTCTTTAAAGACATTTTTGCAACAACTTAACCAAGTGACTCATGAACAGGTTATGTTAATGGGAGATTTCAATGGAACCATTAACAACTCTCTGGATAGATCTGGAAACAAAAAGAAGAAAGATGGGAAGCTACCAAACTCCTTCTTTGATTTAATAGAGCAAGAAAGTCTGGAAGACATTTGGAGAAAGTTTAATCCTAACGTACGTGATTATACCTTTTTCTCAGCAAGGCATAACTCCTTCTCAAGAATTGATATGTTATGGTCCACGAAGGACCTGGGACTTATTACAAATAAGATGGAAATTCTTCCGAAAATAGGTGCAGACCACAATCCATTAATGTGGTCAGCGAAGGTTATGAGAAAGAGCAGAAGATGGAGAATAAATGAGGATTTGTTGCATAAAGTGGAAGTAGTGAAGTCTCTGGAAAAAGAAACTAAAGCTTTTTTCCAAGCAAATGAAGACCAAGAGGTTAAAATACAGACCGTTTGGGATGCGTATAAAGCAGTGATGAGAGGATTACTAATCACATTGAACAACAAAGACAAAAGAGCTAAAGAAAAGCAACTGAAAGACTTACAAGCAGAAATAGGCAAAAAAGAAAAAGATCTAAAAAAACGACCGGGGAAAAAGAAAATAATCCGAGAAATCACAATTTTGCAGAATCATTTGAAACATCTATTGAACAAGGAGGTGGAATGGATGTTAAAAAGGTTACAGCTAAAATCATTTGAAGGTGCCAACAAACCAGGGAAATATCTGGCTTGGCAACTTAAGAAAAAAAGGGAGAAAAAGTTTGTAAATAAAATTTGTGTGGAAGGGAAAGAAATTGTAGATCAAGCTGGAATTAAAAGGGAGTTTTTTAAATTTTATGCCAAATTATATAAAGGTCAACAGATAAAAAAAGAAAAAATTGATGCCTATCTGCAAAGATTAAAAGTGAAACCCTTGAATGATAATATGGAAAAAATCTTGAATAAGCCAATTGAGAAGGTTGAAATTGAAGCAGCGATTGGCTCAATGAAACTAGGCAAAGCTCCAGGTCCAGACGGCTTTTCAGCAAAATTTTATAAAGTCTTGGCGGATGTACTAGTACCCAAAATGCAAAAGTTGATGAATTGTATTAGAGAAGATGGGAAGTTACCAGATTCTTGGAAAGAAGCGGTTATTTCATTAATAACGAAAGAAGAAAGAGACTCCACGAATGTTAAAAACTATAGACCGATTTCATTACTGAATAATGATTACAAAATATTTGCTAGAATTTTAGCGGAAAGACTCAAACAGCATTTAAACATTTCCATTCAGGAAGAACAAGCAGGTTTTCTCCCTAGGAGGTAAATAAGGGATAACATCAGAAATGTAATAGACATTGTTGAATATTATGAAAAACATCCAGAAAAGGAGGTGGCCTTATTTTTTACGGATGCGGAAAAAGCTTTTGATAATCTTAATTGGGATTTTATGTTTGCAGTCATGGAGAAAATGAATTTAGGAGATGATTTTATAAGGATGACTAAAGCAATATATACAGAACAACAGGCAAAACTTTGTGTGAATGCAGACTTAACTGAACAACTGAAGATCAGCAAAGGCACTAGACAAGGTTGCCCTCTATCTCCATTGTTGTTTATAATGACCCTAGAGGTCTTGTTGACTCAAATTGATGAAGATAGTGAAATAGAGGGATTGAAGTTGAAAGGTTTTTCCTATAAATACAGAGCCTTTGCAGACGATGTGATGTTCATCAACGAGAACCCAGTTCAAGTGACTCCTTTGTTGTTAAAGAAAATTAAAGAGTATGGTGAGTTAGCTGGCTTTTATATTAATAAAGAAAAATCGAAAATCCTTACTAAGAATCTGACACTAAACAAAGAGAAAGAATTACAAAATGCCACTGGATGTGAAGTTGCCTCCAAGGTAAAATATCTAGGTGTGGAGATGACGATGAAAAACATTGACTTATATAAGAACAATTATGAAAAGCTCTGGCATAAAATAGAAGGTGATATGTTAAAATGGAATAAACTAAACATATCCATGTTGGGGAGGATATCTGCAAT
Source organism: Heteronotia binoei (assembly GCF_032191835.1). Classification (NCBI taxonomy): domain Eukaryota; kingdom Metazoa; phylum Chordata; class Lepidosauria; order Squamata; family Gekkonidae; genus Heteronotia; species Heteronotia binoei. The sequence goes on from NC_083223.1 coordinate 29,144,056, forward strand.
TAAAATGAATGTTCTACCAAGGATGATGTTTTTATTTCAAACTATCCCAATAGTGAAAGATAAGAAACAATTTAATCTGTGGCAAAGAAAAATGTCAAAGTTTATTTCGGTGGGCAAGAAACCAAGAATTAAAATGAAAATCTTAACAGACACGAAAAAAAGAGGCGGCTTCCAACTACCTGATTTAATGCTATACCATGATGCAGTTTGTTTGGTATGGATTAAGGAATGGATGACTTTGATCAACAAAAAATTATTGGCGCTAGAAGGACATGGAAATATATTTGGTTGGCATGCGTATATGTACTACGGGAAAGAGAAGATGGATGGTCTTTTTTCACATCACTATATAAGGAGGAGTTTGCTGAATACTTGGAAAAAATATAGTAAATATGGAGATGAGAGGAAACCACTTTGGATTGTGCCAACAGAAGTAACAAGTATGTCGCAAAGTGTAAGGGAAGGGAAATGGGCATCATACGAACAACTGCTAAAGTTCAAGGGGGGCAAAGTTGAAATGAAATCGATTGAAGAATTGCAGGACAAATTTGATTGGTTTCAGCTGTTACAGATTAAAAGTTTGATAGAGAAAGACATTAAAAGTACAGGTATAAGACGAGAGAAACCAGAAATGGAGAAAATGCTGCTGGGCGAGAATGAAAAATTGATTTCAAGGATGTACAAACTGTTATTGAAATGGGCTACAGAAGAAGAGGTGGTGAAGCCTCAAATGATTAAATGGGCGATTAATTTTAATAAAGAAATACAGATGGAGACGTGGGAACACCTATGGAAGAATTTAATGAAAATATCAACGTGCTATAACATAAAAAAGAACTGTTTCAAAATGCTGTACAGATGGTACATGACACCTAAAAAGTTAACAAAAATGAGTAATCAAGCCTCAGATAGGTGTTGGAAATGTAAAAAACATGAAGGTTCTTTTTACCACATGTGGTGGACTTGTGAAAAGGCGAAACAATTTTGGACAATGATTCAACAGGAGATCTCGAAAATCTTGGGTTATAATATTAAGAGAGCACCAGATGTCTTTCTGGTGGGATTACAAATGGAAAGCTTTCCGAAGCAAGACAGAACATTGTTGTGGTATTTGCTTTCAGCTGCGAGAACATTGTATGCGCAAATGTGGAAGCAAGACAGAATACCTGAAAAATGGGACTGGGTCTTAAAGGTTCTTAACTGGAGTGAAATGGACAAACTTACTAGAATCTTAAAAGACAACAACTTGGAGAAGTTTAAAGAAGACTGGAGTAAATTTCAAAGTTACGTGGAAATACAATGGAGGGTGAACAGTCATTTAGTGGTTTATGACAACATTAACTGAAATTTAAATGATAAAGAAGAATCGTGATTAATGAATTAGTAGAATATAGTTACATGGTAATTATGCATATATGAGTTAAGATAAAATGAAGACAGTTGGAATTCCGGAGTTGATTTTATAACTTTGGGTTTTGTGTTTAATAAGTATTAAGTGAATTATAGAGAAAGGGTTGGGGAAAGATAACTCTTTGTGTAAAAATTTTATAATGGTGAAAAGATATTTAGTAGTGTATGACATTAATTGAACTTTTAATGATAAAGAGGTATTGTGCTATTGTGATAAAAGTATTAGTAGAACATAGCTACTTGGTAAATATATATATATGAGAGTTAAGGTAAGACTAAGATAGAGGGAACTCTGGAACTGAATTAGTACTTATGAGCGTTGTGTTTAATAAGTGCTAAGTGATTATTAGAGAGAAGGTTAGTGAATGATATACTTTTTTTTCCTTTCTTCTCTAAAGATTCTATAATTGTGAATTTACCTTTAATATGCTTTTAATTTGTTTTAAGTACCGGCGGAGGTCATGAATAAGAGTGGGGGGGGGGAGGAAAATATGTAATGTATTGGAGAAGTATATTTGAATTTAAATAGATGAATGTATTTCAATATATTGCAAAATAAAAGTTTGGTTACACAAAACATTGAGGGAGTTCGCCATGTTGGATAAGAGATCCAAATAGGATTTGGGTCCCTCTGATGGAGATAGGTCAGTTTGCTTTGCGATGTCAGATGCTGGTGAATGGAGACCTGAGGTTGAGGAATGGGAGGAGTCAACGAGTGTTCTGCCTCGGATTCTTCATGAGTGTCCAATTCCAGTGGTTTGGTAGTCAGCTCTGGTAGCGAGGGCTGTGTCTGCGGTTTGGTGGGGCCGATTGAGGTCGATCTGGCTGGGGATGGGGGTCCAGGCTTCGTGGCATAGTGAGCAGGGGCCTCTCGGTACCAAGGGCAATCTTCATAGTATGAATGTTCCCTGCGTGGAGGAGTCTCACAATACTGAGGGCGGTCTTCTCTGTGAGAGCTGTCTCGGTATTGAGGAGTTTGTAGCGTCGTGAATTGTCACGGTACCTAGATTCGTCATGGGCACGTCGGTAAGAACCCGTGGATGGTGATCTTCGGTGTCGTCGGTACCCAAGAGGGGATGGTGATCTGGATCTCGATGGAGAATAGTAGTAATAGCGTTCCCGATGTCTGCTTAGGGACCTCTTTGCTCGGGTATGCACAGGCAGTTCTTTCCGAGTTGACGGCTCCCTTTCAAGGGAGTGCACCGATATTGCCTGTGGAGGTAATGAGACTTCTCGCAAGGAGCGCGCGTCGAGAATGTTGAGGCGCTGGCTTCTGGTCGAGTCCGGGGACTCGATGTTGAGTATCTGCTCAGGTAGAGATTCGTGGATCGAAGGGGATCGAGAGTGAATGCGAACGATCTCGAGTGGTGTAATGGCGGGCGTCGAGGTTGATTTCGAAGCCGGTGTTGTTGGAACCGAGGCACCGGAGCTGACTATCGGATGCGAAGTGGAGAGCCTTGCCGAAGGAGTTGGGTCGGGTGGCTTATGGCTTGTCTTGGTTTTCTTAGGAGTTTTCGGGTTAGTAGAGTCCTTAGAAGCTGATTCCGAGCGGTGGCACTTCCTGGAATCGTCCGATGTCTTGGAGTGTTTTCCAGACTTAGGCTTACTGGGAACCAAGGCCACGGAAGTTGCCGGTGGCGCCATTCCCTTTGAAGCTATGGATGGTGGCAAGGTCTGAGAAGTCGAGGCGTGGGACATAGCCGGGCGCAGAGATGACTCAAGCAGATGGCTTCTGAGTCGTGCGGCGCGATTTTTCCGGGCTTGCTTGCCAAAATGGCTGCAGTGCGTGCAAGTATCAATGCGGTGTGCTTCGCCGAGGCAAAAAAGGCATAGAGAGTTACCGTCTGTTGAAGGAATTTTAGCAGCACAGCGGACACACCGTTTGAAAGTGATTTTGTCCTTCCCTTCCATCCGCCCGGAGGAAGGGGGGAAGCGAGAGGGGAAAAAGTTCGAGAAGATAGTAAGCTTTTTTTTTTTTTTAAACGATACCAGTAGAGGAGATGAGTGGAGAATAAAGACGCAAAGAACGAAGACGTGGAGGATCAGATTGCAGTGAAGAAGTGGGAGATTCAGCGAGGTAGGTGTGTTCCGGACGGCAGTAAAGAAAAAACTGAGTGGGTTAGGCGCCTCCCCTTCGTCCAGGCATGCGCAGGTGATGCCTCCTCCCCGGGACGACAGGAAGGCGCGCTAAAATTAACACTTCAAGATTGCTTTGAATTCTCCGAGGTCGGGTTCGATCCTGGCGGATTACCCATATGTGGGACTGCACAGAGACCACGAAGATCAGCTCCCTGTCCTCCTCTAAGTTACAGCCCTTCAAATATTTGACAAAAGTTTATTGGCAAGTGGTCATGGACCCCAAAGACCAACCAAAATCTGCTTTTGTTACTAGGGAGGGATTATTTGAGTTCACTGTCCTAGCTTTTGGTTTAAGAAATGCTCCAGCAACCTTCCAAAGGTGAATCGACAAAATGTTGACCGGATTATATCAGAGTTTGCTTTTGCTTACATTGATAACATTGTGATTTGCAGCCAGACATGGAAGGAACACTTGCAGCACCTTGCAATTGTGTTTCAAAGGATAAAAGATAGTCTCACTGTCAAAGAGTTCAAGTGTAAACTAGCCAGCTTTTTTATTTTCCAAATGATTCATGGTTCGTTGGTTCGGGAAGCCATAGAATGGCTCCCGAGTGGGCTAGAGACTCCAAACTGGTGTCAAACTCTTCAGCCCACCAAGTCTGGTGAGAATTGGATTTTGGGATGCCGAGCTACAGCCCCCCAAAGGAGTTGCTCCCATGTGGGACATACTTAAACGAATGACAGGGTTGTCCCACATGGGAGGATGTCTGCAAAAACAAACCATTAACAGTCCCCAAAACTAGCTGTTTTGTTTTCAATTTTGTCAGCAGAGCCATTTGATGATCCGATTTGAGTCTAGAAATGAGAGATCTGAATCCAGTAACCCAAGGGATGAGGCAAATACCCTCAAGCTTGTGTGACTAGAAAGAGGGAAAGTTCCTCAGGTATCTAGAATACTTATAAAAATATAAACCTTTAACATCAAGGTTAATTTTAGTGAGTGTTGAACCATCCGAAGGAAACACTGTATCTTAGGAAATAAGTTGCCTGTGAATGAGTTCTGTATTCAATTTTTTGTTCTGTCTGCCCAGATTCCCAATGTTTCCCTCTGATGACTCAACACTCACTAAAATTAACCTTGATGTTAAAGGTTTATATTTTTTATAGTTATTTTAGAAATCTGAGGAACCTTCCTCTTTCTAGTCACACAAGCTTGAGGGTATCTGCCTCGTCCCTTGGGTCTCTCACTTCTAGACCCCTTTTTTCCTCTGGCAACCTCATTATTATCTTCTCTATAAGCGCAATAACTCTGGCCTTTGGCACCTTTGAGGGCTCTTCTCTGACACCTCAAAACCCTCCCCCAAGATCAACTCTACCAGACTACCAGTCTTTCCTCTGGGATATTAAGCTAAGCAAGCTAACTTTCATCCTTCTCAAGATGTGTTTTCTAATTTCTGGGATCAGTCTGCTTCTGTGACACACTGTCACACACCTGAGAGGCTCACAAAGAGCCACCATTAGAAGCAGCTGCCCAATCACAGTGAGTTCCATGCCCTGTCACTCACTGAGAATTCCATCATATGCACTGGCTCTCACTCATGCATAGACTGGCAGTCTGTCACACGAGTCCTCTCCTCTGCTGCCACCAGGAACAGCTCCCTGCCCTCCTCTAAATGACAGCCCTTTGAATATTTATAGTGAACAATCATGTCCCCCCTCGACTTCCTCTTCTCCAGACTGAACATTCCCAAGTCCCTCAGCCTTTCCTCATAGGGATTGGTCTCCAAGCCCCTGATCATCCTTGTCACTCTTCTCTGCACCTGCTCCATTCTGTCCACATCCTTCTTGAAGTGAAGCCTCCAGAAATGTGCATGATACTCCAGGTGTGACCTGACCAATACTCCAGGTGTGGCACCTTCTTTTAGGGTCACAGAATTGGACCCCCTTGTCTAATATTTCTGAACATCTATGAGAGGGTTAGGAGAAGCACTAGATGCTACACTGAAAATCTGGTGCCTCTACCTTAAAAAAAATACCCCACCAGGACCCAGATACTCACAGATCGATTCTCCATTATACCCTAACATGAAAAGCTCTCCATAGGGTATAATAGAATGCCCAGCAGACATCCCCCCCTGCTTTCTGATAACTCTGAAGTGGGGGGAGGGCCTCCAAACCAGGGAATCCCTTGCTCCCAACTGGAGACTGACAACCCTGGTAGGGATAACTCTGAATTCTGGGGAAGATACTTGGTTGCTACTGCTCATAGCAAATTTCAGAGCACACTACCAGCACCTAAAGACTCAAGGAAGAGAAAGGGAGACAAGAAAGAAGAGGGGCTTACCTGCCAGAGTGTGTTTTTCTTTGGAGACTCTTCTTCATTCTGATCCTCCATTACTGATGTGTTCTAGGGAAAAGAAAGGGGAATATCAGTTGAATTCTCTCCTGAAACCAGTTTTAAAATTCATGTAAATAAAAGTCAGAAAAGAGACCAAAACACTACATTTATTTATAAGCTATGGGCCACTTGTAAAAAGTGAGTGCCTGATTACTGATCCTTGACACCATTTCATTTTTAACCAGTAAAAGCAGGGGGGAAAAGATACCTGAAAGAAAAATCTTTCTAACAGTAAAGTCCATTGTATACTGGATTTTCATGCAAGAAATATTGAGATTGCAACGTTATTAGAGTTTTTTAGGTTTTTAAAAACAACATAATAGAAGTTATTAAACTCTAAACTGGGGTCAGTGAAGGACTGCCTTTATTGAGATCCTTCCTTTACACCATACTCTTCTATTTTTTGGCTGGCAAACTAGCCTAAAAGAATAAATTTAACACCTTTAATAATTTATTAAACACAAACACCAATAAGCAACACACCTGGAAAAGGATTGTGCCTGGTTACCCAACAGAAAAGCAAATACTGTCCCAATGACAAAATGTCTTTTTCCCACTCTTTTTCAGGCACTTCTTTGCCTCAATGGGCCCTCATTTCACAGAGAGGCTGCTCAGCAGAAGTAGGCTAGTGACAAACCATTTGACAATCAAAACATTTTTAAGAGGTACCAAACGGAATGCTAGACTTACAGTCTTGAGAACAAGATGGGCATCCTGGCCCATTTGGGTACTCCTCTTCCCATCATACTAGAAGGCAAGAATTAGATTGCTTTCTACCCCTAACGAGGAGAGGAGTGTCTTGCCCTCTTCAGTTCAAAGGCTTCTAAAACTCCTAAAAATACTATTCTGCATTCTTTGAGCATTCCTCAGTTCCAACCTTCTGAAACAACTTGGTCAGAAGAACAACACTTATAGCTCAACAGAACAAATAATACAAGAAGAGACAAACTAATAGTTTCACATAATACAAGAGACAAACTAATAGTTTCACAAACTAACTTTTCTGATGGCTGATGGTTTCCTCATCACTGTGGACAAAAAAAGCTTTGGTTGATCCAGTTAGTCCTCCTCATTCTCAAGCAAAAGGAATCTCCATGTTAAGTCCAACATTCCATTTTCATTTGAGATGAGAAGGACATTCTTGGATGTTTGGGATGCCACAAACCCAGTGGGAGGGTTGTGAATGCCAACCACAAGCACAAGCCTCTCTACACCCCCTGTAGGATGCATCCACTACTGCATATTGTCTATTTTGTAATGACTAACAAATGTTGGTTTAGAATTTGTTTAGAATAGGAAAAGGAGTTCAACAAGGATGTATATTGTCACCCTGCTTATTTAATTTATATGCAGAGTACATCATGCGGAATGCTGGCCTGGATGAAGCAGAAGCAGGAATTAAGATTGCTGGGAAAAACATCAACAACCTCAGACATGCAGATGACACTACTCTAATGGAAGAAAGTGAGGAGAACCTCTTGTTGAGGGTGGAAGAGGAGAGCACAAAAGTAGGCTTGAAACTCAACATCAAAAAAACTAAGATTATGGCATCCGGCCCCATCACACCTTGGCAAATAGAAGAGGAAGACATGGAAGTAGTGACAGACTTCACATTTCTGGGATCCAAGATCACTGCAGATGGTGACTGCAGCCATGAAATTAAAAGATGTTTGCTCCTTGGGAGGACAGCTATGGCAAACCTGGGCAGTATAATAAAAAGTAGAGACATCACCCTGCCAACAAAAGTCCGTATCGTCAAAGCGATGGTATTCCCAGCAGTAATGTATGGCTGTGAGAACTGGACCATAATGAAAGCCGAGCGCAGAAGAATAGATGCTTTTGAGCTGTGCTGCTGGAGAAGAATCTTGAGAGTCCCTTGGACTGCAAGAAGATCCAATCAGTCAGTCCTAAGGGAAATCAACCCAGACTGTTCCCTGGAAGGTCAGATGCTGAAGCTGAAGCCCAAATACTCTGGCCACCAAATGAGAAGGGAGCACTCCCTGGAGAAGATCCTGATGCTAGGAAAGATAGACGGCAAAAGAAGAAGGGGATGGCAAAAGATGAGATGGCTGGACAGTGTTACTGATGTAACAAACAAGAATTTGAGCAGACCTCGGAGGCTGGTGGAAGACAGGAGTGCCTGGCATGACTCTGTCCATGGGGTCGCAAAGAGTCAGATTCGACTGTGCAACTGAACAATAAAAAACAAATGTTGACTTGGGTGCCCAAGTCACTGCTTTGGATATATCTTCTACTGAGGCATTTGTATGGGAGGCTACTGTGGCAGATGCACCTCTGATAGAAAATGCCACGATTCCTTCCAGTGGGATGATGCCTTGCAATAAGTAGGCTATTGATTTGCACTATTTCAGTCATCTCCTAAGAGTAGCTGTAGCAACCTTTTTGACCCACACTAATAGGTGATAGTAGGAGAGCCAGTTTGGTGTAGTGGTTAAGTGTGCAGACTTTTATCTGGGAGAACTGGATTTGATTCCCCACTCCTCCACTTGCAGCTGCTGGAATGGCCTTGGAGTAGTCATAGCTATTGCAGCTGCTGTGAGAGCCCTCTCAGTCCCATCCATCTCACAGGGTGTCTGTTGGGGGGCAAGAAGATATAGGCGATTGTAAGCCACTCTGAGTCTATGATTCAGAGAGAAGGGCGGGGCTAGGGTGGCCATAATGTCTGAAGGCCAACCAGGGACACCTTGGGGGGGGGGAAGGTAGGGGTGCGCGCGCGCAAAGCGTGCGCCGCCGGAAACAGGAAGTGATGTCACTTCCGGTGATGTCATGCCACTGCCGGAAACAGGAAGTGACATCACTTCCTGTGACATCATTCCCCCCGCGCCACCTGCCGGAAACAGGAAGTGACATCACTTCCTGTGACATCATTTCCCCCGCGCCACCTGCCGGAAGCAGGAAGTGACTTCACAGCACTTCCTGTGACGTCCCCAAAAATCCCCCAAATATCACCGCCGGAAACACCAAGATTATTTATAGAGAGGGAAAGGGGGAAATAAAGTTAAATAAAACTCTTTTTTTATTTTTTTCAAAGTGAGAAGACTAGAGAGAACGGGTTCCACGCTGAGAAGCCAGTCAGATTCCAGTGAGACTGTGCTGCATAATGCAGCCTATTTATTTTGTCCTGTTTGCTCTGTTGGCTCTATCTGCGCCACCTTCATCACTTTCGGGGTGTGGATCCCCCAGTGGGGTGGTCTCCCGACTCCCTCCGCTGGCTGTTTCTGATAGCCCTGTGCCCCCTCTTCCATTTGATATGTGTCCCGTGCGGGTGCCACCCTCCCGCCGGGAGATGCCGCAAAATGAGCCCCCTTGAGGCTTATGGCGGCAGGGCTCGGGGGAAGCGAGCTAGACTGCTGTTCTTTTGAGGGGTTATAGAGTGTTTCGAGCCTGTCCCTGTGGCATCGGTCCCATGGTTGTGGGGCCCAGGGGGCCGGCGCAGCGGCACGCTGAAGCAGCCTGTCGGTCACTTCTGGGTTCCTGTCCTGCATCTCGACCTGTCACTAATAACACAGGTCACTAATAACACTGGTCGAGATGCAGGACAGGAACCCGGAAGTGACCGACAGGCTGCTTCAGCGTGCCGCTGCGCCGGCCCCCTAGGCCCCACAACGATGGGACCGATGCCACAGGGACGGGCTCGAAACACTCTATAACCCCTCAAAAGAACAGCAGTCTAGCTCGCTTCCCCTGAGCCCTGCCGCCATAAGCCTCAAGGGGGCTCATTTTGTGGCATCTCCCGGCAGGAGGGTGGCACCCGCACGGGACACATATCAAATGAAAGAGGGGGCGCAGGGCTATCAGAAACAGCCGGCAGAGGGAGTCGGGAGCCCACCCCAATGGGGGATCCACACCCCGAAAGTGATGAAGGTGGCGCAAAAATACAGTGGCCCAAAAACTAGGGGCTATCAGGAGGTCCAGTAGTGGGGCCAGGACAAGAAGCCCTCCCACTGTTGCCCCCCACCAAGCACCAAAAAAAGAAAGGAAGGAAGGGAGGAAGGAAGGAAGGGAGGAAGGGAGGAAGGAAGGAGGGAGGGAAGGGAGGAAGGAATGAAGGAAGGAGGGAGGGAAGGGAGGAAGGAAGGAGGGAGGGAACTTCCTCATGGCATTCACACAGCCACAATGTGCCGCAGAGAACACTGTAAACTCCCACCATAGACTGGTTTTGGAAACCTTCGGCAGCCATCATGTGAATAAGGGGAGGTAACAATCTCAGATGGCAAACTGAGGGAACAAAAGAACAGGGGGGAGAAAGACTGATTTGTTATGAACAGTCATAAAGCCTCTTTTGCAAAAAAAAATCAATGAGAACTGTGTGAAATGGATACTTGTGTAGGAAAACTACTTGGTGGATTGCGGGAGAGTGGGTGCCATGTTTCCATCTACTGGGCTGGCACTCTTGGAAACAGCAGCATGCAGCAGTGGGAGGGAGTCTCAGAGTGGTCACAATCTCCTTTACATTCCCCCCCCAAAAAAAACATACACCCTGTGAGGTAGGTGGGGCTGAGAGAGCTCTCACAGAAGCTGCCCTTTCAAGGACAACTCCTACGAGAGCTATGGCTGACCCAAGGCCATTCCAGCAGCTGCAAATGGAGGAATGGGGAATCAAAACTCGTTCTCCCAGATAAGAGTTTACACACTTAACCACTACACCAAACTGGCTCTCAACATTGTTATATTGAAGATAATTAAAAGCTGACAGCATTTAAAATAAATGTATATGTGTCATTTGGAGTCCTGTTTAGCCAAAGGCAAGCCATTGGGGGGAGGGGGGAGAGAATACAGCTCATACATAGTGTTACCAACCTCCAGGTGGGGCCAGGAGTTCTGGAATTACAAATGGTCTCTGAACTAGAGAGACCAGTTGCCCTGAAGGGAATGGGAATTTCAAAGGGCAGACTCCAGGGCATCATATCTCTGCTGCCTCCCTCCCCTCCTCTCCCCAAAACCTGCCTTCCCCAGGTACTGCCCCCAAATCTCCAAGAATTTGGCAACCCTAGTCATACATCACAGGAAATGGTAGTCAAGACAATATTGCAGCAACACACACGCACGCACACACAAAAACATCAAAATCCACAGTTTATTAAATGATTTGGTGTGCCCAATTCACGCCAGCTTTCTGTGCACATTCTGCTCTCTACACCTCATTCAGCATTTGAAGGGCATATAAGAGACAGAGAGAGTCCCTGGATAACAATTGCGCTGATCTCTTATAAAGGCCATTATATCCATTTAAACCAACAGATGGAACCATCAAGTAAATCATAGTGAAACATATACAAGGCCATAGAAGTCCCATCATATTGTTGATGTATTTCTCATCTTAATATCTTTTTTACCAAATAAAATATCAATTGTGAACCTCATTCCTGTCTCTTCTGTTTGTAACTACAGTTTGCAAATACATGCTACATGGAACTGCTGCAGCAACACATGGTCCTTAAAATGAAAATTTAAACTAAACAGCTCATTATGTCTCCATATGCATACTTTTCTCTGGAAGATGGTGACACTGGCTGTCTAAGCTCACACACACAAAAAAAAAGCCTACCCTGAACTCATGGTTTCCTGAGGATTACAATTCAATTTTCATTTTGCTAGAGCTCAGGGAATACTCTTGCAACCTATTGCATAATGAAGCTTCAACACTTGGTAAAGGAATTTTAGTATTTTCTCTTCAAACATCTGCATGAACCAGAACCAAATGACTTTTCTCCCATACAACATATTCTAAATATTTATCCTAGTGAGAAATGGATAGAAGCAACAAGGATTCCAAATGGTGCAGTAAAGGAAGGAAGGAGGGAGGTGAGGAAGAAAGGAAGAAGGGAGGGAAGGGAGGAAGGAAGGAGGGAGGGAAGGGAGGAAGAAAGGAAGGAGGGAGGGAGGGAGGGAAGGGAGGAAGGAAGGAGGGAGGGAGGGAAGGGAGGAAGGAAGGAGGGAAGGGAGGAAGAAAGGAAGGAGGGAGGGAGGGAAGGGAGGAAGGAAGGAGGGAGGAAGAAAGGAAGGAGGGAGGGAAGGGAGGAAGGAAGGAGGGAGGGAAGGGAGGAAGAAAGGAAGGAGGGAGGGAAGGGAGGAAGGAAGGAAGGGAGGGAGGGAGGAAAGGGAGGGAGGAAGGAAGGAGGGAGGAAGGAAGGGAGGGAGGGAGGGAAGGAAGGAAGGAAGGAAGGAAGGAAGGAAGGAAGGAAGGAAGGAAGGAGGGAGGGAGGAGGGAGGGAGGGAGGGAGGGAGGGAAGGAAGGAGGGAGGGAGGAAGAAAGGAAGGAAGGAGGGAGGAAGGAGGGAGGGAAGGAAGGGAGGAGGGAGGGAGGGAAGGAGAGAAGGAAGAAAGGGAGGAAGGAGGGAGGGAGGGAAGGAAGGAGGGAGGGAGGAAGGAAGAAAGGAAGGAGGGAGGGAGGAAGGGAGGGAGGGAAGGAGGGAAGGAAGAAAGGGAGGAAGGAAGGAGGGAGGGAGGGAAGGAAGGAAGGAGGGAGGGAGGGAAGGAGGGAGGGTGGGAGGGAAGGAAGGAGGGAGGGTGGGAGGGAAGGAAGGAGGGAGGGTGGGAGGGAAGGAAGGAGGGAGGGTGGGAGGGAAGGAAGGAGGGAGGGAGGGAGGAAGGAAGGGAGGAGGGAGGGAGGGAAGGAAGGGAGGAGGGAGGGAGGGAGGAAGGAAGGAGGGAGGGAGGGAGAAAGGAAGGAGGGAGGGAGGGAGGGAAGGAAGGATGGAGGGAGGGAGGAAGGAGGGCGGGGAGGGAAGGGAGGGAAGGAAGGCCGGCCGCCACCTCCCACCAGCCGCCCCCCCCCACTTTCGGCCCCCTCCCTCCCTGCTTACCTTCTTCCAGGGCGGGTGGCGGCCTCTCCTCCGGGCGGCTGGTGCTGCTGGCGGGGCTGGCGGCGGCTGCGGAGGCCGGGGAGGCAGCGGAGAGGCCGGCGCTGGTCTCTGGAGGGCCTCCAGGGACCAGCGCCGGCCTCTCCGCGACCTCCGCTGGTCTCTGGAGGCCCTCCAGGGACCAGCGGCGGCCTCTCCGCGGCCTCCCCGGCCTCTGCCACCGCCGCCGGGCCCCGCGGGCGGGGAAGGCGGCGAGTGAGGGAGCGCAGGGACGCTGGCTCCATCACTCGCCGCCTTCCCCGCCCGCACGCGCAGCCCGCTGGCTATACCGGGACTTCTAATGGTCCCGGTATAGCCAGCCCGGGAGCCGGGAATTGGGGGCCAGAACCGGGACTTTCCCGGGAGACCGGGACGGTCTGGCCACCCTAGGCGGGGCATAAATCTGCAGTCTTCTTCTATTAACAAGGTCTCTAGGTTTTCTGGTTGGTTTAGTTCTTCTAATGTATATATGCAACACCCTGTGCAAATCCAGGGAATGGTTTTTTTTCCCTTTTGGATGTGATGGACTAGGACTGAAGGATGGTAAAAATAATTCCTGCGCCCTGTGAAAGACTGAATTTACTTTAGGCACAAAACTAGCATCTGGTCATAGGACCTCCATGTCTTTATGGAAGACTCATAAACCTTGGCAACAGACAGTGCTCCCAATTCAGATATTCTTGCTGGTATAATTGCCACTAGGAACAGTACTGTGTCAGAAATTTATGATTTTATTCTACGATTCTACTTCAAGCATCAGAAACTTGAGACACCTTTCGCAGTGGCTCAAATGGTGTTTAGTCAGAGTCACTACTTTGAGAGCCTTGGATTAGGTAATTATGTAACCTTTATGAAATTAACCACTGGGTGCCTAGAAATCGGGAAACCATCTATACTTGGATGATTGAAGCTAGGCCTGCTACTTGTCTGCTTCTTGTGTTGGTCTAAGACCTTATGACAAGCCATCTTGTAAGAACAGAAGTATCTGGGGAAGACTTGCTGGCTGTGGTTGGCATTGCTTCCACCTACGCCTTCTATGTAGATGCCATTAGGGCATCCACTAGTTCTGCCTGAGGGGATGTGAACAGGGAGAAGAATCTTGCTATGTTGACATTATCTCTGGTTGCAAACAGATCTATACCTGTGGGCAACTGAAACAACTATCTGCTGAAATAGGTATGGGTTGAGTGCCCACTCTCCTGGATCTCCAGCATACAATACAGAAAATACCACAGCAGAGTATTGTGGATATAAAGCAACAAAAACACAACCACAATAGTGAAAATTAACTAAGAAAAAACTTTGAAAGATAATTTTATATTTTATACAAAGTTATACTGATAGGAACTGGTACACAGATAAATTTAATACAAATGCAAATTATCAAATTACAAAATGAAATATATTAGAAAACAACGTGCCATATTGTATTATCATGCAAAAAAGAAACCCCTCAATGAGAAGTTTCTACATGATAGTTAAGTTTCTATGAGCCTTGTTCGTTGAAGGAGATCCATCTTTGAAGAAACTGCTTTGAAATGGGTTCCAGGTAGCCCCCATGAGCTAGACTTTGCATCCTGAACTGATCTATGGTATCACCAATACTAAGAGCTGAACCCTGCATTTTGAACTGATTTTTTGGCATCAGGCTTTGTGCTTACAAACACTATTAGCAAAGTGTTATTCCTTGATATTCTGCAGGATCAAGAGACTGCAGCAAAGTACTGTACCTGTAATTTTACTTTAATTAGTCCTACCCTTGTATTTTGTACTGATTTACAGCATTGAGCGTTTAGCTTACAAGTCATGTCAGACTAACCTGATCTCTTTTTTTGAGAAGGTGACTACCTTGCTGGATCAGGGGAATGCTGTAGACATCATTTATTTTGATTTCAGTAAGGCTTTTGATAAGATTCCACATACTATCATTGTTGACCAGTTGGTAAAATGTGGTTTGGATCCTGTTACTGTAACTGGTTGACAGATTGTACCCAAAGAGTGCTTGTGAAACTTGTTGACTATTCTCGGACCGAGAGAGGTGAAGCTGCAAAGTACCCGCAATCGGGCTTTCTCTTCTATAGCCCCGAGCCTATGGAACCAACTTCCAGAGGAACTGCGGGCCCTGCGGGACCTTGAACAGTTCCGCAGGGCCTGCAAGACCTTCCTCTTCCAACTGGCTTTCGCTGATGAAAATGGAAATTGCTAAGGAAACCACCATCAAAAAAGCAAAACAGTACTAGCACTTTTACTAATTTAACTTAATTAATTTTAAAACTTAAGCAGAATTTTAATTAAAATGTTTATGATGTTTAAACGTAATTTTATCTATTTCTGTATAACTAAACCTGAATTATGTTGTTAGCCACCCTGAGCCTGCTCCGGCGGGGAGGGCGGGATACAAATAAAATTTTGTTGTTGTTGTTGAATGGTTCCTCATCCTCTTGGAGAGGAATGACAAGTGGAGTGCCTCAAGGATCTGTCCTGGGGCCTGTTTTGTTCAACATCTTTATAAACAATTTGGATGAAGGAATAGAGGGAATGCTTATTAAATTTCTAGATGATACTAAATTGGGAGGGGTTGCAAATACAATAGAAAACTGAAATAAAATACATGTTTATTTTTTTATTTTTTAACTTTTTATTACATTTAACAACAATTATATATATATATATATATATATATATATATATATACACACACACACACACACATACATACACACACACATACATACACACACACATACATACACACACACATACACAAAACATAAACTTAGGGATGTAGACCGCGGGATGCATTATATTATATTATTGAACTACTCATGCTTGACACAGGCTTCCTTGGGAGGTGGTGGGCTCTCTTTCTTTGGAGGTTTTTAAACAGAGGCTAGATGGCCATCTGACAGCAATGAAGATCATGTGAATTTAGGGGGAGGTGTTTGTGAGTTGCCTGCATTGTTCAGGGGGTTGAACTCGATGACCCTGGAGGTCCCTTCCAACTCTATGATTCCATGATTCTAAATAGTATGAGCTGGACCTTGCATTCTGAACTAATGTCTGGCATTAAGCTTTCAGCTTAGAAATGATATAAGCATTCTGGGTATTCTGCAGAATCTTGAGTTTGTACCAACAGGATACTGCATTTGAAAGTTCATTCCAATTTATGATCCTTCTATGGGTGTTATGGCACTTTGTTTTCTAAATGTATTTTGTATTAAATTTTGGTTATTTGTATTAAATGTATCCGTTTACCAATTCATATCAATATAATTGTATAAAATGTAAAATTATTTTTTCAAAGTTTTTTCTTAGTTAATTTTCACGATTCTAGTTGTGCTTTGGTCACTCTCCCGGATCTAGCGGCTTCTTTTTAGCCAGCCAACTTGGACATTTAGTGAGCCTGTCAAATAAATGTGCCATGAAGAGTTAAATCACCGCTTACGCTGAATACTTCAACGTGTTGCTTACCCTGAAAGTTTTGGATGGTAGTTTCTTATCTTCCCCGTTTCCTGTATCCTTCTTTCCTTCTTAGTTCCCACCCTTTCGACACTATGGCAACTCACCAGTTGTTTAGTCTATTGCCGCGGAAGTAACTTTGTATCTAACATTGAGTGGTTTTATTTTCTGCTCAAAGAATGCTTGGGAAAATATGCTTATGTATCTTTCTTTGTGGGAGAGAGGGGGCAATGGTTTAGAATGTTACCCTATATACTGGAGGAATATCTGGGACACCCCAGATCTGACTTGGACAAGATGTCTGTACCTATTTCTCTGGATCTTTCAATAAAAGGAATTTTATAAAAAAAGACTTTTTATTCTCAGGAACCCGGGGGGGGGGGGATAGACTTGACATAAAGTCAGATCTCCCCTTTGACAGCAACCCCCTCGGCACAGACTGCAGCCAGAATACTGGAGGAACCAGTACCCAAGGAAGAGGATGGAGCTGCTCCTAAAGCAATCGGTGCAACCAGTGGCAGTTGTCCAGGGGGCCTTGGAGCAATACCAAAGACAGTAGCGGTCCAAAGGTGGGAGCCAGAACTGGACGAGGAGAGAAGAGGCTTTTCGCTACTCCTTGAGCATGGCAGCTTCAGAGGTCCGCAACTGGCCAAGAGCGCCAGGCGCGGTGACTCAATTTACTGGGAGAGGGCGACCCACCCGATCCCGACCTCGACGATGGCAAGGAAGAAGAACTGGTGCCGCTAGATGGGCCAGGAGGGCACGGCGACCGGGTGAGAACAGCCGACGAGCAACACATCAGACGCGAATTGAAAGATGTGATGGGGCAGATACAGGACGAGATACGCTTCATGAGCGATTTCTTCTTACAAGAGTTTCATTGCCGCAAGCTCTACTCGCAGCCCCAACCTCACCAGTAGGGTCACCGGTGAGACCCGCTCCACTGGGGGGGCAACCTCTGCCGCCCCACCACCACCTCAACTGCCGCCAGCCGCCCCGATAGCACCTCCTCCACCGGTTGCCCCGCCAGCGCCACCACTGGACTCCGTACCTGGAGGACCCCTGGGGGTGCCCCAACAAGTACCCCAAGGACCACCACCCCATGTGTGAGGATCTACGGCCCATTTCAATGGAGACCCAGGGAAGCTGGAGTTTTTCATTATCCAGGCTGGAGTTTCTTACGCCAGTGGGGCACCTCATTCCCTTCGGAGCAACTGCACGTTGATGCTATCAGTGCTCGTTTAGAAGGCCCAGCAACTGATTGGCTTGTGGCATTACATGAAACAAATGCGCCCGAGCTACACTCCACGCAAGAATTTTTACAATCGCTGCTGAGGCAATTTGAGGATATGATGAAAGAACCCAATGCCATCGCCCAACTAGAAGCCATCAAGCAGGGGAAACGGCCAGTGAGAGAGTATGCCCATGAGTTTTGGTTGCTTGAGGCAAAGGTGTGCACTGATGCTATCAGTGCTCATTTAGAAGGACCAGTGGCTGATTGGTTTGTGGCGTTATATGAAACAAATGCACCCGAGCTACACTCCACACAAGAATTTTTACAATCGCTGCTGAGGCAATTCAAGGATATGATGAAAGAACCCAATGTCATCGCTCAACCAGAAACCATCAAGCAGGGGAAACGCCCAGTGACAGAGTATGCCCACGAGTTTCGGTTGCTTGAGGCAAAGGTGCAGAGCTGGGATGAGCAGATGAAAGTGGCTGCCTACAAGCGGGGCAATTGGCAAATCTGCTTCATTGGGCGTTGGTACAAGAAAACCCAGATAACCTGGTGGGCTGGATACAATTAACAAGCGAGGTCGACACTCGCTTACATCAAGTGCAGCTACAAGAGGAGAGAGAGAAGGCACCTGAGAAAACCACCAAAAGAACAAAAGACCTTTTAGTCTGAAGAACTGGGGGGGGGGGGGGTGGACTTCATAGAACCTTGAATGTGTTCTACTCTTGTCAATGTGGATTGCAGCCCACGTCATTATGTGCGCTGCTTGCTGTTGTAATGATCTCATTTTGATTCTTCCTTTGTGATTTACATGTGCTCTGGCTGTATTGCTTCCATTCCTATGCAGACATTCATGTTATTTATTTTCTCTCCTTTGATCCCGAAAGGGCTAGAAGCATCTCTTATCTCTGTCCCGCTTTTTTTTGGATGGAAGAACCTTCTTCTTATCCTTGTCCTCCACCAGGTAGCGCTCTAGGCCTTGGCCGAAGAGTAAATTGCCTTTAAAAGGGACTGCTGCTACTTTGGCTCTTGCAGACGGATCTGCGTCTCAGTTTCGCAGCCAAGTGTTCTGTTGGGCCGTCATGCTTGAGGCTATGGCTCTTGCAGACTGTTGCATAGCGTCCAGAGTGGCGTCCACTGCAAAGGCCGCAGACAAGGTAATCTTCTTTAGCTCATCTTTAACTTCCTTGGGCAAGTCTTGTTCCGCCTTGGCCAATTCTGAAGCCCACAAATAAATGGCTCTGACAGCCAAAGAAGCCGACACTGATGCCTGCAAAGAGGTGGCTGAAGCGTCAAAATCCCTTCGTAGAGCTTGTTCAATCCTTTTATCTGTGGGGTCCTTTTGTGTGCCATCGGCATCCAATGGTAGGATGGAAGAGGAGGCGAGGCTGTTAACTGGGTCATCTACTCTGGGCAGCTTGAGCCGTTTCATGGCCTCTGGAATAAGAGTATAAACTTGGAAAAAACTGAATGGGTCGCCTTTGGTTTGGCTGGGTGTTCCCATTCTGCCTTCATAATGGAGAAAAACCCAGCTGGCAGTGGTACCAGCTGTGCCTTAGATCTGCCCTTAGGAATAGTTTTCTCTGACCCCATTGGGAAATCTGTTTCCTCTTCCTCTTTAAGTTTAGGGTCATAATTCAGTTCCAAGGCTCTGACAATTTTAGGGAAGAGCCGTGAATAAATGTCAGGGGGAAACAACCTATCCTGAGATGGTTGAATCATCTCCACCTCTTCCTCAGAAAGCTCCCCTTCTTCCTTTGAGGAAGATAGTTCTGAGTCCTCAGAGTCTTCCCCTAGCTCAGTCACTTGAAAACTTTCCAAATCTATGCGTCTTTCTCTGTGAAGGGGCAGTCTCAACTTCCTCCTCCACCAGATGCTTAGTCTTTTTTGTGCATTTTTTAGACTTCAGCTTGGGGAGTCTGACTAGGATCCTCTTTGCTAGACTGTACTTCTTGTTTAACTATCTGTTGGATCCAGGCAAAGATATTTGCCTTGGCCTCTGTTCCAGATAAATCCACAATTGGGCTTTCTGTCTAGTCCTCTTGAGAGGGGGAGTCAGACAAGTCCAAATCACATATAGCTGTGTCCTTGGCCTTGGGGAATTCAGATGGGGTAGCCATTTTGAAGTGCCCAGGATACTGTAAAAAGAGAAGACACAAAATGGCCACTTTTTCTGCCTAAATTTTCCTTCCCCTTCCACACCCTGTAGGCCCTGTTTAGGCCTTGCTAATGGGCTGTGGGACTCCCTTTCATTCTCTGGACCCCCTCTCCGCCTGGTCTTCCTTTATGGAAGTAATCAGCTTCTGGACTAGTGCTGTTGTGCCTTCTGGAAAAAACCCTGGTACTAGGGGCCCTTGAGGCTCAGTTATGCTGGTGAGAGGAGGGGGGGGGCAGACTATTCATTAAGAGGCAACCTTGCACAGGCCGCCCGACTTCCCCACTCCTGAACTTCCTCCTCCACCAAAACCCCCATTCCATGGGTCTCCGGGACCCTACCTGTTCCTCAGGAGGGAGGAGGAGTTAGTCGCCATCCTGTCCGCCCTGTGCACACTGCTGGGTCCGGATAGAGGCTTGGGATGTCCACGGGGCCACCGACACGTGTGCTGCTGTCTCCACCCCGGTTGTTTGTAGTCTCCGCTGCTCACCACCGTGTTCAGGGAGGCGTGGGGGAAACTGCAGCCACGTTCCTGGGTCTCCCGACTTCTGCCGGACTCCAGAAAGCTTCAGGTGCCGAGGGAAGGGGGGAAGAGTAAGCTGCCTCGTCCCTTTCCTAGTCGCTTCTGTGGTCTTATTATTATTATTGCAAAGTTGAGCCAAAACTCAGCTGGCATGTCCTGCTCTGGAGGCAGGGCCAAGCAAAACTGAAAGTTAAGGGGAATAGCACCCCCTCCTGGAAGGAACTTGTTTTGCTGGCCCTGCCTACGGAGAGGAGGAGCTATATTTCCATAGGTCAGGACTGACCCGCTACTTGGACCACTGGAGAACGCATTATGGATGTATAACTTAGTATAACAACTGTACTAACGGCATGATTTATTTACTTGGATAACTTTTTATCCATTCTGAGTAATGGGAAAATATCCTGAGTGACTTCCCCTTCACCATGTTGCTAAGTTGGTTCTGTCCTAAAAACAGAACATTGAGAAAGCAGAACACCATAAACCGAGCCAGGAATGTCAAACATGTGGCCTGTGGATCTCATCCACCCCATGCAGGGCTCAAATCTGTCCCACAAGCAACTTCCTTCTCCTGCTTCCTTCCAGGGCTACAGTAGGAGAGATACAAAGACAAGCCTCTGTCTCTCTTCTGGGTTGAGGCGGGGGAGAAAGATTCAGCTTCCTTCTCTGGGGCTGTTCTTTTGGGAAGGAAGGGAGTGGAAGGAGAGAGAGAAAAACAGCTTCAAGACCAACAATGTTTTATTACAGGTATAAGCTTTTTGTGTGCAAGCACACTTATTCTTAGGAGAGAGGGTGGATGGATTCTTCCGACAAGCACAATGTAAACAGAGATTATTTTGGGTTAATCAGAAAAGTTTTTAAAAGATTGAATTTCTCGGTTCTATCTGGATTTCTTTTCTTAACCCTGATGGCCATCACAAGTACAAAGCTAACCTCTATCCCCTTTCAAAATAAGCTCTGTACTTCTACTGAGAATCCCTAAGAAGGATCAACAATAAATGAGTGATGAAAATATTAGGCACCTGACAGACCTCAATGAAATGTTTAGGCATTACAGTATCCCTGAGCCAACTCTCCAATTATTCTGTGAGGGAAAAGGCATATCACCTGAAGTAACTTCCATGACCCTTAGAAAAAAATATTGATGCGTTTTGGCTCTGAGTCTTCTTCAGTGGCATAAAACCAAATAGCACACACTTAAAACAAATTGTAAAAATTAATGGCCAAGCAGGTTTTTAGTATTTCAATATGAGCGTGGGCTCCACTTGAAAATCAGGCTTGTAGATAATTCTCAGCTAAACCACGAAGAGAACAGCCTCTCTCTCCAATTATTTTGTCTCTGGTGACATGCCTTTTTTTCCACAGAATAACTGAAGAAAGACACTATCCACTTTGTGATTTGGCTCAGAATTATATAGGCCTTATTTTCACATGGAGACTACCCTCATAATGAAAGTTATTATTAGTCCATTAAGCCTTTTCAATGTTTTGACCAACAATAATGTAATTTCTCCTTCCCCATTATTTTCAGGAAATACTACAAACCTGCCTGGCCCTTAATTTTTACAATTCATTTTTTAGGCCACTGAAGACGGGTCTCAGAGCCAAAACACATTTGGTCTAGTGGCTTTTTATGTGGTACTAAGAATAAAGCCCATTGTGAGGAAAAATACAACATGGTCTAGAAAGAGGCTCTGGGCAAGTGCCCTCCCCTTACTGTCTTCCCACCCACCCATGGCTACTATTTTCTGTAGTGGAATTGATCTGACTTCAGCTTTCCACCTCTTCCCCCCTCCCCAGCCTCTACCTAGTATAAAAGTCTTTCTCCACACTGTGGACCAAAGCAGCCTTAATCATTTTCCTCTCCCTTTTGATCTGCACAACAACCCTGTGAGGTAGGTTAGGCTGAAAATATGTGACTGGTTAAAAATCCAAGTGTGGACCAAAGCAGGAGGGAAGTGATCACAGCAGGGTTTAATGACACAGGTCAGCATGCAAAGCAGCCATTTTTTCCAGGGGAACTAATCTCTGCCAACTGGAAAGCAGCTGTAATTCTGAGTGATCTCCAGCCCCCACCTGGAGATTGGCAGCAATGGTTTCCCAGGATGAAATGGCTGGTTTGGAGGGTGGAGTCTATGGCATTGTACCTGAGGTCCCACCCCTCCTCAAAACCCCACCCTCGTCAGGCTCCATACCTCAAATCTCCAGGAATTTTCTAACCTGGAGTTGGCAATCCTATCTCCTTCCCTTTATCTGCCCCTCTGACTTCAGCTTTCCATCACCTCTGCCCTCCCTGCAGCCTCTACCTAGGAAAAGCACAGTCCTTCTCCACTGGGGGGGAGCAAAGCAGCTTTCATCATTCTCCTCTTCTCCCCCTTTGAGCTGCACAACAATCCTGTAAGATAGGTTAGGCTGAAAATCTGTGATTGGTCTGAAATCACTGTCAGGAGCCATGTTTTGTTCTTCTCTGTCTTCTTTTATGAATTGATAATGTGCTTAAGACTTTGTGGGGGGGGCTGGCTGTATTGTATACCGTGTTGCATGTATTGTTCTTAAGACTGCCAGGTGAGAGGCCTGTGAACAATGTCCATTGAAAGAGAGCTGTGAAAACCATCCTATGAAATTTTTCCCCCTCCTCCCATCTGGACCTGAAGAAAGGAAATGACCTTAGAGATAAGACTGTATAATCTTTAGGGTCTGTCTCTGACTTGTCCCTTGGCATGTTTATGTCAATGAGGAACTGTCTCTTTAAGTGTTTGTTAAGGGGATCTGGGAGGGCAGAAGCCCTCACCTTGGGACTATATAGGGGTGACAGTATTATGTGTCTTTATTCCAAGCAATGCCTTTCCAAAGGAGAAGTCCTGTACTCGTGACATATCCATGAAGCTTCGTCTATCTTTATATAGTGTAAGTATATCTATATCTGAGTGTTACTTGGCAAACTTCACAATCACCCTGTTAGTGGAGACCAGGGTGAATAAAAATCAATGATTTTTTTTTTTAAAAAAAATTACAAATCGATTTTTATATAAATCAGATTTTTTAAATAAAATGATTTTTGAGGAAAATATATTATAATCCAAAGGTCATTCCATCTTGAAATAAGGATTAGTTTTTAATTCTGAAGCATAAGGCTGTATAATCAGATAACTTTTTTTGGTAATAAATTCTATCAATCCATTCACAATGTCATCATCTTCCAGAGGTTTCTGTAAGATTACTGGGCAGCTTCTCTGTCTACAAGATATTATCACAGAACACAGATGCTTCATTTTGAAGTTCTCAATTTGTGCCTGCAGAGATCACATGCCTCTTCTACACAGCAAAAATGTTATAAAATGAACAGAGTTGAGAAAAAGGCCTTAATCTCATTGTTCTGAGGAAGCACAGAAGTGCTGAGGAAGAGGAGTTAGCTATAAAAATGGGTATCCAGCAATCATCCATCTGTAATGCCAACTTTAATAAACTTCAGAGCTAAGGGGGAACCATTCAAGAAATATATGTTTGCTGAAGATGTTTTAAAGAAACTCACACCAGTGAACTGGTGGAAGTCACTCAAGCACTTGGATTTAGAGACTATTCAAATAATGATTTCACTTTTAACAGCAGTAGCTTTTTCTGCAGGCGCAGAAAGAATATTCTCTTCCTTTGGACTCATTCATTCCAAATTGAGAAATCGTTTCGGACCTGACAAAGCAGGAAAGCTTGTTTTTCTTTTCCAGATTATGAACAAAGAAGATGAAGATGACGAGTGAGCTAGAGGACAGGATTTAAGTTTTTCATGTGTAGGTTTTTCAGATATATATATTGTGTTTAACCATATCAGTTAACAAACATGGATGTTTAAGCAAATATATGCTATAATGTTTTAGTTGAAGAAAATTTCAATTATTATTATTAAGGTATTTTTCTACTTTCAATAAAGTACAGCAAAAAAGTTGTCCAAATATGAATGATTAATCTATTAAACGGGATATAATTCACCTCACAATAATTTCATGATTACCTATCTATAATGTGTTTTTCAATATTTTTATATAACTGTAAAACTAATATGAAGTTATTCTAAAAATGAGATCATCTAATTGTAATATTAGGTTATACCAGCAAAAATGAGTCTTTATGAAGAAAACTATGATTTAAATCAAGTCTTACTGACTAGTGATTTAAATCGTGATTTAAATCAATTTGATTTAAATCAAATCCTCCCTGCCCCCCCCCAACTATTTCTGTCCCCCCCAAGCAACGGTGCTTCCAGCCCACACCCATCCATTACATCCCCAACTTGTCTCCCTCACTGAGGGCACTGCTGCTGTAGAGAAGCATTCCACATCAAGTGGGGCTACCACTTGGGAGTTTTCCTGCTCGACGGCTGCTCTGCCACTTATATACCCCATCAACATGTCTATCCCAACAAGAATAAACAGGTTACTTACCTGTAACTGATGATCTTCGAGTGGTCATCTGTGCAGTCACACACATGGGTCTTGCCGCAGGCAACGGATCCATACCTCGGAGCTCCAATAGCTCGCCTATAGCGTTTTTTGGCGCGCTCCCCTCCCGCTCCTCCAGCCGCCACTGGTACAGACATCAGACAAGGTTAAGCAACAATTACAAGAGACCAGCAGCGGGGAAGGCTGGGTGGGCGTGTGTGACTGCACAGATGACCACTCGAAGATCATCAGTTACAGGTAAGCAACCTGTTTATCTTCTTCGTGGTCTCTGTGCAGTCCCACACATGGGTGACTAGCCAGCTGGATGTCCTGGAGGAGGGTGCTGGAGAGAGAAAAGAGTTAGTCACACAATAAATCACATCAAACAGGTTATAGATGTAAGCGAATGCACTCACCCATGGCTTCAATGGAAGATGGATCTGAGGACCGCTTGGCCGAAGGAGGCGTCTCGTCTCGCACGAACGTCCAAGGCGTAATGGGAGACGAACGTGGAAGGAGAGGACCACGATGCAGCAGCACAGATGTCCTCTAGGGAGACGCCCTGTAGAAAGGCCGAAGATGTCGAGACCGCTCTGGTAGAGTGGGCCTTAAGGCCTTCGGGTATAGGCTGTTTAGCCAGTTCGTAGCACAACCTGATAGCACTAACTACCCATTTAGATAGTCTCTGGGTAGAAATTTTGTGTCCCTTGTGAGGGTTACCGTAGGCCACAAACAGATTAGGGTCCTTACGGAAAGGTTGTGTACGAGCAAGGTAGAAAGATAAAGCCCTTCTGACATCCAAGGAATGCAGAGCTCTTTGTCCTGCGTCAGTAGGGTTGGAGAAGAACGTCGGTAGGGAGGTCGATGTCGATAAATGGAACTGGGAGACGACTTTAAGGAGGAATGCAGGGTCTGGTCGGAGAACAACCTTGTGCTTATGAAAAATGGTGTAGGGGGAGTCATGGCGGAAAGCACATAAGTCACTTGCGCGTTTCCCAGAGGTAAGGGCAACCAACAATGCTGTCTTCCAAGATAGAAGGTTGAGATCGATGGTAGCCATGGGTTCAAAGGGAGATTTCATTAGGCAGGAAAGGACTAGGGATAAACTCCAAGCCGGAACAAATGGTTTAACGGGTGGGTGAAGGTGCAGCATGCCCTTGAGAAAAGATTTGGAAAGACTATGGGAAAATACCGTCTTGCCCTCAATGGGGTCATGAAATGCGGAAATAGCAGAGAGGTGAACTTTTAAGGAGGAATAGCAGAGTCCTGATCTCTGTAGGGATAGCAGATAGTCAAGGATCAGATTTAGAGGCGCTGATTCTGCTCGCAGATGATTGGAGGTCGCGAATGAGCAGAAGCGCTTCCATTTGCGTTGGTAGGAAAGTCTAGTGGAAGGCTTTCTCGCATTGAGGATGATGTTAGCTACTTCAGTAGAGAGGAAGGAGGGCGGATTCTCCAGGCTGTCAGGGCCAAAACTCGAGGGTTGTGATGTAGTATCTGGTCATTGGCCTGAGATAAGAGATCGCCCATAGGAGGCAGGCGACGGTAAGTGTGGCAGGACATCTGTAGTAGCCTCGTGAACCACGGTTGCCGTGGCCACCATGGAGCAATGAGGATACAGTCCGTGCCGTCTCGTGTGATCTTCGTCAATACTCGTGTCAGTAGGGGGGTTGGAGGGAAAAAGTAGTGAAGAAGGCCTCTCCAAACCTGCAGGAAGGCATCGTTGCCTCTCCTGGTGTAGAATCGGGGACATTTCGCAGTGTCCCAGGAAGCAAAGACGTCCACTTTGGGTGTCCCGAAGCACCGAAAGATGCGACGAAGGTAGATCAGATTGATGGACCATTCGTGGTCGTCTATGCGAACTCTGCTGAGAGAGTCGGCCAGAACATTCTCCACACCTGGGAGGTGAACGGCAGTCAAATAGATGTTGTGTTTGACACACCATTCCCAGAGTAGTATAGCAATACGGCACAGCCGGAGGGATCTGGTGCCTCCTTGTTTGTTTATGTAGAAGACTGTTGCCATATTGTCTGTGGAGATCTGAACGTGCCGACCCGTGATGAGTGGGGGGAACGACTGCAGGGCCCTGTGCACAGCGATCAGTTCTAAACAGTTTATGTGCATGGCCCTCTCTGAGGGAGTCCAGAATCCCCTGACAGTTTTGCCTTCTAAGTGGGCTCCCCAACCCCACTTGGAGGCATTTGTTGTTACGGTAGCCGTTGGAAGAGGTGGTAGGAACGGCATGCCTGCGAGAAGGTTGTCGGGTACAGTCCACCAGGTGAGAGAAAGAAGTGCTCTCTGGGGAACGGTGAGCAGGGTACCTTGTGGTTGCGTGTGAGGATGGAAAGCACGCACAAACCAGAGCTGCAGTTGTCTTATCTGGAGCCTGGCAAAACGAAGGACTGATGTAGTGGCTGCCATAAGGCCCCGAAGATGTTGGATGATGAAGGCAGATTGAAGCGGCTCTCGCTGAACGGCTTTGGCAAGAGTGATGATGGTCAGCGCTCGGTCCTCCGGAAGGAAAGCACAATGAAGAAAGGTGCATAGACGGGCCCCTATGAATTGCAAGTCCTGGGTTGGCGTGAGGTGTGATTTGGAGGTGTTCACACACAGGCCCAGAGAAGTTAGGAGAGAGAGGGTCGTGTTGAGATTTATTTCCAGTTGGTCCCGAGTTGGTGCGATGAGGAGCCAGTCGTCGATGTATGGAAAGACTGGTATGCTCCGGATGCGGAGGGCAGCTGCTACCACCGCCATGCACTTGGTGAACACCCTGGGTGCAGTGGAGAGACCGAACGGCAGGGATATGTACTGAAAATGATGCTGGCCCATGGCGAATCGAAGATACTTCCGATGCTGAGGGCGGATTGTCACATGGAAGTAAGCGTCCTGGAGATCTAGGGAAGCCATCCAAGAATTCTTGGGTATCAGAGGCAAGATGGTTTGTAGAGATATCATCCTGAATCTCCTGTAAGCGATGTGTTTGTTCAGCTTCCGAAGATCTAGGATAGGACGCTTGCCTCCATCCCTCTTGGGAACCAGGAAGTATCTCGAGTAGAAGCCCGTCCCTCGATGTTGAGGAGGAACGGGTTCTATGGCATTTTTCTGGAGCAAGTCCAGAATCTCCTGATGGAGGTGAGGAGAGGGCGGGGTAGCTATGAAATAGTGGTGGTGAGGTGGTGAAATGAACTCGATTGCGTAGCCTAGACGCACGATGGTTAGCACCCAGGAGTCGGTTGTGATCGAGTTCCAAGTCGGAAGGAAGGGTGAGAGACGAGTTTGGTAAGCAGGAGGAATTAGAAGAGAGTCAAAGAGACTGCTTAGACGGGAGGGAGGCCTTCTTGGTTTGTTGGGACCTCGGCTTCTGTTGAAACTGAGGCTTTTGCTGTGCACCCCTCCTCCTCCAGTAGTCACTTTGTTTCGGTGAGCGTTGGCGTTTCTGAAACGATGGTCTCCATGTTTTAGCACGAGTGAATTGCTGGGAGTTAGGTTGGGAAACTCCCAGGCGCTTGGCACGCTTGCGGCCATCATCAACTGAGGTCAGCACTTCGTCTGTGGCTGCATGGAAGAGGCCTAGGCCGTCGAAGGGGAGGTCTTCGATTTTTTTGCTTGATATCTGGCTGCAAGTTGGTAGATCGCAGCCAGGCATGACGGCGCAAGGCAACGGAGGAAGCGAAGACCCTTGAAGAACAAGAAACAGCATGTCGTATGGTGTTAATCTGCTGTTTGGAGACTCTAGACAATTCAGACACCAAGTTTGAGGCCGTTCTCTGAGAGGTCTCAGGGAGGGAGGGGATGAGGGGCGTAAATTGGTTCGCCAGATTGAAGACGTAAGCAGAGAAGTAGGCTAAATAGTTATTGAGTTTAGAATTAGTAGAAGCCAGATTAAATAACTTCCGTGCCAGGGTATCCAGCTTTCTACCCTCGCGATCGGGTGGTGTGGGGTGTCTAGAAGGCTTGGCCTTAGTGGCGGAGTGTACTATAATAGAATTAGGCGCTGGATGTGCAGCCAGAAATTTGGCATCCGGGGCATGTACTCTGTAGAGCGAGTCAAACCGTTTAGAAGTAGGTGGGACAGAGGCAGGCTTGTCCCAAGCCTCTCGCAAGCCCTCAAGATGCACGGGCAGCATCGGCAGGAGTGACCCTGGTGGGAAGTCCGCTTGTACTAAGTCGTGCACAATGTCTGCAACCTTGGGGGAGTCGGAAGGCAAAGCAATTTTCAGAGCATCAGCCATCGTGGTGATAAGATTTAAGTATGCTTTAGAAGCATCTGATGGCGAAAGGCACAGCTGTGGTGCGGATTCTGAAGCTACAGAAGCAGGGTGGTCCTCCAAATCCGACGATGCAGAGGATTCCTTGTCGGAGTGGGAGTCCTCTCTAGCGGGTGAGTGGGGTGGTGCGATCGGTTCCGAGGCCAAGGCCCGAGGCTTAGGAGTGTGAGTATCTCGAGATGGTCGAGGTGGAGAAATAAGGATGGGGGCCGTCGAAGCCATAGCGGAGATGGTACAGGGTTTATCCGAGTCCCGAGGTCGAGGACGCTCTTGGACTGGAGACGGTTCCAAATGCTGAGAAGGAAAGTATTCAGGGTCTCGAAGTTCGGAGAACTCTCGGAGTCAATCGTAACCACGGGTTCCAGGAGAGTCTCGGGTTCTAGGAGAGTCTCGGAGTCGACCGTAAGCACGGGTTCGAGGAGAGTCGTCATAGCGGATCCGAGGGGTAATAACCTCACGACCCAGCTCCTGGTATCTGGAGCGGTGTGTTCCTTCATAGGAAGGGGAACGGGACAGGCGATGGCGAGGCCTAATCCTTGGTGAAGGAGATCGCGAATGGGATGAGTACTCGTAGCGTGGACGAGATGGATAGTCGAGATGCGGGCGCGCATAATGACCATGATGTTCATAATAACTCGACGAGCCAGAATCGCGGCGCCTACGTGGGGAGCGAGAGAGGACTCGAAGAGGAGGAAGAGGTGTCGGCGAGCGGGATCGAATCCGACGCGTCAGGGGCTGGTCTGCTGGAGAACGAGAGCGGACTCGGTGAGCAGAACTCTGGGTTGCTGACTCCCTGTACTAGGGAGAAACTGCGACATCTCGGAAGGATCCAAGTCGAAGTGAAGACTTCATATATTGTTGAGTAGGGTCGGAGGATGGGTTGGGCTCGAGAAACTCAGAAGGAACCACGCTATGGACCGAAGGTGAACGCGATCGGATCGGAATTACTTCTACAGCCGTAGATGAATGAGGAGTTAGTTGCGGCATGTCAGTAATTACATCTGACGGGGCTGACAGTTCCGGAGGGAGCAGAAGTTGTCCAGCCGGGGTCGCGTTGGGGTCCATAGAAGTGGAAGCCGAGGCCGAAACCCGAGTTGGGTGCGATGTCGGGTGCGACTCGTAGGGCTTTCTCGAAGTCGAATCAGCCGATTCGGAGTGACGAGGTCTTTTTGGCGCCAAATCCGCGGAGTCGGAATTACGCGATTTCTTAGAAGACTTATGGCCGGTCCCGGTGTGCTTCGATAGTTTCTTTACGGACTTGTGTGTCTGCTTTTGTGAGAGAGGCATGTCCGAAGTAGCCGAATCTCCCGCTCAAGGTGGGGAAGGCGGCGAATCAGATGCGGGCATCGCCCTCAAAGACCGTTCAAGCAAAAAACTCTGGAGCCTTGCTGCACAGTTCTTACGAGCTTGCTTCCCGAAATTAGCACAGTGTGGGCAAGAGTCCACTCGGTGGGCTTCCCCAAGGCAGAAGAGGCAGTAGCTGTGTCCGTCAGTGGTGGGGATCTTAGCCCCACAGCGCCTGCACTTTTTAAAGGTAACCTTCCCTTCCATACGCTCCGGACAGGGGAGGGGAGGGAGGGAAAGAAAAAAGGGGGAAAGAAAGCGCAGAAACGGACTTTTTATATATATATATATATATATATAAGGACGAAAGTAGAGAGAAAAAACGAAGGAGTATGAGAGTAAGTAAGAGATACGATACCAATCGAAGAGGAGAAACGAGGGAGAGCTAAGGAGGAAACGCAGTGAGGAAGGTGTTGTCCGGGCGGCGGTAAGGAAGAAACTGAGTGGAATGGGCGCTCCCCGCCCACTCCAGGCATGCGCAGTCGCTGCCTGCTCCCCAGGGTGGGAGGGGAGCGCGCCAAAAAACGCTATAGGCGAGCTATTGGAGCTCCGAGGTATGGATCCGTTGCCTGCGGCAAGACCCATGTGTGGGACTGCACAGAGACCACGAAGAAGATTAGGAAGATAGATTCTGGCTGTGTTTATCTTAAAAGGTCTTACTCTCACTCACTCCTTTGGAGAAAGTGGCAGCTGAGCTCTCAGAGCTCTGTTTCTGAGATGGATTCTGACTGTGGCTCCTCTCACCTGGGGCTATGTTTCCAGGTTGGATGCCATCTTATGTCATGATCGAGGGCCACTCTTCTACTCACTTGGGAAGATGGATTCTAGGTGCTGACACTTGCCAGCTGCTCTTTCATGGGCTAGGCAGATTGTAGCTGTAACTGCTTCCCACCCACCCCAACATACACCTCTTCAGGCTTTCAATCCCCCAATGATTCAGTGCTTCCAGCCTCCTCTCAATGGACCAATATCTACTTCACAGCACAACATCATGAACCAAGATTTACCTCATAGAGTGACACCCACCTCAGGAACCAAGAGATCTAGCACAACACCCACCTCGTGGACTGACATCCACCTATGCAATCCTCTACCTCGTCAAACATCTACCCATAGAAGTGAGTTCACCTGATGGCACCCAAGGTTTCCCCGGGCCTTCAGGGAACAACTGGCCACCCTAAAAACAGCTGGCCACTCTCAGCACCCCACTGGTCATCAGGTACCTGTCTCCTGTGCTCAATGGAAAGTGTGATGGGCCACCCCAAGATCCTGTCACCAGGGGGAGTTGGATGGGTTACTGCCTTCTGGGCCCACAGAGAAGTGCTGGTCACCCCCAGAATCCATGTCAGCAACATTGTAATGGTCAGGTGACTGCCCCTCGGGCCCCAGAGGAAGTGTGACAGGCCACCCTCACCCAAAGACCCTGTCATCAAGGGGAGGTGGGTGGGTGACCACCTCCTGGGCCCAAGGGGGAGTATGACAGGCTTCTCCCACCCCAAGACCCTATCACCAAGGAAGGTGCATGGGTGACTACCTCCTAGGCCTGCAGGGAAGGGCTGGCTATCCCCAAAATCCATCTCAGCAACACTGTGGTGGTCGGGTGACTGCCTCTACTGCCCTAAGGGGAGTATGGCAAGCCAACCCCACCCCAAGACCCTATCACCAGGGGAAGGCAGGTGGGTGACTAGTGGCCACCCCCAGAATCCATGTCCACAACCACACAACTCCCTCCCAGGAACTAGAGGGAATGTGGCGAGCCACCCCAAAATCCTGCCACCAGGACTGTGATTTCTCCAGAGAGTACTTTCCTGGAAGCACACCTCATCTTGGTTTCCAACCTCTTCACCTCTGGGCACCCACCCTCCGGGCTTGGCATCATCATCTCAGCTGCCCTTGCTCTTCCTGCCCATCAGTACGGTTTTCCAGCTTTCCACACACACACCCCTTCCTGTGCTAGACCTCCTCCCCTTTTGTAGAGAGGCAACGCAATGAGTTGGGTAACTCTAGACTACAGGGAGAGCATTCAACACTTTGCACTTTGGATCGCAGGATCACCCCCTCCAAGCCAATTTGAGCACAACTTGGAGGGCAGGTAGAGGAGCATCCCAGGGAGATCTGCTGCAAGTTGAATGCTCCTAGCTTGAAGGGGGGGCATCCAACACACTCCTTTCCTTTTTGTACACTGGACCCTAGGATTCCTCTCCCCCACTCTGAATCAATCTGAACACAACTTGGATGGCAGGTAGAAGGACATCCCGAGGTCTGCTGAGAGGCTGGATGCCTCTAGCTTGCAGGGGGGCTGTTCGGCAGACTCTTTCCTCTTTTGCACACTGGACCCTAGGATTTCCTCGCCCCCAAACCCAATATGCATATCTTGAGGGGCTGGTAAAGGGGCATCCTGGAGAGGTCTGCTACAAGCTGGGTACCTCTAGCTTCCAGGGGGCTGTTCTATATACTCTCACTTTTTGTACTGTGGACTCTAGGATCCCCTCCCTAAGCCAATCTGAACACAACTTGGAGGGGAGGTAGAGGAGCATCTCAGGGAAATCTGCTGCAAGTTGAATGCCCCTAGCTTGTGGGGGGGGGGGCATTCAACACACTCCTTTCCCTTTTGTACACTGGACCCTAAGATTCCTCTCCCCACCACCACCCCGAATCAATCTGTGCACAACTTGATGGCAGGTAGAAGGGCATCTTGAGGAGGTCTGCTGCAAGGTTAGATGCCTCTAGCTTGCAGAGGGGCTGTTCGACACACTCCTTCTCCTTTTGCACACTGGACCCTAGGATTTTCTCTCCCCCAAAACTAATCTGTATATCTTGCGGGCCTGGTAAAGGGGCATCCTGGGGAGGTCTGCTACGTTGGATACCTCTAGCTTGGGGGGCGGGGGTGTTGACAGAATCTGCAGCTGTGATTTCCCCAGAGAGCACTTTCTGAGGGGCACCTGCTTGGGGGGGGGGGAGTAACTTGCCCCCCTTAAATCCAATCCTCACCAAACCTGAAGGGCAGGCAGAGGATACAGCTGGAGTTTGGCATCTTTAGCCCACAGGGGGGCCATTCTATCATGCCATGAACCAGTTCATTAAACTGAAAGGTTTCTGGCGGTTCATGAACCAACACAAGCACTTTTGTGTGTGTGTGTGTGTGTGTGTGTCCATTCCTAATCATGATACTGAGTTAAACTTTACAAGTGAAACTTTGCAATGATGTTTAATCAATATACACAGTATCATAAACTGATGGCAGATACCCACATGAATCACTTATACCGCAAAAATAAAATAAACTAATAAAAACTGATACCACAATGTTAGTGGACTGCACTATAAATCATGTATCATTCAAAACACTATCACCTCAAATTCCTCTCTGAACCCTTTTTTCAAAATGTTATAGCTTCGGATAAGAAGACTCCTATTTTTCCCCTCATCACTATGGACTGCAGAATACCAAAGAATTGCACAGACTGAAACAAGTTTCAGTACTGTTTCATGAATAAGCACATTTCTTGATTTGGTGTGCATCTTCATGAGCTCTTTAGAGCAGCACCTCAAAGGGCAGGAGAGACTGCCTCTGAAAAGCAAGCATTGCTACCTCCTATCCCATGAATAGCAGAGGTGGTATTGGATCCCTGAACACTCAATACATTTATCAGATGAGCAAAATAATTTAAGTTTCCATTATTTATAATGTTAAATTTAAAAACTAGAGGGTCTTTGGCAAACGAAGGGCTAGTTTTGAAAGGACTTCCAATATTCTATTGTTATTGATGTTGCAACATTCATGTGTACTTTTCCCAGGATTCCTGAAGGCTGGAGTTGCAAAACTGCATTAATTTTTCTAAAGCCTTTGATCACTGCATTCATGGACGACCAGAAAATGCAGAGGAATATTCTCTTTTTAATCTTTTGAATTCTGTTCCTTGAAATTCTGTGAACTTCCAACAGAAAAATAATGGGAAAACCCTATGTGTCAAAGGTGGAGCAAACCACAATTAAGGTGCATGCTCATCTCTATTGAAATGTTGGGAAACTTCCAGAACAGATTTCCAAAAATAAGAGAAATTTGAGCTTTATTTTAGCAGCTCCCATGCCAAGCCATTTAGTTCCTTGCAAAATTTAAGTCAATGGCATTTGATTCTCCCAGACCTGGAATCCACTCATGTCAGTAGCATGGGACCCACTGAGCTGCAAGGAGGAGACAGGAAGAGGAGGAGCCTGAATTATGATATAGTTGTGGGAAACTCCAAATTCAGATAGAGCACTGGTAAACCTGTAGAGTGGGAGCAACTGGGCCAGATTATGCTTGATGAGAGAAGAGAGATGGGGCTTCTGAACCTGCCTAGATTGAAAGTGAACTCTTACCACACTGAGTGGTCTCACCTCATCATCCTGTATATCACCATCCCAAGCAGCAGCAAAGGGCTCTTTGCCCTGTTTGTAATAAATGCTGACAGAAGACTGATCCAAAAGCAGGGGTGAGGGGAGAGATGGGATGACATATGGGCATTGAAAGCTACAATTAATGCACTTCTGTCTTGGAAATCAGTTACTTCATCTAGTAAAGAAAAGTGGATGGAAGATCTTTTGGACCTTGCTCCAAAAGAAAAAGCAACATTTGCCCATCATGTCGTGGAAGATGAGACCTTTCTTAAAGCTTTAGGAATAGTAAAGCAGCAAAAAAACTACAACCATTACCACTATCTCTTTTTTTCTATAGGTTTTCTTAAGAATGATGTGAAAATACCTTATTCCACAAGTTCCACTCACAAACAGGAAATTCACTACACACAGCAAAGCCCTTCCCAGCAGTTATGACATCTTCTGAAAGTTACAATTACTGCCACATTTAGGGTTGCCAATCCCCAGTTGGGTGCAGGGGATCCCCTGGTCTTGAGGCCCTTCCCTGCTTCAGGGTTATAATAAAGTGGAGGTGGGGGTTTGAATGTCCTTCCATTATACACTATGGAGACTGCTTTCCAAAGGGTATAATGGAGAATCAATCTTGGGTATCTAGGGCAATGGGAGGCTGTTTCTTGAGGAAGAGAAACCAAGTTTTCAGCATAACATCTGGTGCCTATCCTAAAAAAACTCCCAAAACCCTCAAGTTTCAAAAAGATAGGACAAGGGGGTCCAGTTCTTTGAGCCCCAAAAGAAGGTGCCCCTATCCTCCATTATTTCCAATGAAGGGATGGCATTTAAAAAGAAGCAATGTCCCTTTAAATGTGATAGCCAGAACTCTCTTCAGAATTCAGTTGTAATTGTCACACAACCTTGCTCCTGGCTCCACCCTCAAAGACTCCAGATATTTCCTGAGTTGCACGTGGCAACCCTAGCCTTATTAAAGCAGCAAAAGAACACAAAAGTATAAGTAACAATTTAAGCGCCATCTGAATTAAACAAAATAAATTCCATTAAATGCTCTAACACAGGGGTGTCAAACATGCAGCCCAGGGGCCAAATCATGCCTCCAGAGGGCTCCTATCAGCCCCCCAAGCAACTGGCTCTTGTCTGCGTCCTTCTCCCTCTCTCCTGCTTCCTTCTGCATTTCAACTTGCTTTGCAAGGCTTGTTTAATCACACAGGAGCTACAGAGCAAAGCCTTGATTTTCTCCATTGGTTGAGGCTCCTCCCCCTTTTGGTTCCCTGGGGAGGGAGGGAAAGCTCCAGAGCTTCATTTGCCCAGCTCTCTGGATCCCATGGGAGAAATACAAAAAAAGCACCTTTAAGACCGAGTGCTAATGTTTTAAGTATGTTTTGTTTAAAAATCTTTAGTTGTGTTTGTCTGTGTCTTTTTAAAAGTTTATATCTCTGCTACCTAATCTTAAATAGGTAAGCACATGGCCCGGCCCGACAAGGTCTCATTTATGTCAGATCAGTCCTCATAACAAATGAGCTCGACACTCCTGCAATTCAACAAATACGAATGTCTGAACAATTTTCCAATGTACAGAAGAATGCAACAACTCAAGGCTATAGTGTTAAATTAGCATTATTTTCTTACACAGAAAAGAGAGCTAATATCCTATCCAAGGCATTGGGTTCATTTGACCGTGAAAGTTAATTTTACCATGAAAGAGAAAACAAAGGAAAAGAAAAACGGAAAGAAACGGGATGGAAAGTTCATTTGACCGTGAAAGAGAAAACAAAGGAAAAGAAAAACGGAAAAAACCAAGATGGGAGTGACTCACCTTTTAAACTGCTTACTCTCGTAGCACAAGCAGGGCTGGGTGTCAAGCATGATATTTCTGTGTATTAAATCAATATAGGTATTGGAAGCCACGTCCTCTTCGCCTTAAAATTCTTCTCTCTCATAGTTGCATTTCAAAGCTTGGTTACCCCCCCCCCCCCCTTTCTTCCTTTCTCTCCTTTTCTTCTCACCCCTGAGTAGATGATTTATAATATGCAAGTAACTTTGATGATAGAAGAAAGGCGCCTCCCCCGAACTGTTCCCATTCACACATCTTATCAGAAAGGCAGGAATGCCTGAGAACAGGGAGAAGTTGTAACCACATAATAGTAGCACCCTTTGAACATCTGTTGCAATTCACATCTGTATGTTATGGTTTGAAGCTATCTCTCCTATTGCTTTTAAAGTAGCCTTTAAGAATCTTTACCGTGTGAAACTTTGTATCACTTCCAAGGTATTGGACCTTGGGAGAGCACCAGATTATCAAATAAAATGAGTCTTTGTATTAAACAAGTGCTTGGTTATTCGAAATACCGATGCTTGACATTTTGGAAGTGATCCTATTTGGAATTTAACTGGACTGGCAACTTTCTAACCATATGGCGGAAAGAATTCCGGCTAACAGTGAATTCCCTACTCCCCCGGAGAGAAGAGGTGAAAGCGGAGAGGACGGAGCCGAAGTGCAGACCCCTCCTTGGCACATACTGGATGCCCGCAGAGCCGTGGGATGAGGATCTCCTCCGCATATCCAACAACCCATTACCCCCTGAAATTGGGAACCGCGCACCTCCACCACACTGATGGAGGAGGCACCAGCTCGAAGGGAGGCTATCCTAACAAGACACTCCCACAGAGTGAGAGTGATGATCGGGGAGAGCGGGCAAGAGGGTGTACAAGCCGGCGGTGGCGGGGAGCGAGAAGAACCCCAACCTGAAGAAGCGGAGGAAGGTGAGGCTCCTGAATAACCCGGCTCAGAAGGAGAAGAAGATCCCGAGCCCGATGACCAAGGAATACTCCAAACAGTGAGAAATGAGATGGCTGACATGGCGAGGAGCTTGAGGGATGAGATACAAGCTAACGCCTTCATGTCGCAAGAAATACGAAGGCAGCTCGATAGGGTACTGCGGCCTGCAGATCCAAGGGGGATACCAATACCCCCCCTGGTGAGGCAACCTGTAGCACCTCCAGTGCCACCCCCACCGATGCCGCCGCAGATTCCACCCCTGCCGATGCCATCACCACCGGGGCCCCGAGATTATGGCCGGGGAAGAGAATTGGACGCAACCTTCAATGATGACCCCGAAGAGGTAGAGTACTTCTCTATCCAAGCCAATAGCTACATGCACTATTGGGGGAATACTTTCCCAGACGAATTCAGCCGAGTGGACTACCTGGGGTCAAAACTAAAGGGGGCCGCCAAACGATGGTACATGAGTCTATACGAGACTAGAAGCCCCGAGTTAGATACAGTGGCTGCCTTCCTTCAAGCACAGTATCTGAAGGGAAAAACTTTACTAAACTAGATTTACGGGATGCTTACTTTAGAGTGCACATAAAAGAGGGAGATGAATGGAAAACTGCCTTCAATACTCCCATGGGACAATTTGAATATTTAGTCATGCCGTTTGGATTACAAGGGGCTCCAGGAATTTTTATGAATTTTATAAATGAAGTGCTGCATAAACACTTGTATAGAGGGGTCATGGTGTACCTGGATGACATAATTATTTACTCCAAAGACCTGCAATCTCATGTGAAATTAGTAAGGGAAGTACTCAGTACACTGTACGCCAAGTTGTCCAAGTGTGAGTTTCACAAAACAGAACTGGATTACCTAGGTTATAGGGTGTCCGGGAAGGGGTTGGCTATGGACCCCACCAAGATCCAAGCAGTGCTAGATTGGGAACCCCCAAGGACACGTAGACAGCTCCCATCATTCCTCGGTTTCGCCAATTTTTGCCATAATTTCATTCAGGAATTTGCACACACCATGCTGACCCTCACGGACCTCCTCAAAACAAAAGGGAAAGGCCCGGAAGCTAAGAGACCGGGGGCATAATTAGAATGGACAGCCAAATGTCATGAGGCATTTAATAAACTGAAAAGACTATTCACTAGTGAATCCATCCTTAGTCACCCCAATGAGTTACGACCCTTCGTGGTCCAATGTGATGCCTCCGACGTTGCTGTAGGAGCCATTCTGATGCAACCCAATGATGAAGGGAGGTTGAGACCCTGTGCATACATCTCCAAAAAATTCTCTCAGGAACAGCGGAATTGGTCCGTGAGGGATAAGGAGATATTTGCAGTAATGTTTGCTTTAAAAACATGGAGGTCTTGGTTAGAGGGAGCCAGGGTCCCTTTTGAAATTTGGACAGATCACAAGAACTTGGAGGCACTCACGGGACGTAGAAAACTAACTGAGAAACAAATCCGATGGGCAGGATTTTTTGGCAAGTTTGATTTTACTTTAAAGCACATTCCAGGTTCCAAAAACTTTTTAGCAGATGCTTTGTCTTGACTCCCCCAACACAATAGCCAAAAGGAAGAAGTGACTGACTCTATTACACCACCCCATTACCTGGTAGGGAAAGTAACCACTAGGTCTAAAGCTAAAAGAGAAAACCTAGAAGAAAAGTGGAGAGGGAAAAGACTCATTACTGAAGTGGAAAAGGAGGGAGACCAGAAACCGGATGGGGTTGTTAAGGGAGAGGGAGGATTCTGGTATCGAGAAGGAAAATTGTATGTACCAAAGAGCCTCCGGAAGGAAGTGTTGCAATTTTGTCACAGTAGTAAACTTTCTGGACATTTTGGTTATGTAAAACTTTACACCTGGTAAATCAACACTTTTGGTGGCCATCTATGAAAAAAGACATTTCGAGTTATGTGGCCACTTGCCCAGTGTGCATAATGGCTAAAAAAAGGAGAGGAAAGCCCCCGGGACTATTACAACCATTAGAAACCACCGATAGGCCGTGGTAGGTGGTTTCGATAGACTTTATAGTAGAACTCCCAGTATCACAAGGAAAAACCATGATCTTGGTAGTGGTGGACACTTTCTCCAAACAGGCGCATTTCATTCCATACACTCAGCTACCCACTGCCAAAAAACTAGCCTACCTGTTTTTTCAACACGTGGTCAAACTACATTCATTTCCAGACAAAGTTATTAGTGACAGAGGACCACAGTTCGTTGCCAACTTCTGGCAGGAATTTTGTAAATTAACCGGCATGGAACAAGGTCTAAGTTCCACGTACCACCCTCAAACTGATGGACAAACAGAAAGAGTGAATGCTCTCCTAGAACAGTATTTATGGTGTTACATAAATTACCAACAATCCAATTGGGTAGATCTATTACCGTTTGAAGAATATGGATATAACAATAGTGTTCATAGTTCTACAAAAACTTCCCCTTTCAGACTGGTGAATGGTTATGAAGGAAAGCCCTTTCCACTATTACCAGGAGGAATTGTTCCCGAATTACCCTCCTCATTTGAACGTTGGTGGGGAAACTTGGGAAAAGTGTGGAAAATAATACAACAGAACTTAGAAGCAACCAAAGACACATAAGAGACACTATGACAAAAATCATGTTTCCGTGTGAGACTTTAAAGTGGGGGAGACCATCTTCCTGTCAACCAAGAACTTACCTATGTCACAATCTTCGAGGAAGTTAGTTTACAAATTCCTGGGCCCGTTCAAGATAAAGAGTCATCAATAAAGTTACTGTGGAACTAGAATTGCCAAAGATGTTCATTAAAATCCACCCTGTTTTTCATTGCAGTCTATTACGCCAGGATCCTGGAGCTACGTCTTGGCACCCTCGATTGCAAGCTCCACAGCTGATCCAGATTGGGAATCAGAGTCACCATCAAGTTAAAGAG
Source organism: Heteronotia binoei (assembly GCF_032191835.1). Classification (NCBI taxonomy): domain Eukaryota; kingdom Metazoa; phylum Chordata; class Lepidosauria; order Squamata; family Gekkonidae; genus Heteronotia; species Heteronotia binoei. The sequence continues at coordinate 29,184,298 of NC_083223.1, forward strand.
AGTTTAGATACAAAGCTAAAAAGAGGGGTGTTGTATTTTTTTGATTAGATGGAAACATTTCCCACCGAGTCAGAATGAATGAGTGGATGCATCAAATGTACGAGCAGCAGATTTAATAAAGAAATTTTACAAAATGAATCCAAATAAACTCTGGAAAAAGGCTTGGGGGGGCAGCATGACAAGCATGATATTTCTGTGTATTAAATCAATATAAGTATTGGAAGCCATGTCCTCTTCGCCTTAAAATTCTTCTCTCTCATAGTTGCATTTCAAAGCTTGGTTACCCCCCCCCCCCTTCTTCCTTTCTCTCCTTCTCTTCTCACCCCTGGGTAGACGATTTAGAATAGGCAAGTAGAAGAAAAACGCCTAGCCCGAATTGTTCCCATTCACACATCTTATCAGAAAGGCAGGAATGCCTGGGAGCAGGGAGAAGTTGTAACCACATAATAATAGTATGTAGTACCCTTTGAACATCTGTATGTTATGGTTTGAAGCTATCTCTCCTATTGCTTTTGAAGTAACCTTTAAGAATCTTTACCGTGTAAAACTTTGTATCACTTCCAAGGTATCAGACCTTGGGAGAGCACCGGATTATCAAATAAAACAAGTCTTTGTATTAAACAAGTGATTGGTTATTCGAAATACCGATGCTTGACACTGGGTCTCCTGACCTCACCTGGCCAGGGGGAAAGTCAGACCTAGTCCCCCCCCCAACGCATTCTCCTCCCTCCCTTCCCCACCCCAGGTCAGTTTCAGGCGCCCCTTCCACCCCCCTGGCCAATAACCTGATCAGCGGAGAAACAGCGCTGAGCTCTCACTCAGCACGGGAACCGGTAGCAGCATATCGAACAAACGTCCTAAAAGGGCGCCGCCTCTGCTCCCTGCACACACTTCCTTCCCATCCAGGAAGTGCAGGGGAGGGAGCAGTGGCAGCGAACTTTTTGGACACCGTTCGTTCGACCTGCCGCTGGCTGAGGGGAGGGGCACCTTAACCAGTCTGATTTTAAACAATTTTATTAATAACATATGGTTACAATATTTAATTATATCCTTGCTATCTCTAGCCCATATGATATTTTCAATCCCCCCTCCCTCCATTACTAGACTTCCACCGAAGTTATATACTTAAGTTCAATTATAAAGGCACCCCTAACCAATTAAAAGTCAATGTCTTTTTTTTTCTCCCATTCATATTAAAAAATTGTCCAATGTCTTTTTACATTCCACTCTTGCTCTATGTATTCTCTAAATTTCTTCCACTCCTTTTTAAACAGATCCAAATCATAGTCTCTTAAAGTTCTCGTTAGCTTGTCCATCTCACTCTACGATAAAACTTTCACAATCCAGTCCCATTTCTCTGGTATTTTTTCTTGCTTCCACAACTGCGCATACAATGTCCTAGCAGCTGAGAGCAAATACCAAATTAAAGTGCTGTCTTCTTTTGGAAAATTTTCTATTTGTAGTCCTAGCAGAAAAGTCTCTGCAACTTTCTTAATGTCATATCCCAAAATTTTAGAGATTTCTTGTTGTATCATCTGCCAAAACTTTTTCGCTTTTTCACAAGTCCACCACATATGAAAAAAAAGAACCCTCGTGGTTTTTACATTTCCAACATCTGTCCAACGTCTTTTTACTCATCTTTGCCAGTTTTTTCGGAGTCATATACCATCTATACATCATCTTAAAACAATTCTCTTTAATATTCTGACATGTTGATATCTTCATCGAGTTCTTCCAAAGGTATTCCCATGTATCTATTTGTATTTCTCTATTCACATTAATTGCCCATTTAACCATTTGAGATTTTACTACTTCTTCTTCTGTAGACCATTTCAATAGTAATTTATAGACTTTCGATATTAATTTTTCATTGTCTCCAAGCAGAACCCTTTCCAATTCTGTTTGCTCACGTCTAATTCCATCAGATTTAATATCATTTTCCATCAAGCTTTTTATTTGTTGCATTTGAAACCAATCGTACTTGTTTAACTTGTCTGCAGATTTTAATTCAACTTTATCACCTTGAATCTTGAGCAGTTGATTATATGACATCACTCTTTCTTCATCAGATTCAGCTGTTATTTTTATTACTTCTGCTGGCACTATCCAAAGCGGCTTTCTCTCATCGCCATATTTCTTATATTTTATCCAAGTGTTTAATAAGCTATTTCTAATATAGTGGTGAGAAAAAAGACCATCCGTCTTATTTTTCCCATAATACAAATAAGTGTGCCAGCCGAATTTATTTCCATGAGCTTCTAACCGTAGTTTTTTATCTAAAAGCATTATCCAATCTTTAATCCATGTCAAGCAAACTGCATCATGATAAAGTCTTAAGTCCAGAAGATGAAAACCTCCTCTCTCCTTAGCATCTGTTAAAATCTTCATCTTAATCCTTGGTTTCTTCCCAGCCCATACAAAATCAAAGATCTTCCTTTGCCATTTATTGAATTGTTTGCTATCTTTCACAATCGTGATAGTTTGGAACAAATATATTATTCTTGGCAAAATATTCATCTTAATTGCAGCAATCCTGCCCAGCAAGGACAAGTTAAGTCTATTCCATTTCAGCAAATCTTTGTCCATCTTGCACCATAGCTTTTCGTAATTATTTTTGAAGTCAATATTTTTCATAGTTATTTCTAGGCCAAGATATTTAACTTTAGAAGTAACTTCACATCCCGTCAAAGTCTACAAGCACCTTAACCAGTCTGAAAGTGACATGGAGTGGGGAAGGGAGGCAGGAGATGTGGGAAACTGTGATGCCGCAGGGGGGGGAGGGACAGGGGTGCAATGCCACAGGGAGAGGCGCAGGGGGACAGCAGGCCACCGTGGGCCCCGCAACATGGCACTGAGGACAGTGTGGCCTGGTGCCGAGTCCCAACCCTACTTGTCATATAGAATGGGAAACGTCACTCTATATGACAGCCCTTCAAGTTCTTGAAGATGGTGATCATATCACCTCTCAGCCGCCTCCTCTCCAGGCTAAACATCCCCAGTTCTTTCAACCTTTCTTCATAGGACAAGTCCCCCCCATCCTATAACTATGCAATGGATTTTTCCTACTTAAATGCATAACTTTATTTTTATCCCTGTTAAAATTCATTTTATTGGTTTTAGCCCAGTTTTCTAGCCTGTCAAGATCATCCTGGATCCTGTTTCTGTCTTCTGCTGTATTTGCAATCCCTTCCAATTTAGTATCATCTGCAAATTTAATAAGCATTCCCTCTATTCCTTCATCCAAATCATTGATAAAGATCTTGAACAAAACAGGTCCCAGGACAGATCCTTTTTTTTTTGTCATAAACTATTTTTATTAGTAACATATGTTAGCAAAACTATATCTACAACTTATAAAAACTTAAAGAAAAAGAAATTTTTTTTACCCCACATCTTACTTTCCCCCCACCCCTCCCCCCGTTACTTGACCCCCCCACCAGTGTTATTTACTTAAAGGAAACAAATATTAAAGGTACCCTTCACTGTTAAAAAAACCCAAAAGTTATATTCTTATTTTAAAAAACTTAATCATTATCAAAGATTGTCCAATGTCCTTTTATTTTCCACTCTTTTTCTACGTATCTTCTGAACTTCTGGTCCCAGGACAGATCCTTGAGGCATTCCACTTGTCACTCTTTTCCAAGAGGACGAGGAACCATTCACAAGCACTCTTTGGGTGCGATATGTCAACCAGCTACAGATCCACCTAACGGTAACAGGATCCAAACCACATTTTACCAACTTGTCAACAAGGACAGTATGTGGAACCTTATCAAAAGCCTTACTGAAATCAAGATAAACGATGCCTATAGCACTTTCTCAAAAAAAGAGATCAGGTTAGTCTGAAATGACTTGTTCTTGAGAAACCCATGCTGGCTCTTAGTAATCACAGCCATCCTGTCTAAATGTTCCAGGACTGACTGTATGATGATTTGTTCTAAAACTTTTCTAGGTATAGACATCAAGTTTATGGGTCAGTAGTTACCCAGCTCCTCCTTTTTTCCCCTTCTTGAAGATGAGGACAACATTTGCCTGCCTCCAATCTTCTGGCACCTCTCCTGTTCTCCAAGAATTCTCAAAAATAATGGCCAGAGGCTCAGAAATTACATCTGCAAACTCTTTTAGAACCCTTGGATGCTGTTCATCTGGCCCTGAGGACTTCGTTTCATTTAAAGAAATTAGGTCTTTAAGTACTACCCCTATGCTGATCCTAGGTTGGAACTTCATACCCTCTTTATATATTCTGTTTTTCCCAAGTCAAGCACTGTTTCCCTCAGAAGAGAAGACTGAGGAAAAGTAGGAATTGAGCAGTTCCTCCCTCTCTTCATTATCTGTTACAATTTCACTTTCCTGCCCTCGCAATGGGCCTACCATGTCCTTGCTCTTTTTCTTACTCTGAACATAAGAAAAGAACCCGTTTTTGTTGTTTTTAGCATCTTTGGACAGCCTAAGCTCATGCTGAGCTTTAGCTTTCCTAACTTTTTCTCTACAAGCACTGGTGATATGTTTATATTCATCCTTGGTTATAAGGCCCTCGTTCCAATTCCTAAAAGAGTCTTTTCTATTTCTTGTCTTTAGAGAGCTATTTATGGAGCCAACTTGGCTTTTTTAGGCTTCTTCCATTTTTTCTTCTCATAGGAATCGTCTGTGATTGCACTTTCAGTATTTCATTTTTAAGAAACTCCCACCCCTCTTGAATCCAGTTCTTCCTAAGTATGCCTGACCATGGGATTTTACCCAGCACAGTTCTAAGTTTATCAAAGTTTGCCTTTCTGAAGTCCAACATATAAGCCTGACTACATATAGCTTTTCCGTTCCCTAAGACTATAAATGCCAAAATCACATGGTCACTTCTGCCCAGGGTGCCCACTGTTTCCACTTCTTCAATCAATTCTTCCTTGTTGGAGAGAATCAAATCCAAGATAGCAGATTCCCTTGTTTCCTTCTTCACTTTCTGGAAAAGGAAGTTGTCAGCAAGACAAGTCAGGAATTTATTTGACCGTTCATTTTTAGCAGAGTCAGACTTCCAACAGATGTCCAGGTAACTGAAATCTTCCATGATCACTGTATGATGGACAACTGGTAGGGATGAGGGGAACACTGGAGTGGTCTGGAGTGAAGCCTGGCTCATTGGACTGTGCCTAAGCAGGAGATCAGCAGACCCATGAGTTTATCCAGAAACAGGTTTGAAAAGTTGCACTGGAGTGCTGGGTACAAAAGGACTGATTTCCCCATTTATCAAAATATCAGATGTATCAGGACATGGTCTGTTTCTCGTCATGTGTCTTCACCTGGATCACAGCAGCCTGGATCCTGCACCTTTTCAGGGGGAGGAAAAGGGAACTGTGGGATGTGTCAATGATGGTTCCCAGTTGCTCAATCTATTGAGATGGTTCAAAGAAACTCTCTGAATGGTTGACAATGAAACTGTGTTCTTGTAAGCAGAGGAGTGTGGACTAGGTATCCCCAATGTGTCTGGTGAGGTTGCTGGACCTGATGAGAAAGGCGTCGAAGTATGGATGGACATAAATTCCCTGGTGCCTGAGGTGGACTACAGGATTTACCAGGATTTTGGTACATGCCCTGGGGGCCTTTGAAAGTCCAAAAGGAAGTGTCCAGCATTGGAAACACTGGCCATTCACTGAGAAACCTGAGAAATATTCTGTGAGAAGGATTAATGGGGATGTGTAGGTAGGCATCAGTCAGGACTATTGAAGACAATACCCAGGGTTGAAGGGTCTCTGTTATGGACCTCAGAGTTTCCCTGCAAAAGCCCTGAAGCTTGACAATCTTGTTGAGAAACTTGAGATCCAAGCTGGCCCTCCAATCACCACTCCTCTTGGAAACTGTGAATAACATGGAATACACTCCATGATCCTTCTCTGGAAGGGGAATGGGCTGTATAACCCAAATGTTGACAAAATGTTGACTGGCCTAGGCAGTGATTATTCCTTGGACACCAGAGACTGAATGAGTTGTTCTGAAGGGAGTTTGTAGATTTTGTGGTGCAGCCATGAGCAATGAGATCTAGAGTCCACAAGTCTGCTTGAGAATACCTCCAGACCGGAAAAAAGGGTGAAAATCTTACTCCCGTCTGAAAGGACAAGCAGTCATGCCTGCTTGGAATTCAACTCATGTTGTCTTCTTTTTTCTTTTTTTCGGGGGGGCAAGAGGAGCACAGACCAAAACCTGGCCAAGGAGTGCTGGGTACAAAAGGACTGATTTCCCCATTTATCAAAATATCAGATGTATCAGGACATGGTCTGTTTCTCGTCATGTCTTCACCAGAAACCTATCCAGCCAGTCACCAAGGAGACAATCATCCTGAAATGGATAGGCAGATACAATGGATTTGAGAAGCATACTTGCAGGAGAAGCACTCAATCTCCTAGCCACAGCGGTGGAAGTCGTGACCTTAAAAGTGAACATTAGACAGAATAAGGTGGCATCAACAAAGAAAGAAGGCAACCTTCAGCCCTCCTGCTAGTGCCTTCAAGGAGGCGGTGGTTGTTCTCTGACAAGACCTGGATGACCTTGCAGACCCAGATGATTGTTGCTCCGGATACGATGGAGGCTGTAGTGGAAGCTCTGACCACCCTCAGAAAGCAGGCCAGTAGTTTGCAGTGCTGGCACAGGCCATCAACTGGGGAGACCTGTATAACTCATCAGCATAATTAGAGTATAAAACATTTTAACTAACGTGGAAACTACCCATTTGAGTCAGGTTTGTCCCATTCCACCCTTAGGTGAAGTTCAAATAGTCAGGGAAAGGGAAACACCATTTCAAACACATTATAAAAGTGAAAAACTCATTAGTACCCGTAGATGTAACCTTTCTATGAGAAGCCTTCAGCTCTTATGCATGTGGAAGGTAAGCATGAAAATCAAGGGCTGCTATAGCCTTTGTTAAGAATGGCAGCTGGGTTTCTTCCTCCTTCTCTTCTTTGATAGGGATTCCCCCTCCTCCTAATCATCAGGCTCAGAGTCAGCGAACCTAGGTTCTGCTCCAGGGCTTTTGCATCTCTTTGTATGGGTAACAGCCTACCTGGGTGCCTTAGTGGCCCAGGGCAGGAGGGGTTGAGAAGTGTGAGGAGGTTGATGGAAGCCCTGTGAAATAAGTGCCACCTTAGGGCAGAAAGAAGCCATCCCCTCTTGCATGTCTCTGCAGAAGATTTGCATCACCCCAGAAGGAATAAAAAAACTCCCAGAATCAGGTACTTTACCACCAAGGAGGGCAACTCTGTGATGGCCCTGCTCTGACTGGTACACTGAACAGGCACTGTCACTGACCACTGGCTCCAGCAAGACAGATGGCATAAACAAGCCACAAAGGCATGCTGGCCTACTTGAAAAGTATGTGGCACTTCTTGGCCAGTTATTTGGCTACCACTGTCACTGACTGCTGGGCTCCATCGAGATGGACAGCATGAACAAGCCATGGAGGCATGTCAGCCCTGCTTAAACAGACATGACAATTAGGCTTGCCAATCCCCAGGTCCCAGCAGGGGTTCTTCCGCTTTCCCAGGCTCCTTCCCGTCCCCAGTCAGCTGGCTGGTGGGGGGAAGCTCCGCCCCCAGAGGACCATGTGCCTTTCTCCCTCCGGAGGTTTCAGTCTCCGATTGAAAGGCTTCCTCTTGGGATGGTGTGTCTGTGTTACTTGGAAGAAGTTGGCAGCAACTTGTAAGTAGAGATGCCAATTTCTTGCTTCAGAGTCCCCAGAAACAGGGGGGGGGGGACGTTTGCTGAGCACTTCATTATTCCCTATGTGGAGATCGATTCTCATAGGGTATAATGGAAAATTGATCTGGAGGTTTCGGGGGCTCTGGGGGAGCTGTTTTTTGAGGTAGAGGCACCAAATTTTCAGTATAGTGCCTCTCCCCAAAGTATCCCCCAAGTATCAAAATGATTGGACCAGGATTCCAATTCTATGAGCCCCAAAAGAAGGTACCCTTATCTTATTTCCTATGGAAGGAAGACATTTTAAAAGGTGTGCTGTCCCTTTAAATGTGATGGCCAGAACTCCCTTGGAGTTCAATTATGCCTGTCACACCCTTGTTCCTGGCTCCGCCCCAATGTCTCCTGGCTCCACCCCCAAAGTCTCCTGGCTCCACCCCCAAAGTCTCCAGATATTTCTTGAATTGGACTTGGCAACCCTAATGACAATCGCGGATGCCTCTGATTCCTTGTCAGTCAGAAAAGCGTCTGAGAGTTCCACCTCCATCAGTTGGGAGAGAAAAAATATTACGCAGGAGCACTTTGAAAAGTGCAAAAAAGCATCAATCCTCCATCGGTCTCCAAAGAGGAGATGGGGGAAGCAGAGGAGAAGTGGTAAGATATAGAAAAGAAACACAGGACATGAAGGGACATTCTCCTTTGAGGGAAAATGTAGCATATTTTATTTGTTAGCCTTTACCAAAATGAGTTAGAATATAAGGAAAAACAGTGAAGGCACTGAAGGAAGTATATAAAGGTAGTTATGCAGAAAAATATTTAAGAAAAATCTAGAATTTAATAATTAGATAAAGACAAGGCCTAATCTAAGCTGCTCTATCTGTAGAGGCAGGGAAAGAACAGTAGGGAGGGTCATTTCAAAGGTGCCAACAAGAAGTGGAAAAAAGTATTTCCTGCCTCCCTGAAGGATGAATGGGAATCACCCACAGAGATGGCCTCCCCCTCAGAGGGAGAATGGGGTTATTCTATCCTCCTGCAAGGAAAGCCAGAACATGTCTTGAATGCATCTTCTGAACTATGGGGTTTAAATGTTTTCAATGAGGGGTAATTTGGACCCCAATTCCAAATTTTACTCTTCTTCATCCTGCATTGCTGAAGAAAGTTATTCTTGAGGCATGATTTTTTTCTTAGTAGCTAGTGACATGATTGAGAGAGCTATCAGGTTTACATTCCTTTTTGATGTAATATGGGGTCATTTTGACCCCTGTGCCAAGGCAATATGATAGGGGGGGGGGGGGTTTCCCTGTGGAAGGGATATATTAGGTTTCCAATCCAAACTACATTAGAGTTTAAGCCAAAGGGTGTCAAATGTGTGGCCCGTGAGCTGTATCTGGCCCATGGAGGAACCGGTTCCTATCAGGCCCACCAACAACTCAACATCATCTGCTTCCTTTCTCCTCTCTCTTGCTTTCTTCTGTGTCACAGTTTGGTTTGCCAGGCTTGCTCAATCACACAAGTGCTGCAGCGCAAAGTCTCTTTTTTTTTCCATTGGCTGAGGCTCCTCCCTTGGGGAGAAAAGAGGGAAGAGCTTGCTTTGCCAGGTCTCAATCACAAAGCAGAGCTACTGAGCCAAACCTCTTTTCTTTCTATTGGCTGAGGGTCCTCCCCCTCCTCATTTCCTAGGGAAAGAGGGAGAGCTTCCTTTGCCCAGTTCCCTTGATCCCATGGGAGAGATACAAAGACTGAGACATTCTGATGTTACACTGGCCCTGATAAGGGAATTTTACTGGTACTTACAGGACCTAAACTGGAAGGTATATGTTGGCAATATTATTAGTTCCAGTATGTCATGCCTGCCCCTGCTGACTCGGAGCAGGTGCCTGCTTCAGACCCAGCCCCTGCTGTGCAGATGCCTTTACCAACATCGGACGTAAGTCCCGAAGGAGCAAGCCAGCAGCAGGGGCCACCTGGAACCGATCAGGCTACACCAAGCACTAGCTCATCCCCTCCTGAATCACCACCACCTGGAGACCGGCTACGCGAGAGGAGACGGCTGGAGTTCAGGAACAGGCGTAGAGAGGCACGCAGGCATGCTAGGAGGGATCTGAGCCCAGAATACTAACAAGCTAATTAGCCTCAGTACAAACTGTGCTGGCAACAAATGATCACCCTCGGACGTGACCGCGCCCTGCACCCTCTTGCCTGCTGAGCAAACCTGTCTGTTCCCGACCCGGCTTGACTTTTGGACTGGACACTGGACCCTGCTTTGACTCTGCGACTTGGCTAAGTACTTTGGATATATTCGGCTTGCTTTCCCCGGTTATTGACCCTTTGCATTCCTGACACCGTGCTTTGCTACTCCCTTCGGCTGGACTGATTTATGGTGAAGAACAATTAGGACTGTTAAGATAACGCTTGAGCTCCCTTTGCAAGCACTACAGACGGCAGCCCGCGTCCTGGCCGATTGCCAGGGCAACAGAAGCTGCCCGTCGCTGCCTGCAGGTCTGGGTCGTGACACAGTATATGTAATTGCTGCTGACATATGGCCAGATACATTTCTGGCCTCCTGTCATGGCCTGGGCCTAGGCCATGAGGCCTATGGGGTCTGGAGAAGCCTACCTAGTGGGCCTACATCTCCCAGAATCCTTTCTGTCCCTCTGACTGGGTGGGCAGCAGTGTTGGAGGCAAAACTTGCTCAATGGAAAATAGAGAGGTGGGACCTGGTAGGAAAGTTAAGAGGCCTATTAGAGGAGGAGGGGTCTCCTCTCCGGAAAGACTGAGCTGGAGAGAGGCTGCAGCACGAGGGTTCATGCATCCAAAGAGTGAGTGAGTGAACTGGAAGCAGAAGGAGACAATGTATAGTTCAGGGGTGTTAAACTTCTGTTATGAGGGACGGATCTGATTTAAAGGATTTTATATTAATTTGAACTGATTCTGGATTTTAAAATTGGTTAAATTATATTTTAGTTATCCCCTACCTGTATAGGTGCGGAAAAGTTTTAAGTATTTTATTGTATTTTATGTATTTTAGGAAAGGTTTTACATGATGTGTTATAATTTTTATATTGGTCTATGACCGTAATAAAAAGTTCAAGACATAAATGAGACCTTGTCAGGCTGGGCCATGTTTGGCTGGGCCGTGTGTGTTCCTACTTAAGATTACGTAGCAGAGATATAAACTTTACAAAGGACACAGACAAAGAGAATTAAAAATTGTTTTAAAAAGAAAAACTTAAAACATACTCAAAACGTTAGCACTTGGTCTTAAAGGTGCTTTCTTTGTATCTCTCATATGGGATTCAGGGAACTGGGCAAAAAAACCTCTGGCTCTTTCCTTCCTTCTCCAGGAAACCAGGAGTGGGAGGAGCCTCAGCCAACAGAATGAAGAGAGGCTCGGCTTAGTAGCTCAGCTGTGCCATTAAGAGAGCCTGGCAAAGAAAGCTCTGCCTCCCCCCCCCTTCCTCCCCAAGGGAAGAGCCTCAGTCAATGGAGAAAATAAAGATTTTGCTCTGTAGCTCCTGCACGACTGAGCAAGCCTGGCAAAACAAGCTGTGATGCAGAAGGAAGCAAGAGAGAGGAAGAAGGAAGCAGATGATAGCCTGTTGCTCAGGGGCCTGATAGGAGCCCTCCAGGGGCCTGATTTGGCCCCCAGGCTACATGTTTGACACTCTTGGTATAGTTAGTCATGACAGGGCTTTTATTTTCTTTATGCCACCTTTACTGTTTTTCCATTTTTCACTGTTGCACTAATAATTAAAACTCACTTGTTCTTGAGCACTTACAATAAACGTACTATTGCTATACTGTTTGACACTCTTGGTATAGTTAGTCATGACAGGGCTTTTATTTTCTTTATGCCACCTTTACTGTTTTTCACTTTTTCACTGTTGCACTAATAATTAAAACTCACTTGTTCTTGAGGACTTACAATAAACTTACTATTGCTATACTGTCTGGGTCCTCACACCTCTTTGGTCACAGAGGAAGATATTTGCTGAGAAGGAAGACATAGGGGTTGGGTGAGTGCTCAAGGCCCTCCCAAACAGACCCAAACCAGAATGGTGGCAGCCTGCAGAGGCCCTTCCTGGTCCCCTGCTTGTGACACCTCCCCCCCCCCAAAGGTTGGGGTAATTCATTTCCTGATTGGAACATTCCATCTGGAGTCCTTTTGTATTGCCTTACAGTGTAACAAGGACTTTGTACTATTAGACTTCTGAAGGCCTCTGCAGGTTGAAATGTGTCATGTCATATATAGTTTCTTCTTGTGCATATGCCACTTTGATGATTTTATTAGGTTTCATTTGGGCCCCTACAAAGTTTTTATATGTTTTTGTAATACACATGTATACTTTTGTCTCTATTTCTGTTTTTAACTTTTGGCTCCTTATTAGTACTCTAAACTTCCTGTGGAGGTTATTACATTTTATGACACACATGGCCTGGCCCAATAAGATCTCATTTATGTCAGATCTGCCCCTCATAACAAATAAGTTCGACACCTCTGGTTTAAGCTGTCCGCATGCCGTACAGCACTCCCCCATCCAACTAGCAGTAAAATTAATCAGCCCTATACTCTCCATCTTTCTCAACTACAAAGGCCAAGAACACACAACTACAAAGACTGAAAAGCTTTAATAAACTATTTTCAAGAAGGTGTTACCTATCTAATTTAAATCACTTATATTGTACCCTTCCTTCATAGCAGAGGAAGGGTACCTTCCTTCATAGCAGAGCAGCCTGCCTCGGGCTCATTTCTGTCCAGAGGCTAAAAAGTAATCTCCACCCCCAAATTTCAATCCACATTCCCTAGCCTATACCTGACAGGGGTGTCAAATAGGCAGCCTGAAGGCCGAATCAGGCCCCCGGAGTGCTCCTATCAGGCCCCCAAGCAATTGGCTGTCATCTGAGTCTTTCTCCCTCTCTTGCTTCCTTCTGCATCACAGCTTGCTTGCTCAATACCATAGGAGCTACAGAGCAAAAGCTGTAATTTTTTCCATTGGATGAGGCTCCTCCCTTGGGGAGAAAGGGGGGACGGAGAGCTTGCTTTGCCAGGCACAGCAGGGCTACTAAGCCAAGCCCCTTTTCCTTCTATTGGCTGAGGCTCCTCCCCCTCCTGGTTCCCTAGGGAAGGAAAGAAAGAGCCAGAGCTTCCTTTGCTCAGTTCCCCAGGCCCCATGGGAAAAATACAAAGAAAGCACCTTTAAGATTGAGTGCTAATATTTTAAGGATGTATTTAAGGTTTTTTTTAAAAAAAAAATCTTTGTCTTTGCGTCTTTTATAATGTTTGTATCGCTGCTACCTAATCATAAATAGGTACACACATGGCCTGGCCCAACCCGACATGACTCGGCATGACAAGGTCTTTATATGCCAGATTCAGCCCCCATAACAAATGACTTTGACACCCCTGCTATACTATATCAAGTACACTATAATGGCTCATTCTGGTACCAATACAAGAGTGTGGTACAGTGATCAGAGTGCTGGACTTTTCTTTGTTGCGAAGGTAAAATAGAGGTGGAATGTTGCAAACCCACTTTGGGTCTTAATTTGGTAGGAAAACAGCTGTAAATGAAGTAAATAAATGCTGCAGCATAAAAATTTATCTTATTCCGGAATGAATTTGTTCCATTTTTTGAAATCAGCTACTTTATAATTAACTTTACCACCCTACTTTTTATATACCATGCTTCCTGAATTTATACTGGAACACAAGAGTGGAGACAACACGAAAACCACTGTATACATAAAAGTATCCAGCTTTTGGAAGGCCCTCAGCTGTGACACTTTTGTGCAAGAACGAATCGCAACAGGTCTGCTTTCCTTAGTATCAGAAACTTCTTTACTACAGCCTCTGCAGTACAGTTATCCAGACTGTTAGCCAGGACTTCTTGAAGACATGAAGCTACCTCATAGTGAATGAGACCTTTTGGACTTTCAGCAGTTCTTCAGAATCTCAGGCACAGATCTTTCATGCCACTTACTGCCTGATTCCATAAATATGAGATGACAGGGACCTTCTGCATGCAAACAAGATGCTCTACCACTGAGCCACAGCCACTTCCCTATAATTTAAAGTTGGAGATGCCCCCTACCCCTACCAGATAATAAATCCTAAGTGTAGCAGCCATTCAAAAATGAACCAACTTGAGTTATTTTAATTTCTGCAATGTGCCATAAAAGGCGTAGTTCAACGTACACTAAATTAAATGCCCTGCCTCAGCTACCTCTGTAGTACACCAATATCTGATCAGCAAAATAATGTCATATTTTCCACTGATGGTAATTTATGGATTTAAATTTCTTCACAAAGTGAGTTAAAAAAATAATGAAACTATCATTTAAACAACTTTGTCATGCTACCAACTAAAACAAACCAGCACAGTTAAGAACTGAAACAGAGGCTGACCCAATTTTGTTATCCAATGGCAAATATAGGTCAACAGAACACCAAACAACCCAACCTTCCACCTTAACACTCACCACCACCTCCCACATATTCTGAAACCAAGGATAAGAGAAACTCCCTTCTCTAGATTTAAGATATTTAACATGCAAGGCACAGTAGTTTGCTATTTAAAGTTTACTGTTTAAGGTACCTGTTGAGTATTAAGGTATAAAATAATGTTAAACACACACACACATAAGTACCAGCAATGGCTCCTATTTAGAGGACATAGTGTCTGAACTTGCAAGGTGGCAAGTGGGAGAATGGGCGTGTATTGATTAGAATAAGCTGGATGTGTGGGCTTACTGGAAGAAAAGAGGAATGAAACCATGGTCGCTTAAGGAAGAAAGTTTTATGGGAAGAAAATTTTAAGGCTGAAAGCACATGTGGAGAAATGCCATTTTGGCTGGTCTTTTACTGAGAGTTGGGTGGAGGAATCTATTAAACTCTGGAAACAGGCTTTGGCCTAGTCTCTTCTCCTTCCCCCTCCCTTCCTGTCTGGAACCAGCAATTTTTGGGGGGAGCCTCCTAGAGAGAGAGGAAGTCCTTGAGGCCAGATCTCCCAGAATGCTGCAAGAGAGGTAAACCAGTTCCTGGGCGGGAACTGGATTTTATATTGGAGATTTTGGGCGAGAAAAGAGTCAGTTAAAGCGGGTGGTCAGTCAGTTAGTATGGAAACAGTCTGAGGAAGGTATGGTCAAGCTTGCAACACAGTCTATGTAAAGCGCCTGCCCTGCATGACATCCAGTTAGGGCAAGTATTAGAGCAGGGAGAGAAGGAGTGTTTTTTCCCCCTACTATGATCTGGTTCTTCTGTTCACTTTTTTTAAAAGCCTGTAAATAGTTAAATACTGTAAATAAATTTTGTTAGTTTAAAGTGGAGTCCCTCTATACCACATAGTTCCCCCATCCACTTGAAACACTAGGAGTGGGTTGGGAAATCCCTAGGATGGAGGGAAGTGGCAAAACAGTTGGTTGCCAACTCTCCAGAGGAGCCCCAAAGATCCCTAGGAAGCCCCATGAAGGGTTTTTAGCGAATCCAGAGGGAGGTTAGGAAGCTGTCCTGCCTAACAAATGGTGGCAGCGAATACCCGGAGGCAGCAAAGTGGAACAGCCCTTTCAGGTCGGTATACAGGGAAGGGCTGGCCGGGGCTGGGGCCAGCTAGCAGACACAGGACCAGTCCACCACAGCACACTTTAAAATGCTTCAGTTTTCACAGAGCATTTCTATTCACTACTTTTCTCTGAAAATGGCTTACAGCAGTAAAAAATACATAAACTCAGCCCCACCTACCTCACAGGGTATCTGCTGTGAGGAGAGGTGAGGAAAGTGATTATAAGCTGCTCCAAGACTCCTTCAGGTAGTGAAAGGTGGTGGGGTATAAAACCAACTCTTCTTCACACAATGTCCCCAAAACAAAAAGGGACCAATGATATATTGAGACTTTTTCTCTGCTTTGTGAATGTGCATAACCACTATATACAAGCTACACTTTTCCTGCTTGTATATGTCACCCTCACCCCTCTAGAAGACACTCCCAAACTGCCTAGCCAAAACTGCCACGTGACTACATTCTAATGGAACACCATAGGAATCTTTCTTTCTATTGTGCCCCTCCCTTCACTGTGAAACAATGAGAGAACTCAACATTGGTGTTGGTTTCTCTCCCAAATACTACTGAGTGCATTACCACTGATGTACATAGGTACTCTTCTGAAAGCAAAAACTCTCCCCTCCCTGGATTAGCAACAAGGGCAAGGAAAAGAGGTGGATAGTGTAGTTCTCAGCATGACCTTTATTAGTTTCACCAGAGAATGCAGAGGAAACTGGCACTGACAAGGCTTTCCATCTACAGTAAACTATAGTACAGAGAGGTTAAGAATATGAAAAAGGTGTAGGCAAACATGTATGTATTGTGGTGGGGGAAATGGTGGGTGGACTCAAGTTGTGCTGAAGGTTAAAATGCAACTGTAAATCCTTCTTCCTGCACGCCATCAATCCATTTAAAACCCCAATACAAGCACTAAATCGCATTTCTGTCTAGTGTGCATGCACAAGAAAGGCTGTAAAGCACTTTATTAAGCAATCCATGTAGAATCTAAGAAAAATTTAAACCAAGGGAGAATATCGGTTTAGCCAGTTCAGTATAGTTGTTAAGAGTGGCAAGCTCTAATCTGGAGAACTAAGTTTGATTCTCAACTCTACCACATAAAAACAGCTGAGTGATCTTGGATCAGTCACAGATCTCTCAGAATTCTCTCAACCCCACCTACCTCACAGGGTGTCTGCTGTGAGGAGAGGTGAAGAAAGTGATTATAAGCTGCTCCAAGACTCCTTCAGGTAGTGAAAGGTGGTGGGGTATAAAACCAACTCTTCTTAATGGAGAGAAGGCTGAGGCTGAACACAATCATTGACGGCCAACAATATAAATTTTGCATGAAGTTAGTAATGTGGATTTTGGAGATGAATGAGTATACATAATCCTCAGCAAAGAACTTAAAACATGGCAAGGAGTCGCTTGCCAACAATAGGTAGCATTCAAATTATATCATGCATGCAAGCCCATGACCGTAATACACAAGACCACCTACAGAATTATCAGTGGCTAAACTGAAGACAAAACTAAGTAAGCTTATGGGTTAAATCTTATATTAAGGGATTCAAAACAAAAGTTTGGAACTTTTAGCTGTACCATAGCTACCAGCCCTCCAGTAAATCTGGCCATGCAATGTACTACCTTCCTGCTACAAACAGCAAACACTTCTGGGTTATGCCACCACCTCCTGTGGCAGTGAATTCCACATGTTAATCACCCTTTGGGTGAAGAAGTACTTCCTTTTATCCGTTTTAACCTGTCTGCTCAGCAATTTCATCGAATGCCCACGAGTTCTTGTATTGTGAGAAAGGGAGAAAAGTACTTCTTTCTCTACTTTCTCCATCCCATGCATTATCTTGTAAACTTCTATCATGTCACCCCTCAGTCGACGTTTCTCCAAGCTAAAGAGCCCTAAGCGTTTCAACCTTTCTTCATAGGGAAGGTGTTCCAGCCCTTTAATCATTTTAGTTGCCCTTTTCTGAACTTTCTCCAATGCTATAATATCCTTTTTGAGGTGCAGCGACCAGAACTGCACACAGTACTCCAAATGAGACCGCACCATCGATTTATACAGAGGCATTATGATACTGGCTGATTTGTTTTCAATTCCCTTCCTAATAATTCCCAGCATGGCGTTGGCCTTTTTTATTGCAAACGCACACTGTCTTGACATTTTCAGTGAATTATCTACCATGACCCCAAGATCTCTCTCTTGGTTTGTCTCTGCCAGTTCACACCCCATCAACTTGTATTTGTAGCTGGGATTCTTGGCCCCAATGTGCATTACTTTGCACTTGGCCACATTGAACCGCATCTGCCACGTTGACGCCCACTCACCCAGCCTCAACAGATCCCTTTGGAGTTCCTCACAATCCTCTCTGGTTCTCACCACCCTGAACAATTTAGTGTCATCCGCAAATTTGGCCACTTCACTGCTCACTCCCAACTCTAAATCATTTATGAACAAGTTAAAGAGGATGGGACCCAGTACCGAGCCCTACGGCACCCCACTGCTTACCGTCCTCCACTGCGAAGACTGCCCATTTATACTCACTCTCTGCTTCCTATTACTCAGCCAGTTTTTGATCCACAAGAGGACCTGTCCTTTTACTCCATGACTCTCAAGCTTTCTAAGGAGCCTTTGATGAGGAACTTTATCAAAAGCTTTCTGGAAGTCAAGGTAAACAACATCTATAGGTAAATGGCCTTCCTATTAGACACTTAAATAGGTCACCATAAAGCTATCCAACACATGACAAGTCAAGAACACTTACCTCTGGAACCTAGGACTGGCAATAGCCTTTCCAAACCCAGGCAGAATCCCCAAGGAGAATTCTCTCACCTCTGCTACCTAAATTGCTTATGCTGAAGATACCACAGATCACATTCTTGTTCCCATTATGGGGAAATGTGGTATTTGAACTCAGGGCAAGAACTTAAAAAATTAGTGAAGCTAAATCACTGACTTGGGTAGCCCAGGCTAGCCCAATCTCGTCAGATCTCGGAACTTAAGCAGGCCAGCATTTGGAAGGGAGACAACCAAGGAATACAGGTTCATGATGCAGAGGCAGGAACTGGCAAACCATTTCTGAATATCTCTTGCCTTGAAGATATTGAAGAGAGCCAGTTTGGTGTAGTGGTTAAGTGCACGGAGAACCGGGCTTGATTCCCCACTCCTCCACTTGCATCTGCTGAAATGGCCTTGGGTTAGCCATAGCTCTGGCAGAGGTCCTTGAAAGGGCAGCTGCTGTGAGAGCCCTCTCAGCCCCACCCACCTCACAGGGTGTCTGTTGTGGGGGGAGAAGATAAAGGAGATTGTAAGCCGCTCTGAGTCAATGATTCAGAGAGAAGGGCGGGGTATAAATCTGCAATTCTTCTTGAAAATTCCAGTGTCGCCATGAATAAGTTCTGACTTGGCAGCAGGGGAAAAAAATCACTGCACCAAAAATAACTTCATTCTGAAGCCATGTAAAACCAGGTTTTTTAGTGCTGCATTTAATTGGCCACAGGCAGCAGTGGCCATCTGGCTCACCCTCTGCCTTCCCCTATTAAACTCAGATAGCAGCAAAAGCAGCACAGAAGCAGCCATATTCATGCTATACCACAGAGTACAATAATATAGCAATTACCTGCCCTGGCTGGATCAATCTTTGCCACGAGAAAATGAGAACCCCTTTGGCCAAGATACAGGATGCTTTCCAGGTCATTTTCTACAGTAGTTTTTAGTAGATGGTATAAAAAGCTGCAAAAGCTCTTCAGAAAAAAAATTATTTGGTAAAGGAGAATCTGACAAATTACAGGCCAGTCTCAAGTCAAGGCCAGTTTTCTGTGCATAAGGTTACCCGGCAAATGGTGGCAGAGCCACTCCAGGTATACTTCAATGTTATTTATTTCTTTGACTTCTTTTCTTTGTTCCACCTGGTTACATAACAGAGACTACACAGATGGGTGATTTATGGCTTTACACTGACAGCGGAAATCCATCCTTTGGGGAGGGACGGTGGCTCAGTGGTAGAGCATCTGCTTGGTAAGCAGAAGGTCCCAGGTTCAATCCCTGGCATCTCCAAAAAAGGGTCCAGGCAAATAGGTGTGAAAAACCTCCGCTTGAGACCCTGGAGAGCCGCTGCCAGTCTGAGAAGACAATACTGACTTTGATGGACCAAGGGTCTGATTCAGTATAAGGCAGTTTCATATGTTCATATGTTCATATGTTTTTCATTTTGGCCACTTTTGATACAATCATGTCACATTCTGTTGAACTGCCTAGGAGTATAAGAAACAACTTCTGTTGTTCAGTGTTTTCTACTGAAAAAATGGTTGTGAGTTTCCATTGGAAAGGGCAATTCAGCACTGAAGGAACTGGAAAAGTCAATGAGAACACCTTCTTCCCCACTATCTCCAACATATCATAGGCTTGTAAAATGACTCTACAATGTGCAACTTGGCTTGGGCCTTCCAGCAATGACACACCAGCTGTCTTTCAACCTGCTTCTATTTTATCTTAAGTACATTTAGGGAGGCATGAACTTTCTTTTTACACCTTGTTTGAGACACCTGGCTTGTAGAGTACTGGTTTTCAATTGTTGCCTATTAGGTAATTAATAGGTAAAAAGGCTAATACAGTAAAGTAATTCATCGCATATTTATGGAACAAGAAGCTCATTCCATCTGCTTCAGATGAGATACCCTATATCAGAGGTGGCCAAACTGTGGCTTGGGAGCTACATGCAGCTCTTTCGCACATATTGTGTAGCTCCCGGAGGTTGAGGAGGAACTTAATGCAAGCTTAGCATTGGAACCACAGTCAGCCTCTGAGTGCTGATCCAAAGGTTGCCGACTATTTCCACTGTGTGAAGCAGGGGAGGATGGGGGAATAGGCAGGCTTGCAAAGTCCTCTCCTCCACCACAGAGGTTGCCCAGAGACCTAGAGCAGGGAAAGAGAGTGCAAGAGCCAAGGGAGCCACTGGAAGAAGGGATGGAATTAAAGAAAGCAGTGCAGGGTTCCCCCTAAGTTTCATAACTCTTGTAGGAGCTGTATTTATTAACCTTGGTGTCCAGTTTCATAACTCTTGTAGGAGCTGTATTTTTTAACCTTGGTGTCAAGGCAAAGAGAGATGCATAATGATGCAAATGGTGGTCAGTGAGTTATGTGTGTGTTTCTTTCTTCCACTGGTGCCAAAAAATGAAAGCTTTTGTTTCACTTACCGTGAAGCTTCTTTCTTGGTGGTCCTGAAGCGGGTCAGTCCTTACTACTGGGAATGTAGCTCCTCCTCTTCCAGGATAGGGCTGGCTCAAACTTGATCCTGGAGGGGAGGGGCTTATCCCCTGGTTTCCCAGTAATATCCAAGCCTCACCTCCCATCTCCACTATTTAAAACTATTTCTGACATCAGACTACCCCTCTGTAGTCAAAAACCTACATTAGGGGAGCTCTAAGAGGATCCCAGAAAAAAGAGAACCCTGATCTCAGGAAGAAGAAACTTGCAGGGGGGGAAACACAGCATAATGATCTGTCTGAACCTAGACAGATCTTAAGCAAATTGCCCATACTTGGAAGCTGCCCCACATCAAAGGGTGGGTAGGACTGACCCACTCCAGGACCACCGAGAAAGAAGCTTCACAGAAACAAAGCTTCCATTCTCTGGTGGACATGGTAGTGGGTCAGTCCTTACTACTGGGACATAACAAAGCAGTTGCATCCCAGGGTGGATTTAGCAGCTTCCCCAGGCAGACAGCATGCTACTGAAAACAACCTCTGCTGAGGCCAGCTTATCTATCCTGTAATGCCTGGTAAAGGAATGAATTAACTTCCATGCTGCTGCCTTACAAATAACTTCCAGTGAAGGAAAGGAACTGCAGGCTGCCAGGGTGGCCATTCCCCTCAAAGAGTGAGCTATAAAACTTTGGGGAGGATCTAAATCTTCAATTTTATAGGCCTCCCGGATACAGTCCCTCAGCCACCAATGTAAAGTTAAAACTGTGAACTGCTTCCCTAAAGATGCTCTCTTATAGGAGAGGAGCAAGGCCTCAGTGGATCTGAGTGAATTAGTCCTAGGCAGGACATAGGACCCAAGAACATTCAAACAGTGCCACTCTTTCGTTCTGTCAAGTAATGGGTTATAATAGAACGAAGGTAAAATAGTGTGTTCTGTTCTGTAAAAAGGGAATTAACTTTAGGAATAACCACCAGTGCTGGGCATCACACAACCAGTACTCTCTCTAAGCTGCAGAATCCTGTGAGCAAAAACTCCACCCTGCAAGCCACCAACACCAAAGCTGCAAGCCACCGCACAAACCGGTCCACTCTGGGGCCACACACCCCAAGCCAAGATGAGCATGCGTGAGCCAGAGGCCAGAAACCATGAGCCAGCTCACACCGAGTTAAGAGGGAACACTGAATGCAACCTTATCAACATGGAAAATGCGTAATTTCTTGTCTATGGACAAGACTCTCAGTTCCAAAAAAACTCCTAACTGATGTAACCCCCAGTAGAAATTCTGCTTTATACGCCAGCTCCTTCAGACTACAGAAGCCATAAGTTCACAGGGCTTCTTACAAAGAACCTAGAATGCCCCATTCAGCTTCCTAGTGGGGCTTATGTACTGCCCCCTAAAGGAACTTCTTAACCTGTGGGTTGTAAGACCAAGGACTTTTTTTTTGTCCCCCTGATGACTAAAATAGCCACTACCTGTCTTATCAGGGTAGTGGAACTAAGGCCTTTTTCTAGACCAGTCTATTAAAAAAGCCACTACATAACTCATTGTGCTGCCAGTGGATCTAACCTTTATCTACATCCGAGACTGAAAGGACCCTCCCAAGTGTTACTATATACACTACTGGAAAAGACTCTGATGGAGGCTAACATAGTGTGACCATCTGCTATCTAGTTGTTGCATCTCAACATCTAGTTAGTGAGGTTGATTATTTGCAGCTGGGTATGACACACCGCCCCCTGCACTAGCAGGTCCTCCTGCATCAGAGGTCTCCAAGAGTCTACTACAGAGGTCCACACTGGACCCTTATGAGCAAGAAGGAAGCAATTACTATGATCTCTGCTCCTTGTTCTACTGGAACAGTTTTTGGATAATCTGAAATGGTGGAAAGACATACAGAAGACTCCTTGACCAATCTTTGGTTTGGAGAGCTGGTTTGGTGTAGTGGTTAAGTGTGTGGACTCTTATCTGGGAGAACCGGGTTTGATTCCCCACTCCTCCACTTGCATCTACTAGCATGGCCTTGGGTCAGCCATAGCTCTGGCAGAGGTTGTCCTTGAAAGGGCAGCTGCTGTGAGAGCCCTCTTCAGCCCCACCCACCTCACAGGGTGACTGTTATGGGGAAGGAAGGTAAAGGAGATTGTGAGCCACTCTGAGACTCTTCGGAGTGGAGGGCGGGATATAAATCCAATATCTTCTTCTTCTTCTTCTTTGTTCAGCGGGTCTGTGTGACTGCCTTTCGATTTTGTAATCTGGACATGAATAGTTTCAGATGAAGATTGTCCTCTATAACCAAGAGGTCCACTCTTGGTGTTCTGAATTTCTGACACTCCAGTAGAAAGACTTTTCAGTTGAGCATCCATTATTTTTGCTCTACCATTTGTCAACTTAGCCAGACAACTACCAAGTTGTTCTGACCACTGCATAAATAGCTTTTGGGGACTGAAGATGGTGCTCTGACCAACAGATCAGTTGCCCGTGTGTAAAGTCTGGACATGGGTCCCCCCCGCCATACTTGCGGACATAAGCTTTGGCTGTAGTGTTGTCCATCTAGACCAAAACATGATGTCCCTTCTGAATGTTCTTGAACTGCATCAGTGCCAACCTGATAGTACTCAGTTCCAGAAGTTTATGCTTTACCCCACTCTGGGAGAAACCAGGTCCCCTGAGTCATCTGACCTTGGAAATGTGCTACCCATCTCAATGGACTCGCATCCATCCTCACCACCAACCTCAGTGGACCACACCAGAAGGAAGGGAAGGAGAACCTTTTCTTAGCCATTTGCCCACCAGGTTCCCTTTGCAAATGAGTAACACTGGGGCCCAGGCAGAACAAAATGAAAACTGCTGGGTCAGTGCCCAGAGCACAACCCTACCTTATTTGCAGGATGCATCCAACTTGGACCTCCACCGGCTCTGAATAAATCATCTACGCCGGGATTGATGTGGTCTTAGCCTTCTGGGCTAGTGTACCTGGGTGATGCAGTTCCAGAGACTGCTGCTGACTTTGCCGCTCACTTCTGAGTCTCCACATGTGTGGGAACCAGCCAGGAGGGATACTGGTGGCAAAAGTCGGAGTAAGTGAAGCTCCAAGACCACTGAGGGACCAGCCTGTGGTTTCAGTGTCAAAGGAGCCATGCAGCCAGCTGCTGCTGTGAAGAATGGGATACCAGAGAGGCTTCGTTGCCTATCTGATTCCCTGGTCGCCTCAGTTTCTTTCTTCTTATCAGGATCTTTGAGCTCAATAGAGCTCAAGCCAACACCAACACATCCTGCTTCAAAGGCAGGGCCAGTAAGACTAGGAAACCAGCGGATAAGCCTCTCCCCACCAGGATCAAGTTTGAGCCAGCCCTATCCTGGAAGAGGAGGAGCTACATTCCCAGTAGTAAGGACTGACCCACTATCAGGAACACTGGAGAATAATTCCCACACCTTTTCCTGTGCTAGTCTTATGGGGACTGTTATTCCCAGCTTTTGCTGTTGTTGTTTTTTAAAAAGTATCTTTATAGTATGGTCCTGTTGTAAAGTACATACGTGTAATTTTTTTGTGCAAAGAAAGTATTAAGAGTTTTAATAAAGTTGCATATGTAAATTATTTCTTCATGTCTTGTGGCTCTCAAACATCTGACGTTTATTCTGTATGGCTCTTATGTTAAGCAAATTTGGCCACCTCTCTGCCTGAGGATTGCTATCGGGTTCACCACCCCCGCCCTATTTTGTAATAAAACCTTTTTAAAAAATAGGTAGATGAGATACAAAACTAGAAGAAAAGCAAATTAAACCAAAAACAGAATAGTGGGAGGCAAACAGGGTGGAGATAGACACATGAAGACCTGGAAAGCAACCAGTTTTCTACCTAACAAAAGGGAGAAAGGTGAAGAGACTTCACCTACAAGATTACATGAAAAAGGAGTCACAGGTTTCTGGTGGCTCTCTAATGGTTTCCCCACCCTGATCAAGGAAAACAGCTCCTTATCACTGCCTGGGTGACAAAATATTATCACTGGCCAGCATTTAACTTGATCCAGTTCTATTCCAGTTTGATCCCAATGTCCACTGACTTCCACCATATAGAACATGACTGTTTTTTACTGAAGATTTTTCTGGATCAAGGGGCACCTCTCATCTTTTCATTAGTGACTGGCCCAAGGGAATACAGAATGCATGTTTGCAGTCTACATTGCCTTTCCACTAGCAAAATTTGGCCACAGAACTACTGTTATTCCCAGGCTACCATGCATTTTGCAATACAAATGTCACACCAACTCACAGACATGATTGATGACGAAAGCAAAAGGGTTACTTTCAAAACAAATGGAATGAGAAAGTGGGAATTTTGTTTCTCTCAACACAATCTCACTTTGCTAATCAATTCAAACATCTGTGAACTAGATAGTAAGTAAAATGGAGTTAACAACAGACACCAGGTCATTACCATAACCAGATATATCTTAAAGACGGAGTATTTATAAATGGTGACCAAGGGTCAATTCTGCTGACAGAAAGATTTATATGGAACTAAAAAGGTAAAATTAGTCCCCTATACAAGTACCAGTCATTTCCGACTCTGGGGTGACATCACATCATGACGTTTTCACAGCAGACTTTTTATGAAGTGGTTTGCCATTGCCTTCCCCAGTCATCTACACTTTCCCCCCAGCAAGCTGAGTACTCATTTTACCAACCTTGAAAGGATGGTCCACCATTTTTCAAAAATGTGTGAGCCAGAGGCTAAAATACTGTGAGCTAGCTCACACTAAGCTTAGAGTGAACATAGGACATGACACCAATTTGAAAGTGCTGAAAAAAATCTCCAATATGGTTGACAGTCGGAACAGGTTATTGTATTTCTTCTGATGGCTGTTAATCTCTTGCATATTCTGAAAGCTTCTTGTTGAGGATATGACCTGGAATTAATGATAGCCTAGTGTACGGCTCCAAGGTAATGTACTGCTGCCTACTAGAAAGAAAGAAGAAATTCCATCTATTTTAGAATTGCTTTAATTTTTGAAAGTAATTTATATGAATAACCCTCAGATTTCTGGAAATATAACATCAGATAAATATTATTTGAGGATCTTCGAAGTCTCCCTAATAAATCTGTAGAAAAGTCTTTTCCTCCACACTCTACATATTGTGATAGCTTTTGACATCTTTTTTTCACTATATTGTACTTTTGTACAACTCTAATTTTCTAACGTTTTATGGATTGAATTCACACTAGACATTTTTAAAGACGCTAAGGGAATATAGTATATTACTGACATAAAAGTTTAGAAAAAATAGAACAATAACCAAATTATTAGTGCTAAATGTCATAATTAGAAATTTTCTTTCTGCCAACATTAAAAGAAGGTCACATAACAGACTCTTTTTCCGGCCTCAAGACATTTGTGCCAAGTAGTGGAGATGTCCATTATGCCATAACAGAGAGAATCTGCATTTGTTTCCTTTTAAAAAAATAGAAGTCAACCCAAATAGTATGTCAACACCCTGGAGAGCAAATAAAATACTGAACCAGAAGAAACATTATGACCATTAACTACTTTACTTTGTTGTACCATAACAACATGCTATGCTGGCAAATGACTTCTTCCTGTTGTATAACAAAGGTATAGAAAAAAGTGCTGAATGACCCACCTTTGCTTCTAAAAAGCCTCATACAGCAGGATCAAGACTGAACCAGCAGTGATAACACATAGCTCACAGTTCCTCAACAGACAGCGCATGCAGCAATTTAATGATCTTCTATCCTGGACTTGATTCTCCCTGACAAGGAAGAATTGATTGAAGAAGTGGGCACCCGGGGAAGTAGTGACCATGTGATTTTGGAATTTACAGTATTAGGGAAAGGAAAAGCTATACGTAGTCAGACTTATAGGTTAGACAAACTCAGAACTATGCTGGGTAAAATCCATCAGAAATACTTAGGAAGAAAGGGGTTCAAGAGGGAGAGAAATTCTTTAAAGCGAAATACTGAAAGCGC
This sequence comes from Heteronotia binoei, assembly GCF_032191835.1. Lineage (NCBI taxonomy): Eukaryota > Metazoa > Chordata > Lepidosauria > Squamata > Gekkonidae > Heteronotia > Heteronotia binoei. The sequence continues at coordinate 29,210,712 of NC_083223.1, forward strand.
AATCACAGATGATTCCTATGAGAAGAAAAAATGGAAAAAGCCTAAAGAAGCCGAGTTGGCTCCATAAACAGCTCTCTAAAGACTTGAGAAATAAAAAAGACTCCTATAGGAATTGGAAGGAGGGCCTTATAACCAAGGATGAATATAAACAAATCACCAGTGCTTGCAGAGAAAATGTTAGGAAAGCTAAAGCTCAGTATGAGCTTAGGCTAGCCAAAGATGCTAAAAACAACAAAAACGGGTTCTTTTCTTACGTTCAGAGTAAGAAAAATAGCAAGGGCATGGTAGGCCCATTGCGAGGGCAGGAAAGTGAAATTGTAACAGATAATGAAGAGAGGGCGGAACTGCTAAATTCCTACTTTTCCTCAGTCTTCTCTTCTGAGGGAAACAGTGCTCAACGTGGCAAAACAGAACACATAATGAGGGTATGGAGTTCCAACCTAGGATCAGCATAGGGGTAGCACATGAGCAGCTAGTTTCTTTAAATGAAACTAAGTCCTCAGGGCCAGATGAACTGCATCCAAGGGTTCTAAAACAGCTTGAGGATGTAATTTCTGAGCCTCTGGCTATTATTTCTGAGAATTCTTAGAGAACAGGGGAGGTGCCAGAAGACGGGAGGCGGGCAAATGTTGTCCCCATCTTCAAGAAGGAGAAAAAGGAGGATCCGGGTAACTACCGATCCATAAGTTTGACGTCTATACCTAGAAAAGTTTTAGAACAAATCATCATACAGTCAGTCCTGAAACATTTAGACGGGATGGCTGTGATTACTAAGAGCCAGCATGGGTTTCTCAAGAACAAGTCATTTCAGACTAACCTGATCTCTTTTCTTGAGAAAATGCTGTAGATATCGTTTATCTTGATTTCAGTAAGGCTTTTGATAAAGTTCCACATACTGTCCTTGTCGACAAGTTGGTAAAATATGGTTTGGATCCTGTTACCGTTAGGTGGATCTGTAGCTGGTTGATAGATTGCACCCAAACATCCTCATCCTCTTGGAAAGGAGTGACAAGTGGAGTGCCTCAAGGATCTGTCCTGGGACCTGTTTTGTTCAAGATCTTTATCAATGATTTGGATGAAGGAATAGAGGGAATGCTTATTAAATTTGCAGATGATACTAAATTGGGAGGGGTTACAGATATAGCAGAAGACAGAAACAGGATCCAGGATGATCCTGACAGGCTAGAAAACTGGGCTAAAGCCAGTAATGGGGCTGATGGGAGTTGTAGGCAAAAAAACATCTGGAGAGCTACCATTGGCCACACCTGATATAGAGGATGGTGTGGAATTGTTTTCTGTGGCCCCAAAAGGTAGGACCTGAACCAATGGGTTGAAATTAAATCAAAAGGGTTTCCGACTCAACATTAGGAAGAACTTCCTGACTGTTAGAGCGATTCCTCAATGGAACAGGCTTCCTCAAGAGGTGGTGGGCTCTCCTTCCTTGGAGGTTTTTAAACAGAGGCTAGATGGCCATCTGACAGCAATGAAGATCCTGTGAATTTAGGGGGAGGTATTTGTGAGTTTCCTGCATTGTGCAGGGGGTTGGACTAGATGACCCTGGAGGTCCCTTCCAACTCTATGAGTCTTTGATTCTAAAGATTACATTGAATGCAGTCTAAGTAATTCTGCTATCTGTAAAACTTCCCCATGCTATGGCCAGATCTATTTAATGTATGCTGTGGTGCATGTGAAAGTGAACAGAACTAAGCAAAAGAAATGCAGATATATTAGCCTGGCCACAGAAGACATTTTCAAATGGCCCAGTGCCCCAAAGAAATTATCAACCACTAAGTGTAGCTATTCAGAATATATTGTGAGCTGTCCTTTGTTCCATTCATAGCATTAATTATGTATTCATACATTTATGCATAAGAACTGTGGGGTGCACAAATTAACATAGCTACATAGTATTTACACATTTAAGGGTTTACTTGAAGCACTTTGGGATATGAAGAAAAAATAATGCCAGTCTATAATACTTTTTTCCAAGCAATAAACAGATTCTAAAGTCTTCATACCAAGAATGCAGAGCTCACTATGTTTAGTTTTGCTATTTTGTCAAATCTGACCCCCAGAAGAAATTAATTGCCACTACACACTGCCTACACAAAGCTTAATTTACAATTGTCAAAAAATTCAGAGCACATAATATTATTATTTTACACTGTGTTCTCATTGTTCTCAATTATAGTTATTTTGTGTTAAAAGAAACAGTAGAGTTTGACGCTACCTCACTGTAATAATTTAACACTGTAATAATTTAACACAGGCAAGAGCAACTTTCCTTTCCCCTCTAAGCATTACATTCTTGGGCCCACAAAGGAAGGGAGTGGGAGATGCTAAGAATTCACATTGTCAGCAACTGGGGGGGGGGGGATATTAAAGTGATTTAGAAATTTATAAAAAACAAAAATGAAAACAGGCAACATACAACTCTTATGAGTGCTAAAACTTCAGAAAACAGGTAAAGCAGAATGCTTACCACTTCCCAAAAGGACTGTATCATATAAAGCCCTCTTAAGGAGGACTCCTACAAAAACTAGAGTCAATACAGAGAAAACATTCAGGAGACTTTTACAGTTTAAATTCAACCCAGAGAGATTTTTTTTTAACAATGACCACAGAATACGTATAACACATTTACAACAAGAAAGAAGAAAGGCACCTGGAGACATCTGACACTGGGCATGCTCTGCAGGCATCTCAGTGCGCACATGCTCTCTACCAGGTTGGAGCAGCCTAGCCACAAAGACCTTGGCACAGAACACTGCAGGATGACAAAAAGGAAGGAAGAGAAGAAGCAGTTAGAGGCCACAAGTTACTGAATGCAGGTAACTTATTAGTATGTTAAAGTGGATATGGAACCAGTGGAAAGCAACAATATCTAACCCCGTTCTTAACTGCTTAGCAAGATCATCAATCAAGGATACAATCCCCAAAGTGCTGTTATTACATACATATTTCATCTTTTAAACCTCGTGCTGGGGCTCCCTTAAAAAAAAATGACGACGAATGCGGTATTTGTTCTAGGTAGACTGCTCTCCAGCTTACCTAGTGACTTTCATTGGTCTAACTATCTCAGTATTTATGAGCTCAGCAAACGATATGAGCCCTTGAAAAACTGGCTTGATGTATAAAAACTGTGTTCGCTGCCACCACAGTGCCCCACAAAAGTTATGTCTGGTTTCAATATATAGGTTATGAACTTGAACCTTATATTGCTTACTGCCATTGTAAATTACACATAACACAGCAGCAAATTATTTTTATGGCAGTTCAGCACAAAGCCAATTAGTTTTTCTGCAGTTGGTTCCAGTGATACATTCCAAGTTTTATATGCTTCCCCAGAAATGAAACCAGGCTGAATATGACAAGTATTTATGAACAGCCCGCTGTTATTGGCCAGAGGCAAACCCTTCAAGCACCCTGCTGGGAGTCGGACACGCATATTTAATGTTGAGGAAATACTATTAATGGGGTTAGTCTACAACAGGCATTGAAGACTGAGAGATCCAAGGAGGTTAAAATTTGTGTCACAAACTGTAAATGAGAAAAACAGTTTAACAAAATCAACAGGATATATTTGACTAGCCAAATAAACTTCCAGGCTGCATCCCTACATGAAACAAAAGCATTTGGTAAGTGTTCTACTATCTCTTACCATGCTAAACAAGATGGGTTCAAGATATATTAATTATCCATCAAAACCAGGCACTAACACTTCAAAAGGGATCCCTTTTGCAGCAAATTTATCCAGTCAACTTAGAAACTCATTTCAAAATTTATTTAGCAATTTGCTAACAAGCAACAGAAAAACCTCAACTGAAGTTCTGCTCAAACCTCCCATTTAGTATTAGCTACTTGCACTCCCACTACACTTGTACCGTACTGCTGAAACTGAAACATACATAAAAGTTAAAAGGGCCACAGTTCAGAGAGTTACTTGAAGTGTACCCCAAAACAACTGCACATGCCCAATGGGCACTTTAAATGTTTTTCCCTGGCAAATGCCACCCTGTCAGAAAAGCTGCTTTCGGACCCCCCCCCCCCCCCAAAGTTTCAAAAGCAGTTTCCTGTGCTGGAAGGGAGTGAAAAGAAGTTACAATGAGAAACACAAGACTCTTAGAAGTCTTTATCTGCAACTAAAGACAATTCATCATGCCCACAACTCTTTCTGACCGTTTCCTTTTCAGCAGCACCCACCCCTACCCCCTGCAATTGCTGTACCAAATTTTAGGCAACAAAAAAAAATGCCAAATGTCCCATGGTCATAATTACTGCACAACCAAAAAAGGAATTTTAGCAAAAAAAAATTGTGCATTTTTCATATAATATCGAAGTAACTCTCAAACTCTACTCACAATAAATAATAAACATCTTGACCCAAAACAAAACCCTACAGAGAAGAGATGAACATCTCACAAAGACCACTTAGACCAGGGGTGTCGAACACATTTGTTATGAGGGGACAGATCTGACATTAATGAGACCTTGTCGGGCCGAGCAATGTATGTACCTTTTTAAGATTAGGTAGCAGGGATATAAACTTTTTAAAGGACACAACTACAACTAAAGATTTTTTTTAATAAAAAACTTTAATTAAAACATACTTAAAACATTAGACTTGTCGGTCTGAAAGGTGCTTTCTTTTAGAGTTGCCACTATAATTTTATTTTTCATTTCCCGGACTTTCCCTGACCAACATTAAAAGAAATTTAATATCAGTTTCTCTCAACATTAACTGCAGCAACATCTGTTTTGCAACTGCACCAAAAATTACACCAAGATACAAACTTCAATTCAAGTAAACTCTAAATGCTAACAAGTAGGAACTTTCTAAAATGGGGAACGTTTCACTTTCTGGTTCCGGAAAGTGTAATGAGCAGATCAGCAGCAAGAAAGGAGGTGGAGTTTCTGCAATCTAGAGAAGCAGACAACCCTTATTTGCAACCCTTATGAATGTGAGAAGTCAGGAAAGCGGGTGAGAGAGCTGGTACTCTGTAAACTCCAGCAGGAACAAGCAATCACATTTGCAAAATTTACTTTGCATGGTGCAGAGTAGAAAGTGCTAGTTGTCTGTGAAATCTAACAGCGGCAAAACTCATTTGCAACTCTGTGCTGGGTTTAGGAGACAAAACGTCCATTCCAAACACAAGCATGACCCAAAAATATGCTTATCTTTATATGTAAATTAAATGCAATACAAGCAAGTAGGGATGAAAAAAACAGGTTTCCTACCTGTAACTGATGATCTTCGAGTGGTCATCTGTGCAGTCACACCGATGGGAGAAGGCGCCTGCGCCGATCACGATCGGTAAACTTCAAAGCTGCGGATTTCCACGCCCCGCCCCAGTGCGCATGCCCAGGAGCCCCACCACGCATGCCCACTGGGACGGGAGTGGACATCCCGCCAGTTCCTTCTGACCGCTGCGTCAGCCCACTGACGGACCGGCCGCAGAGGGGAAGGAGGGCGGGTAGTGTGACTGCACAGATGACCACTCGAAGATCATCAGTTACAGGTAGGAAACCTGTTTATCTTCTTCGTGGTCTCTGTGCATCACACCGATGGGAGATTAGCAAGCTACAGCATACCTGGAGGAGGGTGCCACGGTACGTCAGTAGGAAACAGATTGCAGGACTGCCCGGCCCACTAAGGACTCCCTACACCGGCTCAAGTCCAGGGCATAATGCGACACGAAGGTGTGCGGCAACGCCCACGTAGCAGCCTTGCAGATGTCCTGAAGAGGTATGCCCTTCATGAATGCCGCCGAGGTGGCCATCGCCCTGGTGGAATGGGCCCGCACCGGCCCCGGGAGCGGCGTCTTGCGGAGCAGGTAACACAGCCTGATTGTCTCGACAATCCATTTGGATAACCGCTGGGACGATATCCTCTGACCCCTCGTCGCAGCCGCGTAGGATACAAACAAACGAGGGTCCTTATGAGAGTCCCTCGTACGGTGCACGTAGAAGGATAACGCTCTCTTCACGTCAAGAGCGTGCAACCGGCGCTCAGCCTCCGAAGCCGGATTGGGGTAATACGCTGGCAACGAGACGTCAGCATTGAGATGGAAGGATGACAGGACCTTCGGAAGGAAGGTAAAGTCCGGACAGAGCACCACCCCCTCAGGAGTGAAGGTTAAATAGGGGATATCACATCGTAGGGCCGCCAGTTCGCCTACACGTCTGGCCGACGTCACTGCGACCAGGAAGGCCGCCTTCCAGGCCAGAAGGTGCGGAGCACAGGTAGCCATTGGTTCAAATGGTTTTCCAGTTAAGGCCTTGAGCACCAAGACCAGGTCCCAAGCTGGCGCGGGCACCCGCACTGCTGGATATAGCCGAGCAAGGCCCTTCAGGAACCTCTTAGTGTCCGGGTGGGCAAAAACAGACTGTCCATCCACCCGCGGGTGTTCTGCCGAGATGGCAGCCAGGTAGACGCGTACTGACGACACTGCCAAGTCCATATCCAGCAACGAGAGTAGGAAATCAAAGATGAGTGGCAGGCCCGCCTCACGCGGGTGGACCCCTGCCGCCTCCGCGAATTGTGAGAACCTGCCCCACTTGTAGGAGTATGACTTGCGCGTGGAAAGCTTCCTGCTGTTCAACAGAACAAATCGCACTCTCTCTGATAACTGTCGCGGCTCAAACGCCATGCTGTGAGCTTCAAGTGCGGGACATCGTGATGAAGTACCCGACCTTGATGTGACAGTAGGAGATTCTGCACCTGCGGGAAGTGGTGAAACTCTCCCCTGGCCAGCTCCAGAAGAAGCGGAAACCACTGCTGGCGTGGCCACCACGGTGTTATGAGGATACCCACCGGCCGGTCCTGCAGAATCTTCTGCAGCACCCTCGTTATGAGTGGAACGGGGGGAAACAGGTACACCTTGTGCCAGCGCCACGGGACGAGGAGGCCGTCTCCCATGGACTTGGGGTCTACTCCCCCTCTGCTGCAGAACAGCCTGCACTTTTTGTTGCCCCTCGTCGCAAAGGCATCGAGGTCCGGTGTGCCCCAACGCTGGAAGACCGGTACCAGATAGTCCCAGTTCAGCTCCCACTCGTGGAGGAGCGCCCCGCCTCGGCTGAGGAAGTCCGCTCGAACGTTCTGCTCTCCCGGAAGGTGAGTGGCCACCAGGGACGTCCCCAGGGACCCACACATCTCCCAGATGCTCATGGCCAGTCTGCACAAACTGCGAGACACCGTGCCCCCTTGCCGGTTCAGGTAGGCCATGGCGGTGGTGTTGTCGGTCAGAATGGCCACCGACCTGCCCCGAACCAGAGTCTGGAAAGAGTGCAGAGCGTGAGACACCGCCATCAGCTCCAAGAAGTTGATGTGCTGACCTCGGAGCCGGTTGGGCCATGGGGCTCTCACGCACAGTCCCGAAGCGTGAGCCCCCCATCCCCACAGGGACGCGTCCGTCGTCACTGTGATGGAAGGCGGGGGCCTCTGGAAGGGAACCCCTTCCACTAGGTTGCATTCTGTCCCCCACCAAACCAGGGACTCCAGAACTTCTGGAGGGACTGTCAGCAGTCGAGACAATGGATCGTTGTTGCAATTGAAGACCCGAAGAAACCAGAGTTGTAACGGGCGCATGCGAAGCTTCGCTATGCCCAGGACCCCCGTCGTAGCTGCCATGAGTCCCAGAAGCCGTTGAACCTGACGAGCTCGCACCGTGGGGTTCTGGCGGAGGATAGAAACCGTCCTGATGATGACCTGTGCGCGGTCTAGAGGAAGGAAGGCCCTGCAGGCCACCGAGTCCAGGACTGCACCGATAAATTGCACCCGTTGGGAGGGCTGTAGATGAGACTTGCTCCAATTGATTTGGAGGCCCAGGTCTGCTAGGAGGGCAAGAGTAACGTCGATGTGTCGCAGCAGTGAGCCCCGTGAAGTCGCCACTATCAACCAATCGTCGATATACAGGAACACCGTCACCCCTTGCAGACGCAGGTGGGCAGCGACGACCACCATGGTCTTGGTGAAGACCCGCGGGGCAGTGCAGAGGCCAAAGGGGAGGGCCCGATATTGGAAATGGGAGTCCCCAATGGCGAAGCGTAGGAACTGTCGATGGGAAGGAAGGATGGATATATGAAAATACGCATCCTTCAGGTCTAGGGTGGCCATCCAACTGTCCGGCCTGAGGAGGGGAAGAATACACTTCAGGGAGGTCATACGAAACTTGTCGCACCGGACAAAAACATTCAGCGCACGGAGATCCATGATAGGCCGGAGGCCCCCATCCCGCTTTGGCACCGTAAAGTAGCGGGAATAGAAGCCTTGGCCCCGCTGATTTTCTGGTACGACTTCGATGGCCCCTTTTTGAAGCAGAGATTGCACCTCCTCTCGGAGGGTCGGAGAGGGTGACGTGTAAACGAACTTGGGTGTCGTAGGGTGTTGCAGGAATTCTATTTTGTATCCCCGCCGGATGATGGCCAGGACCCAGAGGTCCGATGTAATGCGGCCCCAGACCGAAAGGAAGGGGGAAAGGCGAATAGAGTCCACAGCCGTGGGTGGGCAAACTGCCCGGAGGAAGTCAAAGGCCCTGCTTCTGCTGCTTAGAGCCCTTCTGCCTGCCCGGCTGGGTGGCCGGTGGAGAGTACTTGGGCTTAGCAGAGTACTGCTGACGCTGGAATGAAGCTGCCGGCTTCGAGCGCCAGGAGCGTTCTGGGGACTTTGCGTAGGGTTTCCTCTGCCACGACTTAGTCCACTGACGCTTTGTCGTAGGGCGGGAGGTTGACACCCCCAGGTTCCTTGACGTCTTCATACTCTTATCCAGCTCCTGGAGGACAGAGTCTGTATTAGAGCTGAAAAGGCCCGAACCATCGAAGGGGAGGTCCTCAATGTAAGCCTGGGTGTCCGGCTGGAGGGCAGTAGATCTGAGCCACGAATGACGCCGCAGCGATACTGCTGTAGTCAACGCCTTCGAGCAGGTGTCTCCAGAGTGCTTGGAGGCATTCAGCTGCTGTTTAGCCAGCAACATCCCTTCTCTTTGCAACTTCCTGAGGGCGGACCTACTTTGTTCTGGCAGAGTGAGCAAAATGTCAGAGACCTGGTCCCATAATGCATACTGGTACCTGCCCATGCATGCGGAGTAGTTGGCTATCCTCACACCCAGAGAGCCTGCTGAGTAAAGCCTGCGACCAATAGAGTCCAGCTTCCTGCCTTCCTTATCCGGGGGCGTGGAGTGTGTCTTCTTAGCCTTCGAAGACGCTGACACAACCACCGAGTTGGGCTTCGGATGATTGTATAAAAAGTCCGCCGTGTTCTCCTGAATTCGATACATGTGATCGAGACGGCGGGAAGACACTGGTGTCGAGGCGGGTTTGTCCCATGAGGACTTCGCCGTCTGGAGCATCACGTTCGTAAGGGGAAGCGCCACCGCCGTCGAGGTATCGCGCTGGACGATGTCAAACACAGTGTCTGTGACCTTCGGTAGTGGCTGCTCCGTCGGTAACGATAGTACCAGTGCCATCCGTTTAATCAGGTCCCAGTAGGATTTCAAGTCCTCCGACGGGGAGATGGGGTTTTCCTCCGACATTTTCCCCGAGGGGGAGGGTTCCGCTGGGGAAGAGTCCTCCGGGTCCTCTGGAGAAGAGTCCCGCACAGACCTGGTAGAGTCTCCTGGGGAGTGCGAGGGTTCCGACGGGTCGCGGGGTGGTGGCGACTCGGGGTCGACCGGGGCTTTTGGCTTGACCACCGGGGTCTTTACCGGTTCCCGACGAGGTTTGAGCTCGGGGGGCTTCGAGATCGATGCCGATGCGGAGTGCTTCGGAGTACGATAGGACGTCTGGGATCGGTACGACGACTCCGATCGTTGATCCCAGTCTGTCTGTCGTGGCTGAAGCCACGGGAAAGGCAGTTGCATTGGATATGCGCCGTATAAGTACTGCCATTGACGTTGGTCCCACGGGACTTGGGTCGCTGGCCGATGCGGAGAGCGGATACCCTCGATGTGGCGTGGTGAGTGAGCCTCCGATCGATGTTCTCGGAAAGGATCCCATCGGTCCCGAGGGCTTCGGGAACGGGGGGTCCCCAGTCGAGGAAGAGGGCTCCTGTCGACGCCGGAGCGTTGGGCCGGTTCGATTTCAGAGTCCGAATCCGAAATAACCAACTGGGTCGACATGGACGCCAGAGGGGTCTGCCGACGAGGCGACGCAAACAGCTTCAGAGGAGGGACGGTCCTCGCCGAGTCCGACGGGCCTTCCGACTCCGGTGAGATTGGCAAGGTTGGTTTACGAGGCTTAGGCTTCTCAGCCTTTTTGGCCTTCTTGCTATGCTCCCCGCGATCCTCCTTGTGCCGCTTAACAGGCACTGAGGACTCCGACGTTTCCGCCGAGCCCGAACGTTTTTGTGGGCGGTCGGCATCGGAGGGGGTCTTGCTCGGTATCGACCTGCTTCGGCGCCGATACCTGTTCGGTGGCGGTCTTCTGGCCTTCGGCCATTTTGCTGGGGGAAAGCGCCTGTTCCATTAGCGCCGCCGCCAGTCTCGCCGCCCGATTTTTCCGAGTCTGTTTAGAAAATTTGGAGCAGTGCACACACGAGTCCGGTTTGTGGCGCTCTCCAAGGCACAACAGACACAACGAATGTCCGTCAGGCGGTGCGATCTTGCTCCCACACTTGACGCACCGTCTGAAGAAGCCCCACCGCCTTTCCATGCGAGGGAAAGAAACGGCGGGAAGGAGTTGCGGGAAGGTGGACGGGGAGGCCGCCCGAGGGCGGGAAAAACTCACCCAACGTTCCCGCGCAGCAAATTCTACTCTAACTATCACTAACACTAACTGAAAACTAACTACCAGCTACCTAACTAAAGAAGTAGAACAAGTTCACCGACCGTAGCCAGAGATCGACTGATCAGCGCGGCGGTCAGAAAGGAACTGGCGGGATGTCCGCTCCCGTCCCAGTGGGCATGCGTGGTGGGGCTCCTGGGCATGCACACTGGGGCGGGGCGCGGAAATCCGCAGCTTTGAAGTTTACCGATCGTGATCGGCGCAGGTGCCTTCTCCCATCGGTGTGATGCACAGAGACCACGAAGATGATCAGTTAGATGTTTAAAGTTTGTATACTGCTAAATGTTTAAACTAGCCTTGCTTTGCAAATGCTACAGGCAGACCTTGGAAATCATGCAGGGACAGAGCTCAACAAACACATTAGGCTGGTTGCTGGGGGTGGAGCGGAGAAAAAGATGGAACTGGGAAAGGGCATCATTAAGTTTTACTTGCATTCTGCTACTTCTCTATTCCAGTTGCCACAAGAACAGATCATACTCTTGCAGCAGCACGTCAAAAATCCACCGCTTGAATATATTTTAATCACAGTTTTCCTGACTTCAGACCAATTTCCCTGACTTTCCCTGACCAACTTCTGTTTTCCTGACTTTCCAGAAAGTGGCAACTCTGTTCTTTGTATTTCTCCTGTGGGAACCAGGGAACTGGGCAAAGGAAGCTCTGGATCTTTTCCTCCCTCTCCAGGGGACCAGAAGGGGGAGGAGACTCAACCAATGGAGAAAATCGAGGCTTTGCTCTGTAGCTCCTGTGTGATTGAGTAAGCCCTGCAAAGCAAGTTGAGATGAAGAAGGAAGCAAGAGAGGGAGAAGGAAGCAGACAAGAGCCAGTTGCTTGGGGTGCTGATAGGAGCCCTTGGGGGGGGGGCTGATTTGGCCCCCAGGCCACATGTTTGACACCCCTGACTTAGATATTCAAATAGAGACCAGTCAAACATTCGGGAGAACCTCTTCACAAGTGGTCAAAAATGCAAATTCATGAAGTGTTCCACATGATCTGGTCAAATCACTCTGGCAACAGTGCCACTAGCTGGATCAGCCATTCCACAGAAGCTTTTTAGAGTTTTTTAGAGTTTCTTGGCCAGCAAAAAGAAACAAGGGCTTTGTCCCTGCTCAAAATGAAGAATGGCTCTCTCTTATAAGAAATTTATAAAGAATTGTCTCATTGTTGCATAGCTTTCAACTTGAGAGCATTAGGCCAATATTAAAATTGAAGGTTGAAACCAGATAAACAGGCTTGCTCCTTACAGAGAAGCACATTGCAACAATGGGTGAGTTTTAAAAGTATATGTTCCCCGTAATGGTTAAATTGTATAATTTGGAGATTAAGTTGTGATTTCATCCCTGAGTCCCAAAAATGCACCATATTAGTCCAATAACAACTTTTATTAGTATTTTGTTTGTATTTTTAAGGTGGTTCCTACAGGAAGTATGAGTGCTTGGATGGGAAGTGTTTTGGCCAGCAATAAATTGGAAGAATTTGCAGATGCTTTGAGTGAAGGAAGCTGGCTTACTCCTTTATCGTATAAAGCTCAACAAGAACTTTTATAATTCTGATGAAGTGTAACATGAGACACGTTTATTGTAACTAGCTGCTTGTATGCTGTACCGCTAAGATACAATGGGCTCTGTTGAAATTGGTTTAAATGTCTCCTATGGGTGTTATTGTATATTTTTGAATCAAAGACATTTGTCAATCTGAAAGTAGTTTTATATTTATAAAGTATGCATATTGTTAAATAAGTATATATATTAAAAAGTATGGCAGCCTATTTACATCACAGTTTGTTGTTTGTTGTTTCCACAGAATCTAGCTTCCTCAGGCTCTGGAACAGCTGTACCATCTGTGGTTGTTCAGAAACACTGTGAAACTATTTGTGTGGTCTCTGTTCCAGAACCTGAGGAAGCTAGATTCTGTGAAACGGCTGATACAGCTAGCAGCAGAGTTGCCAGCGTGGTGTGGCTGGATCACGTGGGACACCATGAATTTGCATTTCTGGCCACTTGTGAAGAGGCTTTTTTTCTGAATGTTTGATTGGTCTCTATTTGAATGTCTAAATCAGGGGTGTCAAACATACCAAATTTTAGAATATTCCAAGTTTAAAAGTTGCAACAAGGTATTACTGAGAGGAATTTTACAGGATAGCTGAATGTTGAGGCTGCTATTTCTGTACTAAAGCAAAGGTGAACATCTGGCACAGGTAGTGAATTCAAGCCTCTGAATCACCTCTTTTGAAATGTTCAGAATAATTCTAAAGAGATAAGAAGACAGTTATCATGTTACTTGCATACTTTCCATAAAATCTTTCAAAATGTCTGCAGCATTTTCATACATAAGGCACCCCTCCCCAAACTATCATCTTCTCCACTACCAAACATGATAACTACCTACAGGAATACTTACACTGTTAAAAAACCAAATTCCTGAATTAACTATTTAACCATATTACTCTACATTTCAAACTAACACTACAATACTACATCATGGTGTCATATTGATAGCTGCCATTTCTCAGGAGACTAGAGAAGTTGTTTTGGGATCAAAGCTCAGTTCTGAGTTTGCTATCAAAGAAGAGAGTTCCTAAAACATTCTGTAGCTTAAACATGTTCCTCCTAGAAGAGCTCTAGCTTAGTGAGTATTCTTTTAATTACTTATTTTAAATATATTTCACATAATTAATTTTGAAAGACTTCAAAGGATTATATAGATTTTAAAAAGGGAGCAGGACAATTATTTACCCAGATTCTACCCCCTCCCCCGTTAATCTGGTTTATAGTGAGCCACACAAATGGTTGAATGCACAGTGTTCCAAGGCAATAAAAACCAAATCTTGGAAAGGAAAGAAACACACACATATCATGTTATTACTAGTCATCCAACTTAGAAGAAAATGCCTTCTCAGACAAAAAGATGCCAGGCAGCTAGTCCCTGAGTATAAAAAAACTACTCTCAACTCACTCCTTCACATAAGTATTTACTTACTTATTTCTTATTTTAATATATTTCTATTCCGCCCATTCCCCGTAGGGCTCAGGATGGAGTACAGAGTTTGATAAAACAATAAAATACAATAAAAACATTTTAAGCTGCTCCTGGATCACAGATTTCTATATTGTGCACTATAACATGCTTCAATGTGTAACCATAACCATCTTCAAAAACCTCTGGTCATTATCTTTAAAAATTCATGGACAATAGGTCAGATGCCAGAAGACTAGAGAAGAGCAAATGTTGTTCCCATTTTCAAGAAGGGGGAAAAGAAGGATCCAGGTAACTAGTGATTCATCAGCTTGATGTCTAAACCTTGAAAAGTTTTAGGAAGAAGCTTTAGGAAGTTTTATGAGGAAGAAGAAGAAGAAAATTTATACCCCGCCCTTCTCTCTGAATCAGAGACTCGGAGTGCCTTACAATCTCCTACTCCCCCCACAACAGACACCCTGTGAGGTGGGTGGAGTTAAGGGGGCTCTCACAGCAGCTGCCCTCTCAAGAACAACTCCTGCGAAAGCTATGGCTAACCCAAGGCCATTCCAGCAGTTGAAAGTGGAGGAGTGGGGAATCAAGCCCGGTTCTCCCAGATAAGAGTCCGCACACATAACCACTACACCAAACTGGCTCTCATATTAGACTAACTTCATCTGTTTTTTGAGAAAGTTACTACCTTGGTGGACCAGGGGAATACTACAGACATAGTTTATCTTGATTTCAGTAAGGCTTTTGATAAGGTTCCACATAGAATCATAGAGTCGGAAGGGATGGAGCCAACAACAAAATAAATCACAAGAATGAAAGCCAACCACAGAATCTCAGAAATTAGTACAACTCCTATTAGGCAGTGCAGGAATAGAGAGACAGCCAGCTATGTATAGTGGTCACTATCTGCCTACTAACTGGAAAGTCCAAGTTCAAAATCCCCAATCAATCAAAGGAAAATGGGATAGAAAAATCAAAGGAAATGTGCTGGGTAAACTTGATCTGGACACGCACTCTCAGCCTAACCCTGGCTTGTTGTTATTCCTCTTCTAAATAGTTTGCATGCTTTCCTGCTGAGAAAGACTGGATCATGAGGTCATGAATACAGTGATAAAGGGTTAGGCAAACCCAGTTGTACCCAGGAGACCCCTGGCATAACAAGCCAATAAAACACTCTCTCTCTCTCCCTCTCTCAAAAGTTCATACCTTGAATAAAACATTACTGGTTTTAAAGAAGCTTTCTTTGTATCTCTCCAGTGGGATCAATAAAGAAAACTGGGCAAAGGAAACTCCCCTCTTTCCCTTCCTCCCCAGGGTATGAGGAAGGAAAGGAGCTTCACCCAACAGATGGAAGAGAGGCTTGGCTCAGTAGCTCTGCTATGTGACTGAGAGAGCCTGACCCTCCAGGCTCTCTCAATCACACAACAGAGCTTCAGAGTCAAACTCCTCCACTGGCTGAGGCTCCTCCTCCCTTGCAGAAGAGGGAAAGAGTGAGAAGCTGCTTGGCTCAGCTGCTTCATCACAGGGGAGAAATAAAAAATGGTGACCAAAGGAAGCAGAAGCATAAGATCATGAGGTCATGAATAAAGGGCTAGGCAAACCCAGTTGTACCAAGGAGACCCCTGGCATAACAAGGCAATAGCTCCCTCATTTTGAGACAAATAGAGGAAGGGAGGCAGAGAGACAGATGGGAAAAATAGTGAAAGAGGTGGGAATAGATAGAATAGATGGAGGAAGGAAGGAAGGACAGACTTGTGGCACCTTGTAGGGAGGGAGGTCTTGGCCTTGGCCACCGCTGACTGGCTCTCTGCCCCCTGTGGAGGGTGGGGAGGAATCCCCATGAGAAGACAAAGGATGTATACCAACCAGAGGACATGCATGGCCTGTCAAGTTACTTTTGAGGGGGGGAAAGATGGGGGACAGAAGGCAAGGGGAGATAGAGAAAGGAAGGGGGGGTAAGAAAGGCTTCTCACTCTGCGCTCCAGACTTTTATAGCCTACAACCCAAGGAGATTATCTGGCTGTTAAGTTTGCAACAGCTCTTGAAAACAACCCTTTTCTGGAAAGTCTTATAGGAGTCCAGAAAGTCAAGGCTGGTTTCTCTGACTGGGACTTGCCACTTCTTTCTGGCTTACACCATTTTTCTTTCATGGTTAATTTTATTTTGCACTAATTTGATTGGTCCAGTAAAAGGCCTTAAATTGATTTTGTTCTTGTTTCTGTAACTTCATTTTGCCAGTAGGGCTATACATGCAAAAAAAAAAAATCAATAATATCCGGATCCGGAAATATTAAGGGCCCAACTATCTGGAATTCCAGATATTTCCGAATACCAGTATCCAGTATATCAGAATATATAGGAGATATCCGGATATTTCCATATATTCAGCCCCATTATACCCTATGGGTCTTTAAAGTCAATGGCAACATAGGATATAATGGACGTCGCCTGAAAGAGAAAGGGGTTTGGAGGAGAGCCCCAAAAATTGCAGGACAGCTTTAAGAGATTCTCCCTCAAGGAACCACAAAGTCCCAAAAAGATTGGACCAGTGGTCCCATTCCAGGGGCACCCAAAAAGGGTACCCCTATCCCATCATTATACTGTAAGGGTCATTTGAAGTCAATGGCACAACATAGGGTATAATCAAATGCAGCTGGGGAACAGGGGTTTGGGAGGAGAGTCCACAAAATGGCAGGGCAGCTGCAGGGGACTCTCTCCCAAGAAACCCCAAAGTCCCAAAAAGATTGGACCAGGGGGTCCAATTCCAAGGACACCCAAAGAGGGTGCTCCCATCCCACCATTATGCCTTATGGACCATTGAAGTCAATGGCAAAACATAAAGAAAGGCAACTGGCAGACAGAGGGTTTGAGGGAGAGCCCCCAAAACTATAAGTCAGTTGCAGGGGATTCTTCCCTAAGGAGCCCCCAAGGTCGAAAAAGGTTGGACCTATCTATGGGCACTCCAAACGTCTTTACAAAGGCACACACACACCCAACACAGTCAGGAAAAACAATAAAACACCACCAGCAGTTCAGCATGTCAGGTCATCACCAGGCCTGGCCAAACATATCTCAGGCTCCAGAGAGGAACACCCAAGCAAAGGCCAACCACCCAGAAACCAAAAGCAGTCCAAACCACACACATACACCCCAACACAACCAGGAAAAACAGTAAAACACCACAAGCAGTTCTACAGGTCAGTAAGCCACCACAGCCTGGTCAAGGGAAAAAAGCGGAAGAAATCAGACCCCACACAACCAGGTCAACCAAAGCCTGGCAGAAATTTAACAGGCAATCAAAAAAAATATTAACAGGCAATTCCAGAAAAGATTATAAAAATAACACAGATTAAAACAAATACTTTAAACCAGGCCAGGCCAGAGTCACCCCCCCCCCAAGCAACCCAGCCCCCAACAAAACCAACCACCCAAAGCAGGAGGAAAACTCAAGGTTTTCAAAAAGTTAAAAATAAAAACCTGCTTCTAATCTGAACAGAAATCACCCCACAAACACAAAAAAGGAGTCATCTCACCAGATGAAGTCCTCCAGTCCAGTAGTACAGCCGGGAACGCCAGCAGACAAGGCCAGGCTACAGAGAGCAGAGCACAGCCAAAGGGCACAGGAGCTCACTCACGGTCTTTCTATGGCAAACTGGCAACACTGCAGCAGTAGCAATGGAAATTAGGTTGGCCCTTCCCCCTTCCTTGTTGGAGCACACAACAGCCCTGAGCCATGCATTTTGCAAAATAAATAATAAATAATTTGTATCTTCTCTCCCAGAATCTCGTACCCGTGCGTTCCCCCTGGAAATGAGTCCTGGATATAAACAAGCTGGAACGGGTACAGAGGAGGGCAACGAAGATGGTGAGGGGTCTGGAGACCAAGTCCTATGAAGAAAGGTTGAAGGACCTGGGCATGTTTAGTCTGGAGAGGAGGTGGCTGAGAGGTGATATGATCACCATCTTCAAGTACTTGAAGGGCTGTCATATAGAGAATGGTGCGGAATTGTTTTCTGTGGCCCCAGAAGGTAGGACCAGAAACAGTGGGTGGAAATTAAATCAAAAGAGTTTCTGGCTCAACATTAGGAAGAACTTCCTGACTGTTAGAGCAGTTCCTCAGTGGAACAGGCTTCCTTGGGAGGTCTTTCCTTGGAGGTTTTTAAACAGGGGCTAGATGGCCATCTGACAGCAATGAAAATCCTGTGAATTTAGGGGGAGGTATTTGTGAGTTTTACAAGTTATTTGTAGCTTTCTTGAACCTCAAGGGTGCCTTTGATTCCATCCCAAGAGACTTGCTCTGGAAGAAACGTAGGAATCAAGGAATTGATTTGAGACTCCTCCTTCTAATAAAAAATTTGCATACTAATACAACTTGTCAAATTCAATGCTCAAAGGAAGGTAACAACTCAAAAGATTCCAAGTAGGCATGGAATTAAAAAAGAATGCATTTTAGTACCTTTACTATTCAACCTTTTTATTAATGATTTGGCTCCCTTTTTGAAAACCATAGATGGGCATTGTCCCTTGGTGCGCTACATGTCCCTCTTTTGCTTTACACTAATGATGCTGTACTACTTCCCCTCTTGCACATAGCTCTGAAAAGGTTACTATATCGTTTTAGGGACTATTGTGAGTTAAACTCATTGAGCTTAAATTTTCAGACGTCCAAAATCATTGTCTTTGGGAAAGTGTGGAAACCGTCTAAGTGGACTATAAGGGGGCATCATATTGAGCAAGTTAAAACCTTTAGATACAGAAGTACTCTTCTACTATAATGCTAGATGGGCTGCTCATAAAAAGGGAAAGACAGGTTGCTTGCCAGTAACTGTAGGGGGGGGGGTTAGTTGTTCCCTTACTGAGTATTGGTATCTAGCCATGCACGCGGCATAGTTAGATACCTTTACTCCCAGTGCCCCAGCAGAATAGAATTTCCTTTCGACGTTATCCAGCTTCTTTCGCTCCTTGTCTGGTGGAGAGGAGTGCATCTTGCGAGCCTTTGATGAGGAGGAAACGACTACCGAATTTGGCTTCAGGTGTGTGAAGAGGAACACAGCCCCGGACTCTTGGACATGGTACATATGGTCCAACCTTCTCGATGACACAGGTGTAGAAGCAGGCTTTGCCCAAGGCTCCTTCACCGCCTGTAGGATGACCTTTGTCACCGGCAGGGCAACTGCTGTAGAAGTATCCCGTTGCATAATGTCGAACACGTTATCGTCTACAAGAGGTTGCAGCTGTGACACCGGAAGTGAGAGGGAGAGTGCCATCCTCTTCACCAGGTCCCCGTACGACTTCAGATCCTTCGACGGTGAAATTGGAAGATCCTCAGCCGTAAGAGACACCGGGGAAGGTTCCAAAGCTCGGTCCGGATCGTCGGTACCGACCTCAGAGTCCGACGATGAAGACTCTCTGTATAGAGACCGTTCTGAGAGCACCAGAGTAGACTCTCTGACGGGCGACCGGATCGACCCCGGCGACCGAGGTTGGACTTCTTCCACCACCACGCCGCGTCTGCCAGGTGGGACAGTCGTCTAGAATGTTGAGACAGCCTGGACATGTGGGATGCCTCAGACTGCTGGTCCCAGTCTGCGAACTCGCGAGGAGGGTACCATTGGTTCGGTGGGCAAGGATAAGGGTAAGGAGGCCATTGGCGCTGCTCCCATGGTGGAGGAGGTGGGAGGTGACGAGCTACTGCAGTCGGTTCCAGCTCTCTCCAGCCTCTCGTCTGATCCATCCGTGCTGAAAGCTGCATCAGCGCCGACACCTCCATCTCCAAGACCGAGTCGCTCTCACTGCGACGCCTGGACCCTGAAGAATGGGAGTGCTGAGTCAGGTCAATCTTGTGCTCTGATGCCGATAGGCGCAGCTGCGAAGCACTGCCTCTCGACACCGAAGGGCTATGATGTGGGGACGCCGAAATCATGGTAGTAAGCACCCCTCAAGTCCAGTTTAGTGGAAAACTTTTCTTTGTGCTACAGTACTTAATAAGTCCTTGATAAGGGGGGGAGCGGGTACATGTTTGACATTGATACCGCATTAATTCCCAGATAGTCTGTATACAGTCTTAGCCCCTGGTCTTTTTTCTCCCTGAATTAGACCAGGGCAGTGTGCAGGGAGGAAGCAGGATGAATAAACCCTCAGGCCAGATTTTTGTCCAGAAACTTTTTAACTCCTTCCTTTCTTCCCTCCCCATTGAGTATATTTTGGCTTTGGAGAGGGGTTCCCCAGGGATGAGTTCTATAGGATAGTCTGTGGGCTGATGGGGGGACTACTCATTGGTTTCTTTCCCCTCAAATACTGATTTAAGGTCCCTGTATTTTCTCAGGATGCTATACACGTCTTTGGTAGTTAAACACAGTCACTCATTTATAGGAAGGGGGCTAGGGCCCCACCACTCATCCCAAAGATGTGTTTTACACTGCTCATCTACGAAGCTTATGGCTTGCCTCTGCCAGCGTACATATAGCTCACAGTCCACTAGCCAGGAGACACCTAACACCACCTCGAAAGAGCCGATGAGGCAACTACAAAAGTTCTTTCTTCCCAATGGGGCCGCAAACCTATAGGCAACGGTTCAGACTCCTGGGTGCAAGGATCCCCTCTCATTGGAGTGCCATCCATTTGCTCAAATTGGATGGGATTTGGCAACAGTACAGCCTGCAAGCCCAAGACTTCTATCACGGAGGGAGTAGCTAAGTCTTTAGTACACCCAGAGTCTAGTAAGGCCTTAACATGCATGAACCATTTGAGTTTAGGGTTCAACAAAGGTAAAGGTACAAAGAATAAAGTCCCAGAGGCTGTGGTCATTTCCCAATGGCTGGTCAACATTGCTACCCGCTCTGGATGTCGGTGATGCAAAATGGGAGTCTGGGAGTACCAAAGCTACCTCTGGCTCAGGGTCATAGACCACCGCCACTCTGTCTCCTCGCTGCCTTGGGGCCTTTCAATCACTGGAGTTCCCCTTCTAGGGCTTTGCTCCTCCACTGGTCTTCAGGGCAAGGGGAAGAAATCGAAGTCCGGAGGGGCAATCAGCTGTAAGGTAGCTTAGTGACTCACACCGATAACAGAGCCTTTGCCCACCTTTGTGATCCTTCTCTGCAGGCTGCTGTGGTTTCTTCACCCCACCTTTGTTCCTGAACCGAATGTCACAACCCTCTTTGCTGCTGTTGTTGGAGCACTACACATTGCATATGTGTTCTGTCTTCACACAATAGTTGTATCCACCCCACCAGCGTGCCATAGTCAGCTTGCATCAGGGTCCAATCCAAAAGGGTAGCATTCAGTCCTTTCTGAAATTGATCCATTTTTATGTGCTCATCTCAATCCCGAACTTTAGTGATACTGGCGCGGAATTAGGCCACATACTCTCTTATGATCTGGACCCCTGTTCAAATTCTGAAGAGTGGTGCAGGCTTGCATCTCCTTCAGGGGATCTTCAAATTGTACAAGAAAAGCATGTAGGAAATCTCGCACTGAATTCAACTTGGGGGCCTGGGCCTCATGGAAGGTTACATACCAACTGGCTGCCACTTCCTCAAACCTTGATCCCTGGAAGTTGACTTAGCTCACGTCATAGTGAAACAGGTATCCCCCACTCGTCCAAGTAGTTCCAGGCCTGGATTATGAAGTATTCCAGCTTTTGGGGGTCACCATCAAACTTCGCCTCCAAGCTTTGGTTACTTGTTGGGTCATGGGGGGCTACGCAGGATGGGAGCGGGGCCTGGTCCAGGTGGGGGTGGCTGTTGCCTGTCTGGTTGGGATTTGCCAACACTCTCAACTGCCGGCAAATTTCTTGGAACATAGAGTCTCTCATGGCTCACATCTTGTCTCACAAGTGAAGATCCATTTTCTGCATATCCATCCTTAGTAAACCCATTGTGGGTTCATTAGGTTCTGGTTTGGTGGGGCCTTCTTTGTCCCGTTCTTCCTCATCCTCTTCCTGGGGCCAAGGTACTTTTCCTTTGTCTTCTATGCAAACTGCTCCTGTGCCAACAGCACCTTGAGTGAGTCACTCCATATCTTCTCTCAACAGTACTAGGCAGCGGGCCTTCCTGGACTTAGCTATGTCAGAGGATCTCTGCGGCTGTCAGGCCTTTGACGTGACGAACAGATGATCTTCTTTGGGTGGAGTTCCCCTCCTGCAGCCATGCCGTGTGTCCAGTACATGCCACACGTCATTCAGGATGGCTCAGTTCGAGGGGGGAGTTTGATTTTGTCCTTCTCTGACTCAGTTGTTCTTTGGTTCATCCTGGTGTTGGGTTCTTCATCACACATAGCACCAGTAGTGGTCCAAAGTTTGGATATGTCTTGAAGGGGAATTCTGACACTATGTCAGCCCTGGGACTATCCTCAATTAAAGGCGGTTTCCAGGGTGATCAGCTGGGTTTATTGATAGATAGAAACAGTAGCAATATATGTCTGTGTCAGAATTGGCTCACCCTTGGGGCATAACCAGTATTTATACCTTATCTGGGACAGTTATGTAGTAAGTCAAAAGTACAGTGCAAAAAGCCTGTGTAAAGTAGTACAAACTGGTTTCCACCAATACCTTTTCTACTTTAAACATCAAGCAGTGTGAGCTGTTTCTGGGACTAATATCTAATTGAGACTCTGGTTGATTTATCAGCCTGGAAACTTAATGGGAAGGACTAGTAGTGCCAGGTTTCTCTGAAAAAGTTAAGGAGACCATGGTGCAGGCTTGCCAATTCTACGTGTTCTCATAATATGTTTTCAACATTCAAATTTTATCTGTGCCTAGAAAGTATCTTCACCCTCATGCTCTGTCTTGCTGAAATACTGCTTTAGCTTCAGTATGGCTTCTCTTAAGGTCTGAAACCAAATACTCTCTTTAGAGAAGTAGCATCATTGGCATCCATTTTACAGTTTATCAGATTTTTCTGTTTTTAAATATGATGAGCTTCCTGATTGGAGCCACTGTATGTACATGCACACACAATATATCTCTGGTAAATTACAGATTCCCATTCCAAATTACAGATTCTACAGGCATTGTCTGAGCCTCCTTCTGAGCTTTTGTGAGCGATGTGTTTCAGATTTCTCCTGTTGGTAGGTATCATTTTTGCTTGAAAAGTGTCTGAGTGAGAAGCCTATCTACTTGGTAAGAGTTATGTATTTTTCCTGAGGTCATTGGTAAACTTTGCATTTGTCAGATCTTTGGCGATCTGCCACAAACCATTTCATATCAGGGAAAGGTATTGGCACTTTCTAGATCTCTGTAGGGTGGACTAAGTACAGAAAGTTGGATGTTTTCTTCATCTCCTGTCATAAAATGGTTAAGGACAAAAAGGCTTCCAAAGCAACTCTCAGAAAATGGCGCATGTGTTTTCAGTGTCTCAAGCTTCTGGAAAGATCACTGCTAATTAATTCAGTTAGAAATGCCACGTTCACAGTAGCTTTTAACTAGAGATGTGCAGACTGGAAAAAGTGAGGTCTGTGGAGGTTTGTGAACTTCCACTGACTTTTCCAGTTTATGAACCAGTTTGTGAGGTCCATGGGGACCTAGAAGTGGACTCAGCCCAATTCCAGGTTGTGCCAGGGTGGCAGCATAACACCAGTTAGCTCAGGTTGCATTTAAATGCCTCCTGAGCCCACTTACAGGTCATGTCACCGCTGTCTAAATTCAAATTCCTCCTGAGCTCACTACCCATGGACCGCTCCAATGGACAACATAAAAAAATTTTCTGTCTGCAGGCAGTCTGTCAAACAGACCCTGGTCAGTGATGAAATTAGGTCTGTGCCCATCCCTTCTTTTAACACCAGTCTACCAGTGCAGGGCATTTGTAAGACCTGGGCCTCAGTATCCACATTTATCAGTGATTACTAAATGGGATCTGTTACTATGGTTGATGCAGCATTAGGGTAGAGGCCTTACAATTTAACTGAATTCTCCAAGGTGATTGGCAGCTGCCATTTCCTCTGTGAATGGACATATAGTTTGGTAACATCCCAGTTGTAGCAGGATGTCCTTGTCCCAAGTGATGATACAACATTGGATTTACCATAAACCAGGGTGGATTTTATTTAAATCAATTTAATTCAATTTGATTTAAATCACTAGTCAGTGAGACAGGTTAAATCCACATTTAGGCTAATTCTTGCTGGCAATATTTACAATGCAGATGAAGGTTTCATTTTAGTGTAATAACTTTTCAGGTTAGTTTTAGTTATATAGATAGCTATGGAATCACTGCAAAGTAGACTCTCTCCAGTTTAATCATTCATATTTGGACAACTCTTCTGCTGCACTTTATTGGAATAATAATAATAGTTGACAATAACCATTTAAATAGTTTTATTTAGTTAAAACCAGGCCTTTTTTTGAGCAGGAATGCACAGGAATGCCGTTCCAGCTGCTTGGTACCAGGGGGTGTGGTCTAATATGTAAATGAGCTTATACCAGATTTTTTTTCTACAAAAAAAGTCCTATGCCAAATATGGTGATGTCAGGGGGTATGGCCTAATATGAAAATGAGTTCCTGCTGGGCTTTTTCTGCAAAGGCCCTGGCTAAAACAATAACATCATGTAGCATATATATTCTTGTATTAACTTACACTTCTGTGAAGATAACACACAAAGATCTCAAGATTTCTGGAGTACTCTAAAAAAAATTTCACTTTTATTTGTACTTCTTGTCCCCTCTTCCTCACAATTAGCCTTAACATCTTTTTATCCAGACCTGTTCCACCCAAACAATTTATATTAATTGAATTTCTTGAAATTTAGCACTTAAGAGATAAGGAGCTGATTCTGTGTGCATATGTCTGCAGAGGACTGTTAGGACTGAGGGGTTTTTTTAACTTTTCAAAAATTTATTGAGAAAACTCAAGATATACAGAAAGAAAAGTAAAATCAGTAAACAAGTAAGTAGATATTCAAAATCCAAGTAAAATGTCAAGCAGCAGTATGAAATGAATGGAAAGAGATCGTATATACTAAACTATAGAGCTTTGCATATTGTAAAACTATTAGGAAAATGTTCAATAACTTAATAACAAATGCCACAAATAGTTTTTTGAAAGGGCGTGTTGTATATTTATTGACCAGATGATGAAGTAATAGGCAGTGATCTAGAGTAGAGTGCCCCTGTCTAAAATCTGCTTGGTGTGGTGCTAACAGTTCCTTCTCAAAGACCCATGATTCCAATTTAGATAAAAGATGTCTAGCATACAATTTACCAGCAACATCTAGCAAGCTTATTGGCCTATAATTTGCGGGGTTGGAGCGGTCATCCTTCTTGTAAATTGGGACCACAATGGAAGAAGACCATTCCCTAGGGAATTTTCCCGTCCTGTCAATAACAGTAAAAAGAGTGGCTAATATAGGCACCCACCAAGATTGAAAGGCCTTAAACATGTCTGGTGGGATGAAGTTTTCACCTGGAGCTTTATTACTCCTCATAGAGGAAATAAGAAATGTTATTTCGCTCACAGTTACAGGCGGCCACTCGGGCAAACTAATTGTCAGAGAGGAGGATACATAATTTATTACTATATTTTCATCGGGTTGGTCATTGAATAAATTAAAAAAATAGTGCTCCCACTGGCGTTTGGAGATGTAAGAATCTGACTCACATTGAACCCTCCCTTCTATAGATGCTAGAAGTCTCCAAAACTTTGACGTATCTCTCTGATTTAGAGCCAAGGCAAGTTCTTGCCAAGATTCTCTTATTGATTTCAATTTTTTTTCCTTAATTAAAGATTTGTAGCTACTACGAAGCTCAAAAAAAGATTTTGGTAAAAAGGTTACCTCCTTTTGCTTATGGGTTCTGACAACACGCCTAAGCTGTTTTTTCATATCAGCGCATTCTCTATCAAACCATCCATTGCTAACATATTGCCTACCAACTGATGGTTTGCCTGTCTTAACTAAGAAGGGTTTTAAGGACTCAGTTAATTCTTCATAAAGTAACAAGCTAGTCTCACAATCTTCTGAATCCAAGATTTTTCTTTTGGTTTCCAGGAGTGGATCACTATAAAGCACTTGATGTAATTCATTTTGGAGTGCATCTGACCATCTCAAGCGTATATTTGTCGCAATCTCAATATCAGGAGACATAACCACAGGGGCACATATTGGATCCCGAGCCAAAATCAAAAATATAAGAGGTTCGTGGTCACTCTCTGGAGACCCTGAAGTATGTAAAAATAAAAGTGAATTAACTCAATGTAGAGCTACACAAAGTATGAGGCTTGATGAGAAGAAAGGGAGGGAAGGAGAGAAAGAAGGAATGAAGAAGGGGGAAATGGAGGGGGAGGGAAACAGTGAGCATACAGTAGGAATAGGGCAAATAAAGGAAACAGAAATCACAGCTAAACAGTAGTATCCACTCCTGTGTCAAGAAAGAAGAGTAAAAAACAAAAGCAGGCAAAGACAATTAAAAGTAGACCATAGACATTTGTGAACAGGTATAAGGAGGAATTTCTTGAGAAGTAACATTATCGACAAAAGGAAATCATTTGGCAGAAAAGTTAGAGGGATTAAAGTGTTGTAGGTTAGACTGGATTTTTTCCATAATGAAATGCTCCCACATCTTTGAGAGCCAGGTGTTAACAGTGGAAGCTGTGGATGCCTTACAGAAAGACGCAATTGAGGCTTTGGCAGCAACGAATAAGCTGACAATTAGTTCCTGTCGCAGTGTAGGGATAGAAAGGGAGTCCCAAAAATTCAAGAAGAGAGCAGGATTGAGAGTTATATGATAGAAGGTGATAAGTTGAATCCAATGAAGAACTTCAGTCCAAAATTTTATTACCACTGGACATTCCTATCGAGCGAAGGTACCTAGTTGGTAACATTTCTTCCAGTATAAAGGAGAGGTAGATTTTGAAAAGGAAGCAAGCTGGACAGATGTGAGATACCAACAATTAATTAATTTAAATGTCTGTAGTCTAGTATTGATCATCAGCGAGGAGAAGAGGAGATGAATATATGCCAGCCCATTGGTCTGGAGAAAGGGAAAGACTGCAGTCCTGATGCCACGTCAGCTGGTGACCCAGAGGTCTCGAATTGTCCAAGCGGAACAGACTATCACAGATCGCAGAAATGAGGCCTTTGTTGTTGGAGTGTAAGGAATGTAGCAAACATTCAAAGTCAGTTGGTGGAGAGCAGAACATTTTTTGAAGGTCCAGTGTAGCAAAGGCATGGTTTAGCTGTAAATAAAATAACCAAGGGATAGAGTGACCTGTTTTCTTTTCCAGGATGGTCTTTGGAAGGAGACCTGATGCAAAGGAAATATCCTTGATTCGGGAAACATTTGCAACTTTCCAGGATTGAAGAATTGAAGAGGAATGACCAGGAGGAAACCAAGTCTGGTTAGAGAGGGAGGAGTAGCGGGAGTAAGGTGGCCATAATATCTGCAGGCCAGCCAGAGACACCTTGGGGGGGGGAATGATTGTGTGTGTGTGCGTGCGAAGCGCGCCCCGCCGCAAACAGGAAGTGACGCCACTTCCGGTGACGTCATGCCACCGCCGGAAACAGGAAGTGACATCACTTCCTGTGACATCGTTTCCCCTGCGCCACCTGCCGGAAGCAGGAAGTGACGCCACTTCCTGTGACATTATTTCCCCCAAATGCCACTGCCGGAAACAGGAAGTCACATCACCTCCTTTGACAGCACTTCCTGTGATGTCATTTCCCCCAAATATCACCGCCGGAAACATGAAGTGACATCACTTCCCCAAATTGCCACTGCTGGAAACATAGACTTCTGGTGACATTACCACCCCCAAAATATACAACTTGAAAAAAGAAGAGAAACTTCAAGATGTTCCCTGCTGAAGAAAAAAAGGCTCCAACAGCAACCCCTCTTGAGTCAGATTCACAGGAAAACAATCCACTATCCTTGATACCTGCTTGTGCTGACAAACATTTCAACAAGACTGTCCACAGTATCAAAGAGTCTTGATCAACCCAGTAAAAGCAACAACGCAACCCTTCTCTACAATCAAACTGAGATCAGCAGCTAAAACCACCACTGCCAGTCTGTGTCCCGTAGCCCAGCCTGAAGCCAGGCGGATACAGGTCTAGAAAAGCAGGTCCTCCCCAAGCAGCACACAAAAAAGAAAAAGGTGTTCAGGTGCCACTAAAATACTAAAAACTGCAAAAAAGAAAGGAAACCAAGTTCTCTTCATATTATTAAAGTGGTGGAACGAGCTGTCAAGTCACAGCCAATTTGTTCCTTACCTTCTGTTCTGTGATTCACTGGTGAAGCCTTATCCCACGACAACAGCATGTGTCTCTTGAAGCAACACATATTTCTAAATAAGCAGTCAAACTACCTTAAGAAAATGCCAGTACAAAAAACCTATTTAACAACTTGCAAATGTCTTTGTCCAAAAGAAGAGTACGCAGTCCAATATTTAGATGAAGCCAGTGTTAAGGCTCCTCGATCTACAGTATAGCCAAAACTTAAAGGCAAGTCTAAGTATGAAATTGTTGCATATAAGAACAGTAGTTTTCCAAATGTATTCCAGGTATATACAAACTGAAAACACATGATGCACACAGTGACCAGGATCCAATTAGTTCCATGTCCCAAAAAGAGCACTGGACTTGTATTTCTTGAACTGCAGCCACCATGGCAAATGACTTTTTGAAACAAAAGAGCATTTCAAAGCCATGATGTAATATATAGCAGGGGTGGCCAACGGTAGCTCTCCAGATGTTTTTTCCTACAACTCCCATCAGCCCCAGCCATTGGCCATGCTGGCTGGGGCTGATGGGAGTTGTAGCGGAAAAAAACATCCGGAGAGCTACCGTTGGCCACTCCTGATATATAGCATGAATGTTTGTTGTTCAAAATTAAATCAATGTTAGACTAAACAAGCCCTGTGTTAACTTAGGGCAAGTTCTGGATCCCAGCTACTACAGAACTATTTTTTTAAAAAGGTAGCCCCCTGTGCAAGCACCAGTCGTTTTCGACTCTAGGGTGACATTGCTTTCACAACGTTTTCATGGCAGACTTTTTACAGGGTGGTTTGCCATTGCCTTCCCCAGTCATCTATACTTTCCTCCCCAGCAAGCTGGGTACTCATTTTACTGACCTTGGAAGGATGGAAGGCTGAGTCAACCTGAGCTGGCTACCTGAACCAGCTTCCGCTGGGATCAAACTCAGGTCATGAGCAGAGGGCTCTGACTGCAGTACTGTGGCATCGGTCCCATCGTTGTGGGACCCAGGGGGCCAGCGCGGCGACCCGCTGAAACAGCCTGTCGGTCACTTCTGGGTTCCTGTCCTGCATCTCAACCTGTGTTATTAGTGACAGGCTGCTTCGGCGGGCCGCCGCGCTGGCCCCCTGGGCCCCACAACGATGGGACCGATGCCACAGGGACGGGCTCGAAACACTCTATAACCCCTCAAAAGAACAGCAGTCTAGCTCGCTTCCCCCGAGCCCTGCCGCCATAAGCCTCAAGGGGGCTCATTTTGTGGCATCTCCCGGCGGGAGGGTGGCACCCGCACGGGACACATATCAAATGAAAGAGGGGGCGCAGGGCTATCAGAAACAGCCGGCGGAGGGAGTCGGGAGCCCACCCCACTGGGGGATCCACACCCCGAAAGTGATGAAGGTGGCGCAGATAGAGCCAACAGAGCAAACGGGGGTGGAGCAGAGGGAGGATGACTTAGCCCACCCCCATCAAGGGAGGGAGGAAGGAAGGAAGGAAGGAAGGAAGGAAGGAAGGAAGGAAGGAAGGAAGGAAGGAAGGAAGGAAGGAAGGAAGGAAGGAAGGAAGGAAGGAAGGAAGGAAGGAAGGAAGGAAGGAAGGAAGGCCGCCCCCTCCCGCCAGCCACCCCTCCCCGCTTTTGGCCCCCTCCCTCCCTGCCTCGGGGGGGGCTTACTGTCTCGCAGGGCATGGGTGGCAGCCTCCCCTCCGGGCGGGCGGGCTGGCCAGGAGGCGCAGCAGCAGCAGCACGAGGAGGAGCAGGAGGCGGCGCCGGCAGGCGGCCCCTTTCCCGGGCGGCGATGCGGCGGCTGGTGCTGGCTCGCCTCCTGCTGGCTCGCCGCTCAGACCCCCTCCCCCCTTGGCGGGGCAGCCGCAGCCAGGCCTGCAGGGAGGGCGGGGTGCCTCGGCCTCCTCGCCGCTTGGACCCCCTCCCCCCTTGGCGGGGCGGCCGCAGCCAGGCCACCGGGCCTGCAGGGAGGGGTGGGGCGGGGCACCTCGGCCTCCTCGCCGCTCAGACCCCCTCCCCCCTCGGCGGGGCGGCCGCATGCTCCACAGAGCAGGGCCCGGCCCCGATCCAGCCTGGCAGGAGACGGCGGCGTCCTCAGGGGGCTGCGGGGCTCACCTCCCGCTTCCACCTCCTCCGGGGGCCCGGGGGCCATCGCTCGGGCGGTGGCAGCGCGCTGCTCTCCTGCGGCTGGGCGTCCGCGGCGGGCCC
Organism: Heteronotia binoei; assembly: GCF_032191835.1. Taxonomy (NCBI): domain Eukaryota; kingdom Metazoa; phylum Chordata; class Lepidosauria; order Squamata; family Gekkonidae; genus Heteronotia; species Heteronotia binoei. The sequence goes on from NC_083223.1 coordinate 29,240,846, forward strand.
GGGAGGCGGTGTCACTCTGCTGCTGCTGCGGATCTGGCCCCGCTCTGCCGGCCACCGTGGCGGGTAGGAACTGGCCCCGCCGATCCCGCTTCATCGCCCCTGCCGCGGCCCCACGCGCCTGCCGCGGCCGGCCCCGCCTCGGCATCGAAGGGCTCCCATCTTGCTTGGCCACTCGCGCTTTCAGCAGGATTTTGGCAAACCCGGGATTTCATTGGTCCCGGGTTCGCCAACCCGGGAGGCGGGAATTTGGGGGCAGGGGCGGGACTTTCCCGGGTGGCTGGGACGATCTGGCCACCCTAAGCGGGAGAGTTCAGGGACCAAATGTTTACGAAAAGAGTCCCAGGTCTTAAAAACTGCATTTAGCATAGGATTTCTTTTGAGTCTAGGAGGTCGAAGGCTGGAGGTAGACTGGACAGAGTTGTGATGGGATAATGGTTGTAAGCTGAATGGTTTTGACCACTCATTTGAGTCACCAAAACATGCTATTTTCACCACATTAGTTAATAATGCTGTTCTTTAGTAGAGTAGTAAGTCTGGAAAATTAAATCCCCCAGCACAACTGCAACGACAAATAACGTGGAAACTAACCCTTGGCTTCTTATTGTTCCATAAAAAGGAACTGAATGATGCTTGCCATTTATGAAGGAGTGACAAAGGAATGACAATCGGAATGGTGCGGAAGAGATATAAAAGTTTTGGAAGGGCAAAAGATTTCAATAGATGTAATCTATCTGCAAAGGAAACAGCCAATTTATCCCATTTGATAAAGTCAAAGCATATATCTTTAAATTTCACCTTTAAATTGAGAGGTAGCAATTCAGAGAGGTTATTAGGTAACTGGATACCTAAATATGGGATGGATGACTTAAAACACTGAAATGAATAACACTGTCAAAGGGATGTCTCAGAAGCAGCAGGTAAGTTAAGAGGGTGAATATTTGATTTAGATTGGTTGATTTGCAAACCCAACACTGAGCTGAAGGTTGACAACAAAGCTTGAAGATGAGGAATAGAAGAGTCAGGATTGGAGACGTAGAGCAGCATATCATCAGCTCACATGCCTAATTTCACAGTATGGGGTCCACAGTTAACTCCCTGTATGTTAACATTGTTTTGAATCAAGGCTGCCAGAAGTTCAATTGCAAATGCGAAGAGAGCAGGAGACAGGGGGCAGCCTTGCCTCGTTCCTCATTGCAAAGTAAATTTGTCCGATGATTGGGCATTGATGTTGATCTGAGCTGATGGTTGTGAATAAATGGCCCTGATGACAATGAGGAAGGTGGTCCCAAAGGACATGTGTTCTAGGAGAGACACAGCAAGTATAATGGTTCCAGGGAGTTGAAGGCTTTCTCGATATCGAGAGAAAGTAGAACTGCTGCAGACTTGGAGGATTCACATAAGGAGATAATGTGAAGTTTTATTAATATGTGATTTCCTGTCCAGGCATAAAGCCAGCCTGGTCCGGATGGATGTAGCTTGTAATTAGAGTATTAATGCATTTGGCAAGTGTTGCAGTAAAGATTTTGTAATCTACATTTAACAGTGAAATGGTACAGAAGGAAGCTGGATTTGTGAGATCTTTACCAGCTTTGGGCAGCACAATGATTGAGGCTTCATTCCATGTAGAAGGTAGAGAACCTGTTTCAAGTACTTCATTGCAGACTTCAGTTAAGGTTTGGACAAGGAGGTGAGCATATTTCTTGTAGAATTCTGACAAATAGCCATCTGTGCCTGGGGACTTATTTGTCTTGAAGTTTTTAATAGAGTCCAAAATCTCAGAAGGTGCAAAAGGTCGATCTAAGAATGAGCAATGATTATCAGATAAACATTTGATCTGAGGATATTGAGAAAGTCATAAATTAGAGAAGATGAGGGATTCCGAGATGAGTATAATTTTTATAGTAGTCCAAGAATATTTTAACAATGTCTAAGTCTTATTGCAGAGCTGACCATTAATATTATGAGAAGCATGGATGAACCGAGATGCAAACTTATCTTTAACCCGCCAAGAAAGTAGTTTCAATGAGCGAGGAGAATTAAACCAATGCTTCTACTTTATGTATAGAAGATTTTTTTGGGAACTTTCCAGTGACTCCAAGATTTTCCTTCTCATGGTTAGTTTTTTATAAAAAATTTTGCCACCACACTCTTTGTGGAGGGCCTCCAACTGTTGAATTCTGGATAGCACTTGAAGTTTGAGAGCTTCTCGTTTCTTCAGGGATGAAGATATCAAGTTTCCTCTGATCACAGCTTTAAAAGCCTCGCATCTTGTTGAAGCAGAAGTATCTGAGGCAACATTTTTTTCTAAGTAATGCTGGATATGGAACTCGATTTGTTGTGAGCAGTCATCATTCAGTAGTAAAGATTTGTTGAGAGAACAACACCTGGGTGGTAATGGAGAGCAATCAGCACACCCAGGCATGGTCTGACCAAATAATGGGGCTTTCAATGAAGTGTCAGATGGGTATCTGAGATGGAGTTCCTGAAGCAAAATAATGTCAGAATGTAGCCTGGAAAGATTATTCAAAATTCTTTTGCATTTGACAGGATTATGCAGACCTCGGACATTCAACGATGTGATGTCCCAGATGTAGCCCCATGATATGTTGAAAGATAGAAATGAAGAATAGGAGGGATAGGGATAGAAAAAAGAGAGAGAGCACTGCTCAAAAGAAAGAGAACAGAATACACAAATAGTAAAGATGACACAGGAGTGGAACACCAAGACAAAAGGGGGAAAACCCCCTAAAGGCTAAAGAGAGAGATAAAAAGAAAATCAAGTAGATGGGAAGCAATAAATAACCTTAAATGAATTAATCTAGATCATATACACCAAATTAATCAGGAACCACAACAAAGGAAATGGATTTTAAAAATCAGAAGAAGACAATCAATAATAACCTGCATTCAGTTGATTGAACCCCCCGTAAAAGACAATAATGATTACAAAATATAAGAAAATTATTCCACTGAAAACAATCAAGTTATGAAGAATTAATTATTGTCATTCAGAGTAGAAAAATGTTCTAATAGCAGAACTTAGAGGTTAGGCTGTAAAGCTATAAAGCTGTCAGACTGCAGATTTATTCCTCAGTAGAAGAGCCAAAGGAGAACGCCACCGTTTCTGGTTCGTCTTGGGAGCATCTGGAGGCATCTTGATATGGAGGGATTTAAGTAAAGACAAGCCTGAGGCCAAGTCATCCACCTGGTAAAATTTGTCTTTAAAAAAGATCTGGAGCTGCGTAAGATTCTTCCATTTGTAGTGAATGTGAGCCTGCTGCAAAGCTTCAAGGATGGGTTTAAGGCTTCACCGTCAGCTAAGAACTTCAGGGGGCAGGGTCTTGGTAAACAGAGATCAGATCTCCTTTGTACTTTAAGTGGCCATTAGCTTGGGCAGTATCAAACACTCTTTTCCTCACCCGGCCATCAGGGATGACAGCAATAATGTCTCATGGTCCTTGGTGTGCTGGGTTGTTAAACTGCCCTAATCGGTAAGCATTAGTAATGATCGGGAACAATTCATCAGAAAGATTTAGTTAATGCTTCAGCCAGTCAGACATAAATAGTAAGATGTCAGTTTACTCTGTTTATTAAAGCCGAAAATTTAACATTATTTTGGCGCGCTGTGGATTCTAGTGTTAATACATGATCTCGGAGGGCACCATTTTCTGCCTGTAAAGTACTGACGTCTTCTTTTAAGGCAAGTCCAAGATCCTTCACTCCCTCAGCTCTCTGATGCACTGTGTTAAGTGCCTGTTTAAATCTGGAAATCTGATCAGTCAGAGGTTTTATCAGAGCGACCATGGTGTTTTTTAGATGAAGCTCCATTGAGGCCAGAAGAGAAGCCAGCTCTGGATCAGGAGGTGGAAATATTGGCTCGTGGCCCCTTCTTCGGTTGCCATGTTATTGTCGTCTGAGGGATCTGGCTCTGAGGTTTTTTCAGTGGTTTCTTTAGGGAAGAAAGTAGAAATAGCCTTAACACTGGAAGACGCTTTCTCAGTGCTATTTTTGCCCATAATTTGATAGTCGTAGTTCTGATGCAGGAAAAAAAAGATCAGGAAGGCCTGGGCAAGAGAGAATAGCTCTTTTTTTTTCTGCATTCTAAATCAGAACTACGACTATCAAATTATGGGCAAAAATAGCACTGAGAAAGCATCTTCCAGTCTTCCATTCTATTAAGCGGCCATCTTCTTTGGCGCCAAAGCCACACCCTGGTTTTTTTAAAAACTTTATTTTATAACATTTTTAACTGTGAAGAATTGGCTTGTGATCTCTGCAGACACAAATTCACAGTTTTGAGAACTGCAAAATGAAGCATCTTCTAGATAGAAGAATTGCCCAAAATAATTATATAGACTCCGGGGAAGTCTGATATTTTGAATGGATTAATGGAATTCATTTGCCAGAAAATTTAAACATTGCATGAATATGCAGCCTTGAGATACGTAACTAAAAACTAATCCTTATTTCATGATGAATAACCTGTGGACTATTGTGTGTCTTAATCTAAAACAACAACTATATTTAGATAGATTTTTTCTCAAAAAGCATTTTGTTTAAAAATCTGATTTAAATTTTAAAAATCCAATTTAAATTTTTAAAAAATCTGATTTAAATTTTAAAATCCAGTTTTTTTATTTTTTACAAAAAATATAATCGATTTTTATCCATCCTGTCATAAACATTCTCTTCTTTTTGAAAATGGAACAGACGTTCAAAGAACAGTGTTCTTTGTTTCTAAAGTCTTTGCTGTCATTGCTAAGATATGATTGAAGCTGTCAGTTTTTTCTCCCCTATTTATTAAATGGAGCCGGCTTGTTCTGTTGGTACACGAGAAGGTCATTGGACTACTGAAAAAGTCTTCCAACTGAAGGGGGTAACTACTCATCAGAGATAGGAAAAGCAACCTATTTTCTGTCTCCAGGGATTATTTTGATTATTATTTTCATTTATAGTCTGTCTTTCTCACTGAGACTCAAGGTAGCGTACAAGTATGATCAAATTTTCAGCCAATCAGTGAGTGGATTATAAGATATTATAATGCTTCAGTTTAACAGCAAAGATTCCTAGTTAGACAAGGTAATGCAGTTGAGCTGGGTAAGGGATAGAACATAGCATGCACAAATACCTATTTAAATGATGATGGGAACAGAGTACTCTAATTGTGATAGGATGTGTCTGCCTCACCTTTTCTCAAGTAAAAGCTTGAAATTTTAAGGTGTTTAGAATCTTGTTTTGTATTGTGACCTAATTTGGAACTCTGGAAAGCTGAGGTGCATGTGGTTAGTGTTCTCTGTTTGTGATTTGCATTTCTGTTACAATTTAACAGCAAACTCTAATCCAAAAAGTAAATCAATAAAATGCACAGAACTGCTATAGAATATAGATTTGCTGCCTATCAATGCACAGGATAAGCCTGAAACTCAAATAACTAAGAAAAAAATGCTGTTTTTTTCTTACTATGAGCATATCAATGAATTTATGGGTATAAGAAATATATATTCTGGGATGTATCCAGCCGACATTCTGCTGAGAGAGAAGTGAATATCCAGTTTCCCTTTTTGTTGCCGCCCCCCACCCCCTTGAGATCTATTCTATAACTGATATTTCTACAACCCCAGCATCCGGTTTTCAGAATTCTCAGGACAATGCTGTGGGAAGAGGAAGACAATTGATCTACTTTTTCTGGTGGAAAGCTGTTGGGATCCAACTTTATAGTGTCTAAAATTTAAAATGACTGGTAACTAAATAATAAAATACCCTAAAAGTGAAGCCTATCCTACTTAGTGCATTGAGACAAACGAAAGAAGCTTCAGATTGTTCTGTGCTTTTTTTACTAGCACCTTTCTCTATTCGAATGCTAAGTGTTCTCATTCATAAAATGCCAACCTTGCTTTGATGAACAAAATTATCCTTTATGGTTGGAAAACAATATGCCTAAGTGCTGTAATAACCTGTGGCATTTCTATAGATGAAAACATAACAAGCATTTTTTCTTAGTTACTTGAGTTTTAGGCTTATCCTTTCCATTGACAGGCAGCAAATCTATAGTCTATCGCAGTACTGTGCATTTTATTGATTTACTTTTTTATTTATTTATTTATTTATTTAAACTTCTATCCCGCCCTCTCCACAAGCGGACTCAGGGCGGCTTAACAACATACATTTTTACAATTTAACCATTAAAAACTATTTAAATTATTTAAAACACTTAAGCATTTAAAACATTCCATTGCATTTTTGGTGCTGTATCACTATAATATAATTTGGATTAGGGTTTGCTGAGATGTTGACTCTTGTTCTGCAAGGCCAAGAGAATAACCCTGAGCTCCAGAGTTGATACTGTAGATCAGCGGTCCCCAACCTTGGCACCAGGGACTGGTTTTGTAGAAGACAATTTTTCCAGGAGGGGGGCATATGGTTTTGGGATTATACAATTGTGCACTTTATCTCTATTAGTTTGGCATGCTGGGTAAGTGTGCAGACTCTTATCTGGGAGAAATGGGTTTGATTTCCTACTCCTCCATTTGCAGCTGCTGGAATGGCCATTGGTTAGCCGTAGCTCTCACAAAGTTGCCCTTCTGGGGAAAGTTCTCTCAGCCCCATCCACCTCACAGGGTGTCTGTTGTGGGAGAAGAAGGTAAAGGAGATTGTGAGCCGCTCTGAGACTGACATTTGGAGTGAAGGGCAGGATATAAATCCAATATATTATTATTACAATAATAATAATTATCATGATATTGTAATATATAATGAAATTATACAACTCATGACCCAGCTAACAGGCCATGGACCGGTACCGGTCCACAGTCCAGGGGTTGGGGACCCCTGCTGTAGATGACTTCCAACTGAGTCCAGCTCCCATGGATGTGGATCTGATACTGTGGATGACTTCCATCTGAGTCCGTCTCCCCTGGATGTGACCAAATCTGGCATCTGTTGTGATATGCAGGTGGGTCATCACTGTCATAGATTGTAAGCTTGAACAGGTGATACTGGACAGATCCCTATTTGATATCCTGTTGCAGGTGTTGATCTATCTTCAGTTGCATCTCAAGCGCAGTAAGTTTCTGATTAGTGATATGGGACAGAAAATGGCCTGATGCTGTATCTTTCTGTGGCGTATTTTCTGCTCCATAACTGTATATGTAGTTTCTATCTATAGCTGTCAAGACTGTTCTACAAATCAATCAGTTCAGATGGACTAAATGTGGAATATGAAGCATAGACAAAACTCCATTGCTTGTACATGATCAAAGTTTGTATATGGTTATTTGCCATCTTTTCCTAACATTTCAATCTGAATAGAAAATGTATCCAGAACACCCATATCACTGCAAGGACAATCATTTCCATTTATCATGCACAATGGTGCCTAGGGCACTATGAGATTGCAATTATGCAGCCCTATACTTGAGCCAGAAACATATCTGCTGTCATGGATGAACAGATGAGTTTCACTGCTTCAATTAGCTCTTCAGACGGAGAAAAAGCTTCCTTCAGCAAACAACCTAAGATGCAGTTAAGATGGCTCTTTGAATAGTTTATAAGAAAGTCATGCTTGGAGAAGCACTGTACAATGTGTTCCAGACCCTTGAGGGCCTTTTGCTTGTTGGAAGTCCTGATTAAGAAATCATCAAGAAGGCAGATGAATGCCCTTAATACTTAGGGGTGATATTACAGATGCTATCCATTTAGTTAAGGCTTGTGGTTTATTTTGATCAGAATACAGTCAAAGATATTCTCACACAGCTTGCCTCTAAGGAAAGCACAGGATGTTATGCTGAATTTAGACAGTTCTTTAGCCACAGGTATCTGCATAAGAACACAGCTGAAGCTAAAGCAGATAACTCCATGGAGTATAGGCATCTGATGTGAAAGCTGCAACACTTTCTAATCACTGAAGGTACTCTGCTGAGCTCTTGTTCAGGCTGGGATATTTCTTCAAAGGTTTCCTAAACCATAAAACAAATCCTGCAGCCATCAGAGAAGTGACAGCAGAGACTTTCACAGAGTGACAGCTTCAAGGGATTTTCTGAAGACTGCATCAATAGCCTCTTCATGTTCTTTGCTCACAGCCAGGACGTCAACCAATGGGAATTACAGAAACAACTTTAGGACCTTCTACCTCATTCTCTTGAGATTTCCATGAATGCTTCTCCTTTAGGGGCAGAAAGCTGCAGAATCTATAGAGCTCTACATAGGGGGGACCCTCCTCCTACAGAAACAGGAGTCTGGTCTGTTGTCCCTGCTGAAAGAGACCATCTTCTGAAATCTCTTCTTCCTATTAGTCTTGAACACTGTATAACGGAATCTCCATCCCTCCCCCAATCTATAAATTCAGAAAAATTCAGCCATATATTTGGAGGGATAAAAGAGCCTTTACAGCAAGTCATGATAAGCCAAGACAAAAGTCATGCCTAATACTTTAGCAGCTGAGTCTTTTCTGCATTGCCTGCTGTTTTAATGGGGAATGCCCCAGAGAGGAGGTATTTTGGATGGCTCACTTTGCCTCTTTGAAGAGGCTTGCTGGGCTCTCTTGCTGTTTTTAATCCACTTTCTGGGAAACAAAATGTTCTAGCCAGGCTTGAAAACCAGAGGTGGAGGAGATTTTTAAAAACTTTCTCTCCCCAACAAAGAGTAATACATGGGAGTCACTGTAGCAACACTTTGGACATCGCTCTTTTAGCCTGCTTGGAACAGAGCACTGCAAGCTGTCCTAAAAGCATGCTAGAAGCATGCTGGAGATCTGGCACCAAAACCCATCTTGAGTTCTTCCTTGGCTGGGTGTAAAGTTGACCAGTGCCCTTCTGCTTTGGGGCTAGCAAACAATTGCTTCCAGCTCCCCTTCTGAAGATACTGCATCATTTGAGCCAGTTTGGTGTAGTGGTTAATTGTTTAGACTCTTATCTGGGAGAACCAGGTTTGATTCCCTCCTCCATCTGCAGCTGCTGGAATGGCCTTGGGTCAGCCATAGCTCTGGCAGAGCTGTCCTTGAAAGGACAGCTTCTGTCAGAGTTCTCAGCCCCCTCACAGGGTGTCTGTTGTGGGGGGGAAAGATATAGGAGATTGTGAGCCGCTCTGAGGCTCTGATATTCAGAGTGGAAGGCAGGATATAAATCCAATATCATCATCTTCTTCCACTAATCTTGCACTGGACATTGCCAAAGATGATGCAGGTGGCTAGGGGGAAAAAACCACACACATGCGGCAAGCCAGAACAAGAGAAAGAAAGAGAAAATAAACTTTTAAAAATGCAAACAAAGCAAAGAATGAACAGAGAACAGACAGGTGCAAAGGAGACGTATTCTCTTGGTACTAGAGACTGAAAGGGCCACCCATGGTCAGTGTGTCCTCTCCTCTCCAAATGAAAATTTGCTGTTGTCACTTTTCAGCCCATTGATAATGACTGTTCTGTGCAACAGTCAAAAAACAATGTTAAAATTTCACAAAATTCTACAACACCATAGATAAGCCTAGGACTCTTTACAACCATGCAGAGAAAAGAAGCTGCCCAATTTTGCAATGCAACTATTCAAATTCTAGAAAACTTTTCAGGGTCCACTGGATTATACCTGGACTTTGTATCTGTTCTTAGTTGTTCCCAGTAGTCCTGTTTTCTTTTTTGTTATAGTGAAGAAAAATATTTTTAAAAATAAAGCTAACTCTGAAAAGCTTCCATGTGAAGTATGTCTACATAATGCAAATGCAGTTTACACTGAAGGTTTCAGAAGCATTTTTTTAATTAGCAAAAAGAATTGCTTCTATGAGCCTCAGGGTGGCATATATTTTATTATATAAACGCATTTCAAATTAAAGCTTTTGGGACCAGTATTTCTTGGATTACCATAAAAGCAACAAAATAGATGGGCTTATAATGGTAAGGGAGAGATCATGGTAAGGGAGAGAGCTTTGATATAAGATGTGATATGCAAAGCCTTGATATCAGATGAACTCTTAATATAGGAGTTCAGAAATTGCTTTACATAATTATAGAATTCCATGGCTGTTGCCTTTATTTTCTAAGATGCTCTGGAGAACTATGGGTGTCATGTACCCTTAACAATACAAGGTAGGCAGCTGTGCTGATAGGAAGCAGTAGAACAAAGTTTGAATTCAGCAGCAGTTTTAAGACCAACAAGTTTTATTCAAGGTAGAAGCTTTTGTGTGCAAGCGCACTTCTTCCATAAAAATATCAGTGGTTTGTGCTCTTTTCATAGCTATAATTCTATTACAGATATTCTTCCCTATAAGAAAAACAGAACTAACAGCATATCCTATGCATGGGCAGGTGGATATAAAAATCAACATCTTGGTTTCCTTTTTTTATGGTGAAGATTTTTTTATTTAAACTTTTTATTTAAATCGGATTTTTAAAAATAAAATGCTTTTTGAGAAAAAATCTATCTAAATCTATCTAAAGATATTTTTTCTATTTAAGAGACATTACTGTCCAAAAGTTATACATCATGAAATAAGGATTAGGTTTTAATTATGTAGCATGACGCTGTATATTCATGCAATGTTTAAATTTCCTGGTAAATTAATTCCATTTATCCATTTACAATATCATGTTCTTCCAGAGTTTTCCTTAAGATTATTAGGCAGTTTTGCTTTAGAAGATATTATCACAGATGCTTGGTTTTACAGTTCTCTAAACTGTGCATCTGTGTCTGCAGAGATCACATGCCTCTTCTTCACAGTTAAAAATGTTATAAAATAACATTAGATACAGAGTTAAAGGTGCAAAGGAGGAGAGGTGCAAAGGAGTATCTCTGTAAAGATACAGAGTTAAGAAACCTCAGTCCTATTGGTCCTCTGCAAACAATATGCACACAAAATCAACCCCTTCTCTCTTAAGCAGTAAGTTTCAAGAAGCTCAATAAATATAAGATTGTTTGGGTGGAACAGGTCTGGATAAAGAGGAGATGTTAAGGGCTAAGTGTGAGGAGGGAGGGGCAAGCAGTACAAATTTTTTAGCAGTATACTCCAGAAATCTTGGGATCTTTGTGAGCATATCCTCACGGAAGTATAAGCAAATACAAGAATACATATCCTATATAATGTTATTGTTTTACTCAAATAAAGCAATTTAAATGGTTATTGCAAATGATTATTTTTATCCTTCCAAGTGATCTCCAGCCCTCACCTGGAGATTGGCAACAATGGTTCCCCGGGAAGAAATGGCTAATTTGGAGGGTGAAGTCTATGGCACTGTACCTGTCTGAGGTCCCACCCCTCCTCAACCCCTATCCTCTCCAGGCTCCACCCCTCGAATCTCCAGGAATTTCCCAACCTGGAGTTGGCAACTGCAAGTCAAGCTGGCTGTCATGGGGGGGGGGGCTGCTGCTGAACAGGAGCAAGCAGCCAGGCCTAGTTACGTCATGCCAGTCAGGTGGCATCAAGTCACCCAGCAGGTGTTGCCAGGCCTAGGGTAGCCAACCTCCAGATGGAGCCTGAAGATCTCCTGGGATCACAACTGAACTCCAGACAACAGATCTCTCTCCCCCTGGAGAAAATAACTGCTTTGGAGGGTAGACTCTATGGTGTTATATTCAGCTGACGACTCTCCCTTTACTGCCTAGCAACAGCCCCTGGCTAGCAGCTTCTCCAGTGGCCCAATCCTCATCTGTTCTGGGGCAAGGCTGAGGGGAGGAAGGGGGGGGGGGTGACAGGAAAGTGGCCACCATGGTCTCTGAGGAATGCTTTGTGAGGCCTAAGTAGAGCAACAGCCCCTTCTAGGCTGGTTCATGGAGAGGACACAGAGAAGCGTCGGAGAGGTGTCTGTCCTGTGATAAGACTGTTTTGTATGCTTATTCTGTGTTTCCGGGCCTGCAGTAATTGGGGGATGGGAGTCTGCCAATGGGAACTCAGTAGTGACTGACACATGATGAACCAATGGTTTTTGAGTGCACTCATCAACCAGTGGGAACACTCCATTTCGCCACTGCCACTGAGGAATTATTATCTATGATTAGCCTATTAAACTGGAGTCAGGGTGGAAGTCTAGCAGGAGCTCCTTTGCATATTAGGCTACACATCCCTGATGCAGCCAATCCTCCAAGACCTTAAAAGGCTCTTTTTTGTAAGCTTTTGGAGGATTGGCTACATCAGGGGTGTGTGGCCTAATATGCAGAGCTCCTGCTAGAATTCCATCCCTGGAGACAGTACACCTTGCAGTGATTCCATAATTATCTATATAATTAAAACTAACCTGAAAAAGTTATTATACTAAAATTAAATCTTCATCTGGGTTGTAAATATTAAGGCCAGCAAGAATTAGCCTAATGTGGATTTAAATCGAGTCTCACTAACTAGTGATTTAAATCATGACTTGAATCAATTTGATTTAAATCAAATCCACCCTGTGCATGGAAGAAAGCTTCACTTTAGGCTAGAATTAAAATGTAGTTTGTTTTGTCCTACCAGGTAAGCTTTATAACCTAGGCAAATTTCTATTTTGAGGTAGGCAATGTCAATGTTTATCAGCATTGCTACTCCTGAGCAATCTAATGCATTAACCTCTCTTACTACCAATCACCAGACAAATAAAGGTCATGAGCAACTTCATTTAGCCTAAATCTTTGACAGCTTTCTTATGCTATTCATTTGAGGTGAAATCCACTATAGCTGGTGTACACAGAGAATGACACCAAGGTTTACCACAGTTTTGTATGCCCACCCCCTTTTCAAGATTCTACAAATGTGTAGGAAGCCTAAGCTGCCCATTCAGGCCTCTCTTTTCATGCTTAGCACAGACATTGGGCTGTCCCCCACAGAGACCCTTGTTCCCCCCTTCCCCACTTAACAGAAACATGCACAGGCTGGGGGGGAGGGAGAAGAGAGAAGGAAGGGAAAGAAAAATTCTCCACAATGCAGATACTGAAAGCAGATTGCAAAGGCATTATAAGCAAACACAACTGCAAATACTAGGTATTCAAATCAGCTATGTGAGCATCTTCACTCAGTGATAAGGCATGATATATCCCAGTGCTTACACTTTGTGAGAACTGAACAGAAGTGCAGTTGGGGTAAAGTATAAATGACTGGGGAAGGCAATGGCAAACCACCCCATAAAAAGTCTGTCATGAAAATGTTGTGATGCGATGTCACCCCAGAGTCGGAAATGACTGGTGCTTGCACAGGGGAATACCTTTTACTTTTTTAGTTTAAAGGGACCTGAAATCTAATAACCATTTATTTGTTAAACATATCAACCTTTATAGCATTCATAACTGCATTAACATCCAAACCCAGTTGTCAGTAGGGTACATATATTCTACACAAGACCACCACTTCACTTATACTTCACCAAAACTGGCCTAATATCTTTTCTGCATATTACAAGAAGGCTATGTGTATTACTTCCAAGCTACTTAGAACAAAATACACCTTTACAGTAAACCAGATACAGTAGACAAAATATTTGCAAAGAGATTATTTGCTTTAGCTACTTTGGAACTCAAGAGAAATCTCTCAGAAATCAGTTAGCACTTAAAAATAAAAACATTTTATCAAAAGAAGAAATTAGTTAGCACTTGGTGCAGCAAAAAGGTTCTATTTCTTTGACATACTATTTTAAGAAGAATCTATCAGGATTTTTCTTTGGACAGTTAAACTGGAATTTAACCAGCAGTAATCTAGTAAACCCAAAAATATAACTGATGTTCAATGTCACAAAGTTTTAAGTTTCTATTTTTGGAATATTCAATCAAAACCTGATTTGGAGGGTCTGAAATATTCTGCATGAATATATTAAAAAAAACCTTTCAATTTGTTACTAAAGAATGTATTGCAAATGAAGGAAATTTATTGCTAATGACTTACTGCTAATGTTTTCTTGCTTATAAAGACTAAAAATAAGGGCTTGCATACTACCATCTGTTTCCAATGATGACAGCAAACTACCACTGTCATAAGGTAAAGAGATTTCCACTTATATCACCCCCAGCAAACTCCCCAATTAACCCCTCCTGACCCCCAGAAACAGAAGTTTGGACAGTAGAAAGCAGAGTGTCATGGGTGATGGAGTCCGCTCCACTCCACCAGAAGATCTTGCAGGTTACAAGCTAAGAAGCTGAATAGCAATAAATTATTACTCCATTATTTGTTAATCAAGACTCATGAGATGCAATGTAAATTCAAAAGAATGAAGAAAGGGTTAAATCTGGGGCTTCTAGTAACAGAATTATTTTACTGTCTTCACTCAGCAGTCTCCGAGCCTCCAAAAATCTGCTGTAGGAGATGGGCAAGGGGCTTCTGGAACAATATACTAAGCAGCATGGGGGGAAGAGGGGCAAAAGCCCTAATCATTCTCCCTTACTCTTCTCCAAGCTTCTCTCTATTCACAGAGGCATAATTGCCATTGATTCCTCCCTTCTTGCTGTAGCTCTAGTCCTGCATGAGGTATTGTTCCACGTAGTAAAAATAGTTTCTGCTCACACAGCAAATCATAGAAACTTGGATTAATCCACTATCCATATACACATAAGGTATTATATACTCCTCTTCCTATGAAGAAAACTGGAAACAATATTATTTATTTAAAATATTTATTAGCCACCTTTTCTTCTTTACAGAGGTCCAGGAGGCTTGCAATATTAATAGATTACATAAAAAATGTAAAAGCAAAATTTAAACTCACAATTTAGAACTACTTTAATTCCATGCAATCCTAAATAAAACTATCTTCAGCTGCCCCTTAAAGAGTGAAAGTAACCAATAAAGCACATCCATTAAATCTTAATGCCTCTCAAAATATTTAACACCCAAGTGCAATAATATTTCAAAGGCAATATCCATCTAGAAATGGTAAGGCAGTCACTTGAAAAAGGAAAATACAATATGGAAAAATACTTATGCTATGAGACAACAGCAAGAGATGCATGTTCTATAGGTAACAATGCTGTTGGCACCCAGGACAAGCCCAAGCTGCCCTTTTCGATCCAGTTCAATTCCCTGAAGCATGGAAAAGCCAGTAGGCCGCAATAAGAACTTAGACATCCTGAACTACAAATTAACAGTAACCTCAGATCCCTTTGTTTACAAATTTTAAACATACGAATTCCCCAAAAATAACTGAATGGATTCGTTTTCTTTGGATCAGACATCTTTTAATGGTGTTCACCCCGTCTTTGATAATTAATGGGTTGAAAACTTATTTTAAGCTGTCAGTGGCCTGTTTTTATGATCTATGTTTTTATATTGGGTTAGGTTTTTAATGCTGGATTTTAATAAATATATTTTAAGGTTTTGTTTTTATTATTTTTATTTTGTAAGTCACCTCAGGCAGGGTCCTGGAGAGCTGTCATGCAACATTCTCTAAATAAATAAATAAATAAATAAAACAAATGCTTGCAAAGCTATTTGTTTCACATATACACAAGGGGTTTAAAAAATCTGATTTCAAAAACAAAAGGGGCACACATAGCTGGGGGTTTCAGAACTCCCTGCACCTGCTTTCCTACAGCCTCTTCCCCAAATACTTTCTTCCCATATGAGCTCATTTCTGTCTTGCAGTTCAGCTGCTAGTCACAGATAGGCAAAATTTTTAACACCTCTTTCCCATGTACTTTCTCTGCTGTAGATATCAGAGCCACTCCTTGTTAAATGCAGAGCCTGAACAGACCCAGTTACAGCAAAAGACAAGTCAGCCACCATACTAAACCAACTCTAGCCCTCCAAGAAGTAAAAACGGATCATTTGCACATGCTGAGCACTTTTGATTCCTCCTTTTAATTCAGAAATATTCAGTCTACATAAATATCAACTTAGTATATTATACATCCATATGCACGTAAGTTCATTTGCCCAGAACCTTCAAAATGAGAACTAGTCATCAGCTTTTTTAAAAGATAATGCCTTTACCAATAAAGAGTCCACAAGGCAAAAATCTGCTTCTGTTAAAAAAACAAAAACAAAAAACCCTTAGCTAGAGATAAAAGACAGCAGACAAAGCATGTTTAAAAGAACATTAGCTGTGCATAAGTACAGGGGTGGCCAACGGCAGCTCTCCAGATGTTTTTTGCCTACAACTCCCATCAGTCCCAGCTAGGGTTGCCAAGTCCAATTAAAGAAAAATCTGGGGACTTTGGGGGCGGAGCCAGGAGACTTTGGGGGTGGAGCCAGGAACAAGGGTGTGACAAGCATAATTGAACTCCAAGGGAGTTCTGGCCATCACATTTAAAGGGGCAGCACACCTTTTCAAATGCCTTTCTTCCATAGGAAATAATTAAGGATAGGGGCACCATCTTTTGGGGCTCATAGAATTGGACCCTCTGGTCCAATCGTTTTGAAACTTGGGGGGTATTTTGGGGAGAGGCACTAGATGCTATACTAAAAATCTGGTGCCTCTACCTCAAAAAATAGCCCCCCCAGGGCCCCCAATACCCACGGATCAATTCCCTATTATTCCCTATGGGAATCATTCTCCATAGGGAATAATAGAGTGCCCAGTAGACATTTCCCTCCCCCCCACACACACTTTCTAAAGGGAGGGAGGGCCTCCATGCCAGGGAATCCCCCTCCCTCTCTCACACACACACAAATACTTACTTGGTCTTCTTCCGGAGAACTGTGCCTGCTGAGAAAACGAAAGAAAAGAAGGGAGGGGCCGTTCTCCGAAGCTCTTCCTGTTTCCTCCTTCCTGCCCAGCCTTAAAGGGACAGGGATTTTACAAACTGCTCAGGAGCTCTACAACAGGAGCTCTATAGGTATGTTCTCCCCCCCCTCGACCCCCCCCCCCCCCGCTTCTCAATTTTTGAAGACCGGGAGATTAAGCTGGGAACCCAGAAGTCTCCCGCTAAAGCGGGGGGATTGGGAACCCTAGTCCCAGCCAGCATGGCCAATGGCTGGGGCTGATGGGAGTTGTAGGCAAAAAACATCTGGAGAGCTACCGTTGGCCACCCCTGCATTAGTAAGTTTTCCCCTTTCAGTGGATATGAGCATGCTTCCTGCAAAGCTCAGCCTTCCTTCTAGGCAGGGCCATTCTAAAAGGATGAATTTGATGATGTATCACTGGTATCCTCTGACTTCTACCATTATAACACCAATTTACACTTTTTTTAAAATCTAAAAAAGTTATTGGTCATTTCAGCCAGCTCACTGTGTTGACTTCCCAGAAGTGCAAATAAATTTCAAGTTTAAAATTAAATTCAAGACTTTTTTCCCTTTTTGCCATCAAGTCACAGCCAACGTGGCAATCCCCTATGGTTTTAAAGGCAAGAGATATTAAGAGGTGGTTTGCTATTGTCTGCCTCTGCATAGTGACTCTTGTATTCCTTGGTGGTTTCCCATCCAAATACTGATCTGTTTAGCTTCCAAGATCAGGCTAGCCTGGGCTATCTAGGTCAGGGCATAAATTCCAGACTAGCCATCAATATCTAAAGGCTGTTCAGATCCAAGAATTTCATGTAATTCAAGGTCAAAAGGACAGAAGCAGAACTTGATGCAAACACTGATCATTCAAGACAGGGACTTCTTTGCAACAAAAGCAATCCAGATCGACTGATGCTATGAGTGACTAAACATTCAAGAGGCTTCAAAAAGTATGGATATATGGCCATAGGGTACAACAGGTTCCCCAGGGTAGTACCCATGGAAGCCTTTAAAATTGTTATGCCAATAAAGGTTTTTGGAACTGGAATTGGAAGCCATGATCCCCACCAAGTGCTTTAAGTTGGCTGGGCTAGTAGACTTTCACCCAGCAGGGTTCTGATTGGCTTCACAGATTTTAAAAAATTACTTAGGCAGTAGCTGCCACCACAGCACAAGAATCTTCACTGTGTAACTGAAAGTAACCTGTGTGTATGCAATACATTCTTTAAAAAACCAATATCTTCAATTTAAGATTTTTTAAAAGTTTTATTGATTTAAACTACAAAGAAAAGCGATTGGGTGTTCTTTTTCTGCTGGTATGCCAGCTTTCATAGCCGCAGAACTTCAGGACGAGCAGAGAGCCCAGAGGGCAGCTTCCATTGGTCTCCTCCCCCACCCCGTAAAAGTCCCATGCCAAAGAAAAAGCCACTACAGGCTTTTTCTATGGGGGCATCACTTCTGTGACGCCCCTCCAACAGCCAGACTCAGAGTTGCTGCAGAGAGATGATCTGCCAGCAACTCTGAAGCCAAGATGACGGATTCCGGAAGTTCAGTATCTTCAATTTAAAAGACATCCTGTTAATCAGAGCTTCTACTGAAAATGCTGAATAATTACTATTAAAGTTTTGCATAATCTGACACCTTGATAATTTTATGACAGGCTCCATTTCCAGAGGTAGTCATTTTATGGTTGAACTTCCCACACTATGTCAGAATTCCAAAGGTGCCCACAGGGTTAAGACTGGGAAACCCTTTGATAGAGAATGGAGAGTTGACTGAAACAGAAATTTCAACAGATCATGCTCTCTGCACCAAAACTGGAATGGAAGAACTTCAGAAGCAGGCCCATAGTCTCCATGTGGCACTGGTGGGGTGATGACCCACCATGAATCTTCTCTGCCCCACCACCCTCACCTCGATTCTTAGAGCCCGCCAAGCCACGCCAAGTCAGCTGCTTCCTTGCTGATTCTTCCTATTGTTTCCTGCTCCTCCTCTCCTGTTTGACCTCACTGTGCCTATCTTAAAAGAGCTAGTTTAATTAGCCAATTAACTCTTAATTAAATTAATGCCCTGCCCCACCAGTGCCCCACCCCTCAAAAATGTCAGGCCATGAAAAGCCTATTAGTATGTAATCCAACAATATTGGAGAAAGCCACATCTCTGATGTCTACTACGATAGAGGAAAATCTCCAAACAGGTTTTTAAACAAATGTTTGAAGTCAGTTTCTACCATTTTATTTCAAATTTTTGTCTTTCTCAGAGCAGTCCCAAGCAGCCTCACCATACTCCAAATACACACGCAATTATTCTAGGTTGCATTTGTGCACATGAACATGTTACAAAGGCATTTAAAAAATCCTCCAGGTGTCATAGCACACAGGGTAGTTCTCCAAACACTCTTAATTGACACGAGCATCAAACTTCTAGAAGTGTTTGGGAGAAACAGTTTTTCCCTTTGGCAAAAAGAATGACTTGTACTTCAGATGCACTGATATTTCCAGGTCTCAAATGCAAACTACTGTAAAATGCATGGACTGTAGAGAACAAGGAGTAGGGAAACTACTGTAAACTGGAAGGACTTCTCAATTACTTCCATTAAAGCTAGAAAGGAAGTCACATTTTCTATGAAGCCGTTTCTTATCTTTTAAAATAATCTGATTAGAAGGCAGGACAAATGCAGGCTTTATAGCATGGGTGATTTACTTAAGAGCAAATTAATAATCAAATCTAAATTCAGAGTTCTGCAGATCTAACTGCATGCAGCATCTTGCATAAGTTAGGGCTACAATTCAAACACACACACACACACCACATTCACAGCCGGGATAAAAATGTTTCAAGGTAGCTGTGTGTATAGGAAAGCTTGGTAACATTTCTGCAGGCTAGCAGATTTGAGAACTAACTTTCAAGGCTGGATTAAACATGTGTGTTAGGTAACAGATTTAGCAACTTCTATTAAACTGACTGACATTTTCTGACTTTCTTCAGTCCTTTTAATAGAAGTTAATAATGAATTATGTAGCATTCACTTCTGATTTTTTTTAAAAAGCTTACATATAACTTTTGTTAACAGAAAATAAGTACAAATGGTTAAATCACTTTTTCTAACATTGTTAGAACTGCTGTTTAAAACATTTTTAAAAAAAATATGGATTTTTTTAAAACTAAATTAGCTACTGTTTCGAACAAGTTCTTACACTCCTTGATTGTCTCCATATGCTCCCTCCTCCCCTCCTGGGCTGCAATTCAATTAGTTAGTTCTGCTTTAGAACACTCCGAAGTTTGAAGTTACATCCAAACCACCAGTTCATTATGGTTTATGACCTCCATCCAAGCCAAGATAGCAAACCACAGTTTGAAGCAGATCTACAATCTTGACCTGAGAAGGGAAGTCACAACTCATAGTTTTCTAGTTTACATAAAATGTTTATCTAACCAGGGTTTGCCAAAAGCTAACAAACTGAATCACAACATAGGAAGGGATGAGGGAGGGGGAGTGCACAAGGCTTGTTTCCATGGTGCTAAACCACAGTCTGGCATTATATGTGAATCAAGCACAAGTGTTACATTGCTGTATTTAAGCCAAGCTACTTTACATGGTCAAAAGCTGCTCCTAAAAACCAAGAACTGCCCATTCGTTTATTAACTATTTTGAATTGTGCCTTCAACTGTGCAAATTTAAACTGGCAGTAAAACATGGCCCACACTCTTCAAAGTCACAGAACTATCTATTTTTCTTTCCTGGTGCAAGAAGAAAATTATACACTTAGAGCTATGATCACTGGAACTCACAACTTATTTCTCATTCCATCAAAATGTAAGATTTTTAAATTGCTTAAGCATGTGGAAAGTATTACCAGTGAATGAGATACATCAAACAGTCCTTTGTTTGACCCCAGATCATCTTTGTGAACTGCTTACCTTTAATGTTTTTGGGAATATTATGCAGCAAAACATTTTAGTGAACCAAACTACACATTAGTAACACTACTTAATACAGGGAATTTCTTACCTGAAACTCTGTTTCTGTGCTTCAGATCCACCAATCCAGAATGAATAGGGATTCGAATGGGGTTTCCTTTTCAGACTTGTCTGTCAAAAGAGAGCAGCCAATCATCTTCAGCTTGCTGTATCTACTTCTTTCCTGAATGAAATTCCAATATGCACTCCTAATATTGTTAGAAAGACAAGGAAACCTATATAGCTAGCAAGATCCCAGTAGCCATTTAATCAGATGAGACACCGGATTGGTGGATCTAAGACAAGAAACTAAATTAAAGACAAGAAATTGCAGTTTCCCATATGTTGGTCAACCAATCCAGAGCAAATGATTTCACAATCACCTTATAAACATGAGCTTATAGACAGGTAAGGAATAGCCAAGACATCTCAAATGACCATTCAAGGCCTAAGGAAGGTATTGGCTTCAACTCCAAGAAAATGTTTCTACTTGAAATAATGTATCAATATTATGTCAAAAACAGCCTGCGCAATATAACCAGTATCCTAAACGATAATTATGTCAATGACTTTTGGTAAGTCCAATGGAATTTTCCCACCTTCTGAATGCCACACATATCAAACTACTTCTGAACTTGCCATGCTCATGAAACACAAACCCTAAGGTCCTTTGTGCAGAACCAGTTGTCCCTACAAACATTTCATCCTCCATGCATTAAGAACATTTCTGATATGATGGTAGTAGCCAGAAAAACCTAGGCCTTCAAATTGACAGCTCCATCACTATTATCTTCTGAAACATATAGCCATAATGACAATGTAAGCATCTTTCTTAGTCATAGTGACCAACAGCACCTTCAACAGAAAAGATAATGTCCTACCATGATACACACACACACAGAGTAAACTTAACACTGGGATGGGGGAGAGAGCAGGAGCAATAAAGCTGTATTCTGATACAGCCAAAAAAACAGTCCAAAGGCTCTCACTTCTAGTGTACGAGGACAGTGGTTCTCAACCAGTGGCATGCAAGGTTTTGATAGCAATTACAAAGAATCTGTCCTTTCTCAAACCCATGCTCACCTACAAGTATCACATGTTGTCCCCTACCTATGCTACTTGTCACAAATTACCTGCGACCTTTTGGCATGTTATCAGTAATGTGGCAATAGCACACACTAGTAGTAATAACAGAATTCCTGTAAACATATAAATATCCTTCTGGTGGGAATAGGCTTTTTGTTGGTGAGGCCCAGGTTTTTTTGATACAGTGAGTGGTGGGATATAAGATATGAAACGATGAGAACTTTTATAGCCATATAATAAAACAGCTGTCAGTAACCTTTTAAAATTAAGACAACAAATTACATTAAAATGCAGAGCAATGGATAACAAACAGCCAGTAGAAGAAATGATTCATAAACTTTCTGCAGGTCAAACACTAGCTCTTTGGAGGGTCTTTTACTAGGAGGCTTCAAACACAAGGACTCGGTATAAGAAATAAATACAAACGAGCATCCTGTGCAATAGTTTAGGGCGTGGCATAAATTTGGGCATGATTACTGGCAGCTATCACAAGGGATAAGGCAACATTCCAGGTACCTTGCTTCAGGTGCTTTTATTCAAGGATTCTGTTACAGACTGCATCAGTTTCAGCTGACCTTTTGGTCTCTCCCTCGCGCTTCCCCAGCTGCCACCCCTAACCGCAAATCCCCACAACTTATATCCCATCTGGAGCTGGTCTCTCCTTCAAGTAACCCTGACTGGGTGCAGGAACTTCACACTCCCCTTCCCTTACAGTGTCCATTGTCCCTTTGGCTGACAGTGCCAAGCAGGACATAAGAGTCTGTGTTGGCATGCAGTTTGCCTGGTCTATGCTGTACCCTGAACTAGTAGGGCTGAAGAGACAACATCCTTCTCTGGACTCTATCATTCCATTCCTTACAGCCTTTCACTCATCGGAGGGCCTCATGATGTTATAAGGATGAAAAGATTACACAACAGACAGTAGTTGAATGAAATTACTGTTCACTTGATCTCTAGTGCCTCTTATTCTAGGGTCAAGTATTTCTGTTCCCAGGGCAAAAGCTTCAAATTTAGGAAGATGACTGGGTGTTTGACTCCACCTTGTTCGTGGGCTAGGACCATCCCTAGTCCGGTGCCTGAAGAGTGAATGTACAAGAGGAAAGGTCTGGAAAAGTCCAGGGTCCTCAGTACTGGGGCCTCCGAAAGGATGTTAGTCAGTTGGTTTAGAGCCTCTTGACATTCTGCCAACCAGGGGAGCAGCTCCTTTACAGACTTTTTTTAGCAAGTCCAATAATGGGGTTGTGAGTGTGGTGAAATGAGACATGAACCTATTGTAATAACTGATTAGTCCCAATAGCTGGCAGACCAATTTCTTTGTCAGGGGAGGGGGCAATTTTTGTAGTGTTTCGATCTTTGACTTCAGGGACCAAACCTTCTTGCCACCCACCATGTGCCCCAGTTATTGTAACTGGGGCCAAGTGAATGTGCACTTCCAAGCATTGAGGTGAAGCTGAGCCTTGGTCGCTAGCCACAGGACCATCCCTGTGTGCTGGAGGTGGTCCACCCAAGACTGAATGAAAATGACAACACTGTCTATGTACGCGGCAGCATACCCTTGACAAGGGGCCAGAAGATCAACCAGCCTTTGAAAGGTGGCTGCCATGCTGTGGAGGTGGAAGTGGAGGAGAAGGAGAAGAAGACGACTGCAGATTTATACCCCGCCCTTCTCTCTGAACTCAAGAGCCTCAGAGCGGCTTACAATCCCCTTTATCTTCTCCCCTCACAACAGACACCGTGAGTTGGGTGGGGCTGAGAGAGCTCTCCCAGAAGCTGCCCTTTCAAGGGCAACAGCTACAGCTGACCCAAGGCCATTCCAGCAGCTGCAAGTGGAGGAGTGGGGAATCAAACCCAGTTCTCCCAGATAAGAGTCTACACACTTAACCACTACACCAAACTGGCATCCTCACAAATTGATAGAGACCCCACAGGGTAGCAAAAGTCATTTTTTTCCATCTTGGAGTCTTAGGGGAACCTGCCAATACCCTTTTGTCATGTCCAGTGTCATCAGATATTCCGCCTGGCTCAGTTGCTCCAGAAGCTGGGGAGGGCATCAAACTTCAAGATTTTGTTGACGCCCCTCATTGCATGGATTTTTTTTTGTAATACTGCACTGCCTTCTAATGCGACAAACAGCTTTGAAAGATTTGTGATAGAGAGCTGTATTACCCATTTGCAACAACACTTCCACTTCATCCTTTATCAGGTTTCAGGCTTTTCTGGGCAATGGGCACAGGACCTCCCACAGTATTTTTCCGCGCTCAGTTTCAGTTCAGTTCAGTTTGCTTTATTACGGTCCATGATCAAATACACAGCACAATGCAGGCCAACAACAACCACATAAAAATTGTAAAAATCAAGACGGACCTAAATAGGTAAAACGTAAGATATTTAAAAAATAAATGTGAAAATAAAATATAGGACATTAGTATGAATAATGAGATATGACAAATAATACAGTAGTGGTCAAACATCTTCTAGCTTAATAAATATAGTACATATAATAAAAGGTTTTAAAATTATACAGCTCCAGAAAAAATATTAGCTAGAATACACTGGTTAAAATTACAATCTGTTACCTCGACATTAACTTGTAAGAACCATAAAATGCAATTTGATTGCATGGGAACAAAATTTGGCAACTTTATGCATGGTCTCTGTATTTATATCAGTTTCGGTAGCATTTTTGATGGTATACAGAGTACTCAGGCATTTATGAAAAGATAAAATACAAGCTTGGAAATATTCAAAAAACAGTCAGTTCAGGACCCCTTCTTTACATAATCCTCACGAATTCTTCTAGCAGCCGCCATAAATTTGGCACAATTAATTGTGAATTGGGGGTTAAAATCTGATAACAACATATTTCTGATTTTGAAATCAGAAAACCCGAGACATCCCTCCAACAAAGAATAAATGTACCTGGCTCGTATGCAAGAGTATAGGCCACACCCAAACAAAACATGGTCAATCGTTTCAACTTTATCTGCACCACAAGGACAAACCCGCTCAGCCATAGGCACCTTTCTAAAAGCGGCCCTCAACGACTGCTGAAGGAAAGATATTACAACGGGCCATAGAAAAGGCCCTTCTGTGGGATGGTATTGTTAGAGTTGAGAGATAGGGGGCTGGAGCTAACACATATCTCCTTTGAGGGGGAGCTAGACAATCCGGGACTTTGGCAATATCATTCAAATTGAGCTAATGCCCTTCTAAGGCCTACTGGTGTTCTAGACAGCAAGATTGTGTCATCTGCAAAGAGTAAGGCTACTAGTTGCCTATCTGCCAGGGAGGGGGGATGAGTATCGACTAGATGGAGGTTGCTGATCATATCATTAATAAAGATGGCAAAAAGGGAAGGGGCCAGCACGCAGCCTTGCTTGACTCCTTTTAAAGTTGGAATAGGGTCAGTAAGAAGACCTTGCTTATTGCACCTGACCCTAATAGACATGTTGGTATATAATGCCTGGATCAGGAATAAAAGTCTCCTGTCAATTGAGGTGGCACTTAACTTCTCCCATAATTTCCCTCTGGGAATGGAGTCAAAAGCAGATTTTAAGTCAATAAAGGCTGCATAAAGAGAAACCGTTCTGCTGGTTGCGTATTTTTCTATCAAATGTGATAGAATCAAATTATGTCCCAACGTGGATCGTCTTTCCCTAAAGCCAGCCTGCTCATCTACCAAATACCTTTCTTGAATCAGCCAGCACTGCAATTTCTCTAGAAGATGGCTAGCGTATAGTTTGCCCAGAATACTCAAGAGGCTGATTGGCCTATAATTGGCTGGATTACCCTTCTGCCCAGACTTAAAAAAAGGAATGATAGCCTCTCTTCAGGCCTCAGGTAAATCCCCTGTCAAATCTATATATGTAAACAATGGGGCCAAGAGAGAGGACCACCAGTCTATATTATCTTTCAATAGATCTGGGAGAATAAAATCAGGGCCTGGAGCTTTGCCTCTCTTGAATTTACTGATCAAAGATCTAACTTCTCCAGCCGTCACTGGAGGCCAAGGTGGCAGGTCTGAAATGGCCTCACGCTTCTTTGTGGCAATCAGTTGTTTGTATAACTTCTTAGAGCATGAAAGATGGTATTGTGCTCAAGAGAATCAAGGCCCTCAGAGTTCTTATATGCATGATATGCTGATTTTAGATCTCTTCTTGCTTGCTTGCATTCTTTATTGAGCTAGGGCTTGGAGACGTTTTTGAATCTACGATGTTGAACAGAAGCATCTTGAACCGGTAACGGTTTTATGAGTTGGAGGAGATGGTCGAAGGGGATCAGAGGGTTCAAGTCATGGGGAGTATCCATAATTAATTTTCTATTGGAGCAAGCATCCTCCTTCTCCAGGGCTCCCCTCACTGTTTGTGCCAACTGATCGGACCACTTGGCGTGGCATCTCATTTGTTGGACTGGAACCAAATGTGGGCCCCGCGCTCAGTTTCAATTGCATGCTCTAAAAGATCCATTTGGCCCAGCCTTGTGGGAAAGACCAGCAACTGTTTCTCTAGGAGGGCCTTCAGCTCCGCCTGCTGCACCCACAAGAGGCCCTCCCTCAGTATCTAAGGCTCCCCCTCCTCCTTTTGTTCCCAGTGGAGAATTGTCTCGTCCTCTGGGACCTCGTCCATGAGTGTAAAGGCCACCACCCATTCTGTCCACTCCTTGAGGAGGATGGTATGTAACCAACGGAGGGGAACCTGGGGAGATCCCAACCAGACACCATATGCAAGGTTTTCCCTGGCACCCTTCAACCAGATATGGTCCTATCCAGAAATTGGTCCCCGGCTGTTGCAGAGCTGTAGCCTGCACAAGCTCTTGGGTGCGGTCTGGGGCAAGAGCTTTCCCATCTGGCAGCAGTGCTATTGTTGGAGGACCCAGGCTCAGCATGCAGCCAGCATTATCTGGATTGGCTGCTCCACTGCTACGTTCTCCAGAATCCATTCTGTGGGCATACCATCTGGTTTCAGTCACTTCTGAGTCAACTCTTAGAGGGCTTAGGCCAACTCATATGGGCTTTTTCCCTTTTCCCGGGCATTGGTCCAGAACCATTGGCAGTAAACCTCAGGCATAATGTGAAGTTTCTTGAACATAGCCTTCTTTATCATAGTTGGCTGCATCTATAGGGCTGAGGCTCTGGTAGGCAGCTAAAGCTGGCCCCATCAAAAAGGGCCCCAGAGTGATGGCCCACTGGGTCTGGGGCCAGGTTGCTACAGTGGCGGTTCACCCAAAGGCACCTAAGAATGCCTCAATGTTTTCTGTTATTGCCATCTTCAGGAGCTGGTTGGTAGAGGGTTGGGATTCCCCTGCTTGTGGGTCAGGACTCAGGAGAACTCCTGCAGCCACCTACTTTGAGCTAAAGACAGGTTGCTTACCTGTAACTGTAGATCTTCGAGTGGTCATCTGTGCATTCACACTTGTGGGATACTGCGCCTGCGCCGGTCCCCGATCGGTATCTGTAAAAAGCCCGGGAATTTTCCACGGTCGGCGCCACTGAGCATGCGCGGGCGTCCCATTGTGCATGCTCAACGGCGCCATCGCGGCAATCCCGCCAGTTCCTTCATGACCGCTGGAAGCTCCTACTGGAGGGAGACCGTCAGCAGTGGGGAAGGAGGGCGGGTAGTGTGAATGCACAGATGACCACTCGAAGATCTACAGTTACAGGTAAGCAACCTGTCTATCTTCTTCGTGGTCTCTGTGCATCACACTTGTGGGAGATTAGCAAGCAAGGTATACCTGGAGGTGGGGAGACGGTCAACCGGAAGCAGCAGTCTGTAGCACCGCAGTCCCCAGCCGAGTCCTCTGCTGAGCATGCACGTCCAGCGCGTAGTGCTTCATGAAGGCATGCGGGGAAAACCAGGTGGCAGCTTTGCAGATGTCCGCCAAGGACATGCCCTTCAGGAACGCCACTGATGTTGCCATCGCTCTTGTGGAGTGTCCACGAACAGGTCCAGGCAACGGCTTCTTTGCCAGTAGGTAGCAGAGCTTAATCGTCTCCGTCAGCCACTTCGAGAACCTCTGGGACGAGATCCTGGAACCTAACTTGGGAGCAGCGTACGAAATAAACAGCTGCTGTTCCTTGCGAAAACTTTTAGAGCGTTTTAGATAAAAGAGTAGGGCACGCTTGACATCTAGAGCGTGCAACCTACGCTCCTCGTCCGAGGAGGGGTCAGGGAAAAAGGTTGGTAACCATACCTCTAAGTTAAGGTGGAACTGGGAGGCCACCTTTGGGAGGAAACTGATGTCTGGGGCCATAGAGACACCAGCCTCTCTAAAAACTATATAAGGGTAGTCGCAACGCATCGCCGTGAGCTCCCCCACACGGCGAGCAGAAGTGATGGCCACCAAAAAGGCAGTCTTCCAAGACAGGAGCTGCAAAGAGCACGTGGCCATAGGTTCAAAGGGATGCCTAATTAGCCTGTCCAGGACTAGTGTCAGGTCCCACAACTGAGGGGGTGACCTTGATGGTGGGTGCAGCCTAAACAACCCCTTAATAAACTTCTTGGATTGAGGATGGGCAAAAACAGAATACCCCCCCCACAGGGTTGTGGTGGGCAGATATTGCTGCCAGGTAAACCTTAATAGAAGAGAAGACCAGGCCTGCATCCACCAGGGACAGCAAAAAGTCAAAGACTGCCGACAGACCTGCCTCGTTCGGGGAGCCTGAATGGTCGGCCATAAAGCTCGAGAACTTCCTCCACTTCCTATCATAGGATGCACGGGTAGAGGGTTTCCTGCTATTCAGTAGGACCCGCTGGACCCTGTCAGAGAACTCTATTGGTCTATCAGCCACGCTGTCAGCTTCAGGTGTGGCACGTTGTGGTGTAGGACGTGCCCCCCCTGAGACGACAGAAGGTCCGGCTCCGCTGGGAAGTGGTAGACGTTCCCCCCCCGACAGCTGGATCAGGATGGAGAACCAGTTCCGGCGGGGCCACCATGGTGTCACCAGGATGCAGCGTGGCCCCTCCCGTGCTATCTTGTTGACCACTTTCGTTAGCAGCGGAAGGGGCGGGAACAAGTAGAGGAACCGACCCGCCCAGGGGAGAAGTCCGTCTCCCAGAGATGCTGGGTCTGCCCCCCCCCCCCCCCGGAGCAGAACATGGGACACTTCGTGTTCTCTGCTGTGGCAAAAGCGTCCAGTTGTGGGTACCCCCAATGCTGGAAGACTGGCTCCAGGAAGCGCCACTGCAGTTCCCACTCGTGCGGTGACGCCCCCCCTCTGCTGAGGGAGTCTGCCTGCATGTTGAGGACCCCTGGGAGATGTGCCGCCTTCACGAAAATGTCATACTGGAGGCACTCCGACCATAAGTCCATTGCCAGTGTACAGAGCCAACGAGACACTGTTCCACCCTGCCTGTTGATATAGCTCAGGGCGGTGGTGTTGTCCGTGAGCAGTGCCACTGTCTTTCCCGCCAGTTTCGGGCGGAAGGAACAAAGGGCGAAGTGCGCCGCCAGCAGTTCCAGATAGTTTATGTGGTGCAGAGCCAGCTTGGGCGGCCACTGACCCCCCACACACAGGCCTTCCATGTGGGCCCCCCAACCCCACAGGGAGGCGTCTGTGGTGATGGTCACTGTGGGAGCCGGAAGGTGGAAGGGGGCTCCCTGGCAAATGTTGTCCTTCGACTCCCACCACTGGAGCGATTGTAGTGTCATTGGTGGAATGGTGAACCTCTTTCAAGGTGAGTCTTTGGCTGGGCGAGACTGACGAAGAAACCATAGCTGCAGGTCTCTCATCCTCAGTTTCGCGAAGAGTAGCACGCTTGTCGTCGCCGCCATCAGCCCCAGCATCCGCTGAAGCTGCTGCGCTGTGCCCCACCCCTGCCTCTGAAGTAACTGTACCGTGTTTACAATGTCCTCTGCCCTCTGGACGGGAAGGAATGCCCGATGACGGTCTGTGTCCAGCACTGCCCCTATGAACTGCACTGTCCTTGATGGAGTGAGTTTTGATTTCTCTAAGTTGACCTGCAGTCCCAGGGCATCGAGAAGGTGTAGTGTGGTTGTAATATGAGCAGTCAGGTTTTCCCTTGATCTGGCCACCAGGAGCCAGTCGTCTATATATGGGAAGACCACCACTCCTTGTAGCCGGAGGTGGGCAGCCACCACACTCATCATCTTTGTAAAGACCCTGGGTGCTGTGGACAGGCCGAATGGTAGGGCCGTGAACTGGAAGTGCTGCGGGCCCACTGCAAACCTTAAAAAACGTCTGAACTCTGGGTGGATGCTGATATGGAAATACGCATCCTTGAGATCTAGGGTAACCATCCAGTCCCGTTGATTGATGAGGGGCAGGATCGATTGCAGTGTGGACATCCTGAACTTCTGGTACAGGATAAATTTGTTCAGATTCCGTAGGTCCATAATGGGTCTCAACCCTCCATCCCTTTTGGGAACCAGGAAGTAGCGGGAGTAGAACCCACCTGCCCTGTCCTCCGCTGGCACCTTCTCTATGGCTTGTTTCTGTAGGAGGTTGGCCACCTCCGCCAGCAGAGGTGGGGAAGGAGGAGTGGTGACCACTACGGACTGGTGTGGGATCTGAGCAAACTCTATTTTGTAGCCCTCTTTGATGATGGACAGAGCCCACATGTCTGAGGAGACCAGCTCCCAGGCAGGCAGGAAAGGGCGGAGGTGGATAGATGAATTGGTGGCGGCGATGGTGCGTGCAGCAGTAAAGTCAAAGACCCTGTTTAGAGGGGCGGGCACCCTTCGACTTGGTTGCAGGTTGTGCACTGTAGCGACCTCTGTTGTTGCCCGAGTAGGCCTGCCTATCGGGTTGTGAGGAGCGGGGGCGCCACTGCTGTTCTGAGGATGGCTTGTGGAAGGGCTTCTTGGTCCAGGTTCTGCTCCACTGCCTGGCTCTGGGTTGCTTGG
The DNA here is from genome assembly GCF_032191835.1 of Heteronotia binoei. Taxonomy (NCBI): domain Eukaryota; kingdom Metazoa; phylum Chordata; class Lepidosauria; order Squamata; family Gekkonidae; genus Heteronotia; species Heteronotia binoei. Next base: position 29,271,350 of record NC_083223.1, read on the forward strand.
AGGGTGCCTGCACCCCCAGGTTTCTGGAGATCTTTAAATTCTTGTCTAGCTCTTGCAGAGCGTTATCTGTTGTTGTGCTAAACAGACCGTCCCCTTCAAAGGGCAGGTCTTCAATGAGTGCCCTGGTGTCCTGCTGTAAGGAGGTGGATCTTAGCCAGGAGTGCCTGCGGATGGACACGGCAGACGTGATGGCCGTGGCCGACACGTCAACCATGTGCCTTGCTGCGGCCAGTTGTTGCTTGGCCACAGCAAGGCCTTCTTTCTGTAACTTCCTTGCCACCACTCTCTTGTCCTCGGGGAGGGAGGAGAGGAGGGGGGAGAGCTGCTCCCACATGGCGTACTGATATCTCGCCATGCAGGCCGCAGTTAGATACTTTCACCCCCAGGGCTCCTGCAGAGTAGATCTTCCTCCCCATGCCGTCAAGTTTCTTTCCTTCCCTGTCCGGAGGGGCAGAATGCACCTTACGTGACTTAGAGGAAGATGAGACGATGGCCGAGTTCGGCTTCGGGTGTGTGAAGAGGAACTCAGCCCCCGTCTCTTGGACCTTGTACATATGGTCCAGCTTCCTCGAAGACACCGGTGCCGAGGATGGCTTCTTCCATGATTCCTTGACGGCCTGAAGGATGACCTTCGTTACAGGCAGTGCTACAGCCGGGGATGTGTCCCGTTGCATTATGTCGAAGACGCTGTCGTCCACGACTGGCTTGGGTTAAGAGACAGAGAGGGAGATGGTGGCAGCCATTCTCTTCACCATTTCTGCGTACGCTCTCAGGTCTTCTGAGGGTGAGACTGGAAGGTCCTCTGCGGTGTTGGGATCTGGTGAGGGTTCCCAGGCTCTCTCCTGCTCTCCGACCCCGATGGTGAAGACTCTCGGTGCGCTGAGTGCTCCGACAGAGCCGGTGTGGGCTCCCTCCGCGGCGACCGGGTCGGTGTCGGCTGTCGGCGCTGAGGTTCTGCCGGTATATCACGTCTCTCCAGAGGAACCGAGATCAATGCCGATGCCCTCCTAGATCGGTGCGATGCTCGAGAGAGACAGGACATCTCGGACTGCTGTTCCCAATCCGGGTGCTCCCTCGGGTGGTACCATTGGTACGGCGGGTAATATGAGTAGGGCGACTGGCATCGATGCTGCTCCCATGGGGGAATCGGTGGGAAACGCCGAGACTCGACCGATGGCTCTCGCTCTCTTCTGCCCCTAGGTGCCGTCGATCTGGCTGCATCGGCCGATGTCGATGCCTCTACGTCTGAGGCCGACTCGCCGCTTCGTCGATGCGAACCCGCCGATGGAGATCGTTGTGTTAGGTCGATCTCAGCTTCCGATGCGAGAGGGTAAGGCCGATGAACGCTGCCCCTTGGAGTCGATGGGCTCCGGAGTGGGGGGGACAAGGCCTTCCTCGGCGGTTCGGTAGCGATCGGCGCCGACACATCGAGGGAAGGCGATGGAGTGCGTGGCCGCTTCCGCTTCTCCTTGGTCTTCGCTTTCTTGGAAGAGGACTCTCGCCCCGAGTCCTCCCGCCGTTTCTTGGCGGGAACATCCGCCGACCCTTTGAGGGCTCGTTTCGAGAGGCCTCGCTCCGTCGGTGCATCCACCTCCACTTGGGTCACATCGGCCGATGGGGTCATCGGAGCCTGGGCGTCCGCCATTTTCGGTACCGATGCCGACGGGCCCGCCGGTGATTTCAGAGGACGAAGTGCTGACGCAGTTAGTGCGGCTGACAGCCTCGCCGCCCTGTTCTTCCTCGTTTGCTTGGAGAAGCGGAGGCAGTGTGGGCAGGCCTCCACACGGTGCGCTTCACCCAAGCAGAGAAGACACAGGGAATGGCCGTCTGGGGGGGCAATCTTCTTCCCACAGACTCGGCACCGCTTAAAAAACCCCCAGCGACTGTCCATAGACAATCGTCACTATGCAAGCCCTCTCAAAGTCCTCTGAGGGGAAAAAAAACTGGGGGAAACAACAGGGGGGAAGGCCCCGGAGGGCGATCCGCCACTAACACACACCAAAAAAAACACTTTTTTTTTAAAACTAACTAACTAATAAACTAACTACTACTCTAACGAAAATAACAAACGGCTATATATACAATAGGGAAAAAAAGGGCAAAAAACCCGAAAGCTCACCGACCGGGAACACGAGAAAACGCAGCTTCTCCGCGCAGCAGTCAGAAAGGAACTGGCGGGATTGCTGCGATGGCGCCGTTGGGCATGCGCGATGGGACGCCTGCGCATGCTCAGTGGCGCCGACCGCGGAAAATTCCCGGGCTTTTTACAGATACCGATCGGGGACCGGCGCAGGCGCAGTATCCCACAAGTGTGATGCACAGAGACCACGAAGAAGTTCTGCTGCTGGTCCATTACTTGTTGGATAAGCTCCCCTTGAGTGGCAGCCAGCCATTCCCCAAACTGTGTATGGTCTAGAGAGGAGACATTCGCCCCAGCTCTGGTGTGGCCCGTCATGGTGTGTTCAGATGGTCTATCCAGCCCTCTAGGATCACGGACAAACCTCCATTTATTGCAAGGGATGAGGCAACACTCCAGGTACCTTGCTTCTGGTGCTTTTATTCAAGGATTCTGTTACAGACCATGTCTGTGCCAGAGCCATGAGTTCTAGTCAGTTTCAGCCAACCTCCCAGTCTCTACCTCAGGCTTCCCCAGCTGCCTCCCCTAACCGTGAATCCCCACAGTTTATGTCCCTTGACCTACCACCTGGAGCCAGTCTCTCCTTCAGATGTCCCTGACTGGGTGCAGGAATCTCACAGCAACTATCCCCCTCTATCACTTTCCCTTTTGTAGGAAGTCTCAAAGAAGCCATTTAGCCCCAATACAATTCTTTGCCTGCCTTCCCCTTTACATGCTGGTTATTCTAGCATCCAATATACCTTAAAGATTTCTTTTCTGTTTCAAAGGAAACCACATTAGATCCTGTACTAAGTCACATTTGGCTCTAGAGCCATAGGCTGAGGACCTCAATTATAAATGTGTGCTTTTTTCTTACTTGTTCTTCTCCAGTAAGCTGTAGTAGGCCAAAAAGGCACACAACACTATTCAGAAGGGGAAAAAGGAAACAAGCATAAAGCACATAAAAGCAACTGCTCCCCATACATTTGTGGGGATGAAGAATGAATGTTGGCCCTTTTCATTTCATTTATTTCATAAAGAAACACATCATCTTCCCACTCACACACAGATAACAAAATAATGTTTATCCTGTGCAGAGTAATAAGAAGATAGAAGAAGATATTGGATTTATATCCCGCCCTCCAATCCGAAGAGTCTCAGAGCGGCTCACAATCTCCTTTATCTTCCTCCCCCACAACAGACACCCTGTGAGGTGTGTGGGGCTGGAGAGGGCTCTCACAGCAGCTGCCCTTTCAAGGACAACCTCTGCCAGAGCTATAGCTGACCCAAGGCAGGTGCAAGTGGAGGAGTGGGGAATCAAACCCGGTTCTCCAAGATAAGAGTCCGCACACTTAACCATTACACCAAACTGGCTCTCCTAATCCAAATTAAATTACACAACTGAAGTCTCTACATTTCATGATGTTATTTTAGTCAGTTCCGTGTGCTACACTGATGCCTTGTGACACCTCAAGTAGCAGTAGTAAGAGAATAAAGGAAAAGCAATCAACACAGCCCTTCTGGAGGCTTACTTCAAACTTCATCAGCAAATCTGAAAAGCTTTCCTCTGAATGAGACATAAAGATGCTATGAAGTTACAATAGCTTAACGTCTTGTTTATTTCAATTTCTAAGTTTCCTGTTTCTTTGACATCAGGTAACAAAGATTACTACAGGCCTGCTTGCAAGGTGGCCAATACAAAACAATATGGAATTTCCTATTTGAGCTCATCACCACGTGAGATCTCACCTGGGCAGCCTTCTACTGTTCCCATCTCATTTCTCTGGGCTCTTCCCCAAACCTTGTTTCCTAAAACCTCCCTCCCTGAACCCTTCTGCTAAAATTTAAGCAGCTCGATCAACTGCAGCCAGAACTTCACCATTACGAAATTCATTAATGTATTTGCATATAACTCACTGAAAGGATTTAGAAATAAAGTACAAAATGTTTATTATTAGACGGTACTAACTTAAAGTATATGTAACTGGACAGAGACAGCAATTTGTCTTTCAGCTGTGATTACAAAAACTTGCAAAAAAGAGACAACTTTAAACTTCTCATTCCTCGGCATAAATTCCTGGTAAAAGTAAAAGGTGAGGGTATGATTCATATTCCAATCCTAAACGCAAATTTCATTGATCTCACGGAAACATGTTTTCAGGTAACCATACTTCAGATTGCAGGCTATTGGATAGCTTGAAGCCATCTACAAATTGCATGAAATATGGATCTAAGCTTTTTTCAGATAATCTCAATCAATACCTCTCCACACTACAAGCCCCATCCCACATGGCCTTTGTACATGCAGTCCCAGTGATGTTCAGAACTGTCTTTTGGAGTGGTATCTCCTTCCTTTCTCACCAGCAGAAAAACTGGATGGATCCAAACCCACAACTATAGCAGCCATTTGTACCAAGGAAATGTCAAGCATAGACCAGAGACTGATGACACAATGTGTTCAAAAGGTACAACGTAACCACACAACCTTTGCCAATTTGCTTAAAGGATACAGGTGAAACTGGTATTGTGGTCTGCTCATTCTGGAGGAAGAGGGAGGTATATAAGCACAAGACTAAAATTCCTCAATACCAGAGGCTGGAGACAACAGGGAAGGATCGTTGTCTTTGTGCTCTGTTTGTGGGCTTCTCCAAAGATCTGGCTAGCCACTGCTGCATAGTAAAAATGGACTGTAGACTTTTAGCCAAGGTTCTTCTTAGGTTTGAAGCTTAACAGAGTAATGTTCACCAAATAAAGCAAAAACTCTTCCATTCACCAAAACTGGAACTATAAAATTCAATCCAGCTGCAGTCAGTTACACCACAAAAGATTACTGCACAAAGTGCTGTTTTGACAAGTGAGCAAATTATAAGAATCGCAAAACTGACTGCTTCTGTACAGTGATGATGATATTGGATTTATAGCCCGCCCTCCACTCCAAAGAGTCTCAGAGCGGCTCACAATCTCCTTTACCTTCCTCCCCCACAACAGACACCCTGTGAGGTGGGTGGGGCTGGAGAGGGCTCTCACAGCAGCTGCCCTTTCAAGGACAACCTCTGCCAGAGCTATGGCTAACCCAAGGCCATGCTAGCAGGTGCAAGTGGAGGAGTGTGGAATCAAACCTGGCTCTCCCAGATAAGAGTCTACACACTTAACCACTACACCAAACTTGTTCTCCTTTATTTCCCTCATTCCATCATATATGCTGCTACTATGTATCAAAAAAATCAATTAATAACCCTGCCCTCTAAATGACCCTCCAGAGTATTCTAAATTTTCATATCAAACAGCTCTGTCGATTCCAGCAGCCTTGTCTTTTTAAAAAATCCCTGTGACTCATTCTTGGCTTATTCTTCATACTAATAAACATTACACATACCTGAAGCTATTCTAAAATTATTAAATTGTATTCTTAAATTACACTTACAATAATGTCATATTGCATACTATTAAATATTTAATGTGAACATAATTAACTTTTACCATAATACAAAACTTGGAATTCAGATTTCCCGCTAGGTTACCTTGACATAAAACAAATTCCAATTTTAACTCTGGTATCATTTTTTAAAAAAAACTCACCAAACCCCACTTCATGACCGACACTTTACAATACTGAAAGAAAGCGTTCCATCTGCTTCTGGAATTCAAACATGTCGTAATATAGATATGTGAAATATAGATAGTAGTGAGGACAAGATCATCTTTTTTCTCGGATGCACAACATGATTAATATCTCAATTATCCAGAAAGCTGGCTACCTACCTGTAAATCCCAACATGAGATCAGATATTACAACCAATAATTAAGTATCTGAGACAGAATGCTTTTTAGCAGAAACATATCACTAGCAGTGTTCCCTCAAATGCCTCAATGTAAGTGTGAGTTAGCTGAGCTAGCTCACAGATTTTTAGCCTCGAGCTCATATATTTTTGTCTTAGCTGAGGAAGGATGACCCCAGAGCACAATAATTTATGTAGTAGCTCACAACTTTAATGCCAGTAGCTCACAACTTCAATACCAGTAGCTCACAAAGTAAAAATGTTTGTTCACAAGACTCTGCAGTTTAGAAGGAACATTGATCACTAGAGTCACCAGACTGAGAAACCCACAAAATTGCAGACTTGCTGCGAAGTGCCTGGGAAAACACCAAAATAATGAACTATTGGCTGGTTACCAGCTACATCTGATTGCTGTTCACCTGGAAGCTGCTATCCCCTGACATACAAGATACAGAAACAAGGTATTCTATAACAGAATTTGGCTTTTATTTTGTTCTGTTATTTCTGGACTATAATTTCACTACAGGTGGAAAAATGTTTTAATAGACTTAAGGCAGACAGTTTTAAGACAACAATGATGTAATAACATTTAAATTATGCTTCATTTGTTTACAATAAGGCCTTTCCATATTTCTGCTCATTTTGCTTTTGCTGTGCAACAGCTCTTGGTTGAAGGATACATATGAAGAGTTTAATGGGACCCACAGTCATGAAAATTGTAGATATGTAATGAGACCTGTTCCCCAAAAACCTGGGCAGATCAGGTCCTGACCTAATGGCCACCTATCAAGAGATTTGCCAAGCTTGCAAATCTCTGGGGGAAAACAACAACCTTTAACGTCATAAGCATGCCTTCTGTTTCCTCTTCCTCTGACAATGTTACTTTGGGAAACAACAACCAAACTATTGTGAACTCTTGCTGACTAAAGCAAGATGTTATTTTTTACACCAAGATCTTCCTGTGATGCTATATGGCATGGTATTGTGAGATAAGAATGTTTTTGACTAACTGGTGAACATATATAAAATAAAGACTGCTTCCTCGGCAAGCAGAACGCATTCTCTCCTCAAGCACTCATGTCAGAGTTGTCATTACAACACGTGGCGCCCTTGAGCAGGGACTTCAAGGCCACCTCAGCTCTACTTATCAAACGCTTGCAGAGCTTTCAGGTGTACACTTCGTCGTTCTCAAAAGACCCCCTTCATTTGGTAAGTAATGGGAGGACAATTATCACAGGCTGAGCAGAAACATTTAGAGGAGTTGATTCCTGATTCGTAAGGCCAGCGGGTCTGTGTCTGCGTCTCAGCTACAGAATCTGTTTAAAGTAATTAGGCAGCAATGTCCATGGTACCGCCAGTGTGGCTCTCTTAAGCTAAGGGACTGGGAGAAAATAGGGAAGACCCTTCACACAGAGCCCCGAGCTCCTATTGCACTTCTGCAAACCTGGCATAAATGCAGGTATGCAGTAATGACATTTATGCCTGTTTCTAACCCAAGTCAGCTCTCCAAAGATTGTCTCTTAAAAGGCAATGGTGTCCAGCTAGTGCCCTCTGCCCCTCCTCTTTTTCCTCCTCCTTTTCCCCCTCCTCCACCAGCAGATCCACCCGGGAGCCCACCATCTAACGCCCCAGGACACATGGTCTGTGAAGTTTTAGAGAAGGAAATTGATCAGGCTAAATTGGAAGATGTCCCAGAATTGGCAGAAATGGTGTCTATTTGCCCTGTACATTTGACAGGGAAAAATTTGGCTGATGTTCAAGGTTATGACTCTAATAAGGCTTATCCAAACCTTGCTGTTGTGCCTAAATGTGCTTTACAGGACTTTGCTAAGATAGTTACAAAAGGGACATCAGCTCATAATTTTTTGCAAGTTTGTCAAAGGCCAGAAGAACTCTATTTAAACCTTCTCAACTGTCTTCAGGCAGCAATCAGCAGACAGATTGATAGTCCTGATGCAGCAGGAAAACTGATGATGAAATTGCCCAAGGAAAATGCTAATTTGGATTTAAAACAAGCCCCATGGTGCAGAGTGTTAAAGCTACAGTACTGCAGTCCTGAGCTCTGCTTACACCCTGAGTTTGATCCTGGTGGAAGCTAGATTCAGATAGCTGCCTCAAGGTTCCTCAGCCTTCCATTTTTCTGAGGTTGGTCAAATGAGTACCCAGTGTAAAAGACACACCTTAATTTGATTCATCAATTTCATGTTTTATGCATGTATCTCTCTAAACTGACTTTAATTTGATTGGCTATATTTTTAATCTTGCAGTTTTTAATTTTTGTTGTGAAGTTACCTCTTTTGCTCATAGTGAAAGCAATCTTAATTCTCCTGGTGTGACTGCTTAGGGCAATGCATTTGCTGATAAGATGTTACTTCTGCTATTGATTTTTACTTTCTCAGCCATAGCAATTTTTAACTAAAATGCCAAAACACTAGACAAACCGTTCTTGTTGCTTTTGACTAGACTTAGCAAAATTGTTCACTTGTGTTTACATTGTGCTAATAATTATATTCTTGATTCTGCTTTTAACCTGAAGGGTTTGAAACTAACTTAAAAACATAAGAGAGCCAGTTTGGTGTAATGATTTAGTGTGTGAACTCTTAAGAGCCAGGTTTGGTTCCCCACTCCTCCACTTACAACTGCTGGAGTGCCTTGGGCAGTCATAGCCATCTCAGAGGTTGTTCTGGTTAAGAGCAGTTTCTCTCAGTGCTCTCTCAGCCCCACCCACCTCACAGGTATCTGTTGTGAGGGAGGGCAGAATATTAATCCAATATCTTCTTTTACACATGCCTATATATATGTATATATATACTGTGGCTATTAGCAACTAATGGTCCTCTGCTCTATATTTGTAACTGGTCCCCTCTTGGGACTGGCTATGCTTGTAGCTGCCACCACCTCCTGTAGCAGTAAATTCTACATGTTAATCATCTTTGGGGTGAAGAAGTACTTCCTTTTATCTCTTTTAGCCTGACTGCTTAACAATTTCACTGAATGCTTAGTAGGAACCAAAAGCAATTGGCACACTTACCCATTTTTTTGTCATTGCTAACAACTCTGCTCTGAACTTGCACACCAGCCCTGCAAGGCAGGCCAAGCACAAACAACAGGCTTGTGCACTGAAGACAGAAAAACAGCCCAAAAACAAAAACCTTACTGCCAATAGAGAACAGACAGACAGACAGCATTATTTTGAAAAAACCCAGCCAAATTTTTTTACAACAGTTGCCGTCAAAAAAAAAACGGGAAATGAGCAGAGTCTCACTTGAGCAAATGTAACCCTTTGTGTTCCAAACTGCTCTGAAAAGCCAAAGTCTACTTCATTTTTAACCCTAGTTTTTTCATGAAAAACCAACAGACATTTTCAATCAGCCGCGTGGTATAGAATTAATTCTGTTTTCCTTTTACTTTAATCTCAAGGGTATTTTAATATTTTTCAGCATATTATTTTAATATTGTCACGTGCATCATCTTGTAAACCTTTATCATGTCACCCTGCAGTCAATGTTTCTCTAAGCCAAAGAGCCTCAAATGTTTCAACCTTTCCTCATAGGGAAAATGCTCCCTAACAAATTTTGACAAGTGGATATTAACCATATAGCTTCCCTGAAACCCTGATACTGTGTCCATATTTGCATAGACATGTATTCTAAATATTTTTAAGCTACTGCTCATTGTCGTGCAGCCCCAAGACATGTCATGGTTCACTTTATTTCTGCCTTTGTGGTGGTGGGCCTTTCCTCACAGAGGGGAGTCTGCTACTCATGTCATTGCTCACTTAATTGCTGCCATCACTGTCCTGGGCAAACCTCAAAAAACTGAGGACAGTCAATAGCCCTGATGCCTTCAACTTGCCCCTCCAAGTGTGCATTTAAAAACCTGTCCTCTCTAGAAACAGTAGCACCAAATGATGGTTTCAGACATACCTCCTCCCTGCTGCACGAACACAACAGATTTTACTATGTGCCTGTTAGTGTTGTACATGCTAGTCAAGGCCTTTCTCTATTTTTTTGTATTTTGTTGGTTGAATTTCATTTTGCTTTCCCTGTTTTTCTGAATTTGTTGATTTTTGTACACAATGAAACATTTAATTCCAGCATGGCAATTCATGTAATTCCACAGGTCAAGTTTTTGAGGAACATGCTAATCATACCTTAAAAACCACTCTTTAAAAACAATTTAAAAAAGAGTGAAAATGAGGGTTCAATTGAATTTGGTTTTATTAACTTGGCAAGGTCCAGCTCCCCTTACAGGGGTGCAGGCATGCTGCTGTGTTTTCTTGCAGGTCTTTTGTTCTGGCACATTGTATTCGCCCAGCTAAAGATGGCATGGCATCAGAATCTTCCAAATCTGATTCTCAATTTCAATCTCAGCCTCAAACGCTGTAAGAGGCTGGGCAAGAGCCTTCTCCAGAGAATTTGGTGGCTGCTGTTTTTGCAATTCACAATGAAATCCATGACTAGTCTCTATTGCTTGCATTTAGGTATTTTGTCTCTTGTCAAGGCTATTAGTTTTACATTTATCACAATTTTCATCTTATTTTGAATTGCTTCACAATTTTTATTAATTTCAATTTGAAAATTCCTTTTGTTGCTGGTGCTGAATTTTTATAGCTCTGAATTTTTATTTTCTGCAAAAATCAGTGTTTTAAAATTCTACTTCACAAATTTTGGTTCCAACAAGACCTTTTTTTCATTTGAAGTTATAGCATGTGTTATAAAAGCAACATCTGTACCTTTCCTTGGATAAAACTACCTTCTCGCTGTGCATGTTCTCTTTTAAGTCTTGAACCAGTGATCCAATTATTCTCAGTGTCATGTTTTTTATAGAAATACCTTTTCTAGATCTCTTGGTAAATCACTAGGCAGAATTCTTGAAAACTCTTGATCTTCATTAGAACTCTAGACTTTAATAATGTTCTGCATTCCTCAAATGTATATCTTCATTTGCTCTCTTAATGTCATTTATGGTTATTTCCATCTATGAACTGTACATATCAATCTTCCTATTTAGCTATTTGGTGAACCTCTTACCTGTGGAAAAAGGCATCTACATGCTTATCTATTTTATGCCTTTATAGTATCTTGTTAGAGTTTGACCTTTTCTGAGTGTTTTGTTTAGAAAATCCTTTCTATATTTTATGTTCTTACCATGATAGAACTCCAGTTCTGCTTGATTTTGTGTTTCTATCCAGCCTGCAGCCCTGGCCAAGCTTGCTACTAGATAACACATTTCCATTTGCTTGTTTTAAGTTTTAGCCTTTCCATTATTTCAACCATTCTTCATCAAGGTGCATGTTTTAGCACCCTGCTTTATGCTTCAGTTCTAAATTCTATCTTTGCACTGCCACACACATCATCTTGGCTGTGCAAGCTCCTTACTAGGTTTTCTCCTAAGTTTATACATATATTGCATGCTTAGTATAAATAGAGTTAAGAATTGTTTTGTGTTTTTGACCAGGTAATAATTTGATTTCTAGGATTTTCTCATTGTTTTATTAAGTTTGCTCATCTTTTCTTTCAATATCCTGTGCAGGAAATCTGGACCTGCAAGTTAAGTTTACATGCATGTTCATTATGCATAATTTTAAGAATTGCTGGTATGTCTGTTAAAAATTGTTTATTTAAGGATTAATTATTATTTGCTTTTAGGATTTTGTTGTTTGTTGAAACCCACTCTCACATCTATGTGAGACTCACAGAACAAATTCTGAATGGGCTGGCACAGAGAAACATGGGGTTCAGTGGGACTTGATCAACCCACTGATTTCCAATGGTTTAAATTCTCTGATCCAGTTCTCTAATCATTTTGGGTCTGATTCCGCACATGCACGTATGTAAAAGCTAGCATTGTTCTTTTGAGGCCTGAGTTTTATTTTGTTTGCTTTTAAAGGTTTTTCTTATTTTTTTACAATCTCATGTGTTCCAAAGCTATAGCAAAAAAAATTCTTCTTTTTTTGTGACTATTTTCAGAATCCAGGGATAATTCCAACTCTGGTAAATCTCTTTTTTGGAGCTCCAAATCTTGTGCACAATTTCATGTTTTCTTTTTTAAAATTCATATCTGTTGCAACAAAGTACAAAGCCTCTCATGAATCTCTAGGTGCATGCTTTTTTCTATGGATGTGCACTAGCCTGAATCATGAGAAGTGATGCATAGGTTTATATTGTGGATTTGTGTTCTGTATAATGGATAATATAAAATTTGCCTTTTAATATTGGAAGGATAGAGACCTTGTTAAACTAAAACTCCATGTGAGGAGAAGGAAGTCTCCAGTCCAAAACAAGCGTGGTAATTTATTTAATATGTGCAACCCTATCGCAACAGGGTTGAGTTCAAGTTATGGCAATTTGTGGACAGCCAAGAAAAGCGTTAAAAGAAAAGAAAAGCAAAATCTATTATTGTTATTTTGTTTGTTTGTTTCTCCAAGTGTGTTTTCCAGGCTCTTCCATATCTACCCAGATGTCCTAAAATTTGCTTGGCCATGCCTCATTGATGTTGGAAGAAGGGCCTCCCCCAAAACCCCATCCAAACTGAGTTATGGAGAAAACTTATTTCCAGGAAACTTCCTTTGCCTAGCTCCAAACTTCCTTTGCCTAGCCTCAGCCAATCACAAAACGATTGTCATGCATAAAGCACACAAACTCCATGAACTCAAGAAAGAAGACCTTTTGTTAGACTAAGGGGGAAGGGGAACAAGAAATGAACATTGAAATGGTTTTTATATTGTAATAATGAGCCAATATGGACTGCCCATTTCTGGCACTGCTTTTATTTATGTTAATATGGTTTTTGGCCATGCTCTCACTTATGTCTGAATGTGTGTATCTTGAACACCTAGGCTACAATATATTGCTTGCCATAAAGGCACATGAATTGATTCAGTTTATAACATGTCCCTTGCATATGTCCCTCACTATTGCTTATGTGCCTAGAAGTTAAGACATTTATCTTCTAATTGACATCCCCATTCCCCTTTTGTCTCAACTGTGTTTTAACCTTGGTTGTTTGAAACCTAAATGAGAGCACATCATGCAATCTGGCATACACTCTCCAAGAATTGTACCGTGCGGGAAAGGGGGGAAACTGATACCAAGAATGTTCAAGAGGGTAGCCTTAAAAGACATGGTGGGCCCTCTCAAGAGGGTAGCTTTGAAAGATATGGTGGGCCCTCTCAAGCTAGCATGTGTGCCCAAACAAGCCTCATGAAGGTTGGGCTGCCTAGCCAAAGCATGCCTCTGAGGTGTCCTCCTCCCCGCTCCCCACATATGCATCTTTTCTGGACAGACAAAAATTAAATACTAAGATGTGCCAGCATGAATGCATAAGTCCATCATTGTTTGTTCTCCACCTGTGGTTTATTTTTACCCCATCTCTATTAATACACTCCTCCATTACCCCATCTTTATTCATTCCTTCCTGGGAATGTCAAAAACCAAATTGTCATTTTTGCTGCCCTTTGTAAGCAGTCATATAAAAAAAGAGAGTGGAATGTAGATATGTTATGAGACCTGTACTCCAAAAACCTGGGCAGATCAGGTCCTGACCTAATGGCCACCTATCAAGAGCCTTGCCAAGCTTGCAAATCTCTGGGGGGAAACAACAACCTTTAACGTCATAAGCATGCCTTCTGTTTCCTCTTCCTCTGACAATGTTACTTTGGGAAACAACAACCAAACTATTGTGAACTCTTGCTGACTAAAGCAAGATGTTATTTCCTACACCAAGATCTTCCTGTGATGCTATATTGCATGGTATTGTGAGATAAGAATGTTTTTGACTAACTGGTGAACATATATAAAATAAAGACTGCTTGCTCGGCAAGCAGAACGCATTCTCTCCTCAAGCACTCATGTCAGAGTTGTCATTGCAACAAAAATAAGAGCTTAACAAAATACTACTTACAAATACATCCAAAGCCCTTCTGCTCTATTACTGTATTTCATTATATGATGGGTGTTCAGAGCAATGGGCAGTGTGTGTTAAGCAGTCCTTTCACCTAACTGTGCTAAAATTCTGTCCTGATATAGTCTGCATTAATTGGCTTTTCTTAAGTATAAATTTATAAAATTATATTGCTAGAAATGTTTCTGCCAGGCTTAGACAGCTCAGAACAAACTACAATCTGGCAGAGTAAGACAATGAAAGCTTAAGAAAACAGTTGTCATAAATGATAAGAAATGGATTACACAATAGTTATAAGTGATAAGAAATGGATTACACAATAGTTATAAGTGGCACTTCACAGATTTTGCTGAATGACTACAAAACTGGATTAAACCACAGCTTTTCGTGTAATGCAAAATTTGAAATCAAGATATTTACCAAAATAAGATGCAACACCACCATCCTGTCTCAAACATACTGACCAAACACTGAAGAGGACTCTTTTTCAATAAAGGCTTAACATGTGAAAATAAAATTCTGCACATGGATAAAATAACCTGTTAGTTTAGGTTTTGTCCACATCACAAGCACCAGTTGCACAAGCAACAGAGTTAAGCACACACTTCCAAAAACTCAAGAATCAAGAATCAATATTTATTTCAGTCAAAGACTAGAACAGCAATAAAGGAAGAGAACAAGATAACTCATAAGAGTACAGTCGATAAAATCAAGGCTCTTCCAAATATTTTCTTACAAATTACAATGTAACAAAATTTTGCTACTACCTGAGTTATTGAGCTCTGTATATCTTCCAATAAAAATTTCTGAAGTACCTCAGTTCTAAAATGTATATAAAACTCCGAGGGTTTGAATTTAGATAAAAGTGGGGTAATAAAATGCAATCTTTCCTCTGATATAGTTCACAGTGGAGAAGGATATGCGAGACCGTTTCAACTACTTTTTCTGAACAAAGACAACATCGTTTCTGCATTGGTAGATGGGAGAACCTACCAGCTAATACTGCAGATGGAAAAATGTCAAGGTGCGAGCCCATCTATGTCTCGCATATGTTATATTCAATAGATAAGGGGCAGGTGAATAATCTGGCCATGATTTTAATCTGGACTAATTTGTGGGAACAGTGCTTCATCATTTTGGAGCTCAATGTCATTTAGTCTCCAAAATACCAGAGCTTTTGCTTCATTCAGGCCCCTATCAAAAAGGTCTTCTAAATTCAGCCCAATGGATCTGATTTTTTTAATAATCTTAGCAGATCAGAAAGGATAGAGGTCTGCTGCAAGAAAAAATGGGATTAGCCCCTTCGGCTTTAAGTGAACTCTTAACCAAAAACGAATTGCAAGTTTCCATATTTTTAACTCTACTCTAGGGAGGTCAGCTTCCTGTCTTAAAATGACGTTAGAGGTGCATCTAGGGACATTAAACAATGATCTAAGAAATTTTGACTATACGGTTTCTAGGGTTTTACATTGCTGATTAGACTAATTTGTCACCCATAAAGTAATTGGGGGAGAGACCTGACTAATTTTGAGGGCAGAAACAGCAGGCAACGTCAAAAACACTCCACAGTCCTGGGACAAAAAACTGTGTTTTTTTGACCAAATTGTGGGAAACTCCTCAAACTAGTAACTTATACTTTAGACAAAGGCAATATTTTCATATTTACTTCTTCCTGCTTGCCCCTGGATCTTTAAATATATGAGCATATGAAACCACCTTATGCTGATGCAGGCCATTGGGTCACCTAGATCAGTACTGGCAGCAGCTCTCCAGGGTCAGGCAGAGAAAGGCATTTCCAAATATGCACTACCTGAGCTCCTTTAAACAGACGTGCCAAAGACCTACCTTGGACCCTTCTATATACAAAGCAACTGCTTTACCTCCAAGCCTTAGGCTATTGTTTATGAAAAAGGCCACTCAGAGTGAGGTGATATTTCAGCAGAAGATACTGAAAGTCATGGATCTTCCTCCCCCACCCCACCCCACCCCCCATGTCACTTCCAATCCCAGAAGAGTTGATTGATCAGACCTGCATGAAGTAATCCAGGGGTTATTTTGTAGGGGGAAAAGTGTAGGAGCTCAGCAGCGTATCTCATTTGCATATGCCCCAGGATCTGTGTGCAGCAGAGAGAGAACTCTCCGCCACTTGCAGACCCTGGCTGGAGATTTAGGAGCTATGCTCCTGTGAGCTCCTGCTGAATTCAAGCCCTGGCTACATCATAGTGTCCTCAGGCTGCAGTGAGGAGGAAAGAAGGGGTTGAAACAGCTTTCCTTGTCATAAATGTAGAGTTCCAATGGAAATCAGCTTTTCTACAGTTAGAAATCGCTTCTGAAGAGAGGAGAAAGCAGGAAGAACCATTAATTCTTCATAAAGATCCCGGCATCAGTTGATAACTGTATCCAACCTATTCTGAAGTTATGCTAATGAATTTTGCACTAGAGATTTGGGGAGTCATTATTTTCCCTGTAAGCCAAACAACAAAAAAGAAACACCCACACTCACCGTAAGGGTTTCTTCTACTCTGCAGAAGTGAAGGCATCTTAGCATGTGAGATCCCCACCAATTAGTTAAGGAGGCAGGTCTTTTCCATCCTGTCTCCAGTGGTGGGGTGGTCACCCTACTCCTCAGTTCAGGTGCTCCCCAAGTTGCATAATAACTTCTCCTAGAACTCAGAGAGAAAAACTATAAAAAAAGAGAACACACCAAGGAGACAATGCAAATATATAGTAAACAAGAAAAAAGGAAGACCATTAGCAATGTAATGGCAATATTATGGTCAGGCCAAACTGTCTCCCTCCCACTTAACTTAGGCTGAGATAAGATGTCCTCCTTTCCTCAAGAGTAGAAAGAACCCTCACAATAAGTGCCAATGTTCCTTTCTCACTTCAAGGGGGAGGGTATCTTAACACAGGATGTCCAAAAGCAGTTACTCTCATGTAGGGTGGGAATGGCTGACCTATTCTGTTTGAACAACTAAAGTAGCAACCATCTGTCAAGACTGCAATTAGGTGAAACAGTATATCTAAGTACCAGAATATGGAAGACCCTCAGGTGGCAAGTCTACCAATATCCTCAACTGAGGTACTAGTGACAAGAACCTTCAATGGTTGCTACCCTACCACTATGGTCTTTGTAATGCTGGGAATGACTTAGATGGACAAAGATTACACTTTGTTTGAGCTCTTTGCTTAGTGCTGGATTGGAGATCTTCTTATCCACCTGGGCAGTGGAAGGAACTGGGGAGAAATCAAATTACCTAACAAAACTTTCTCTCAAGGAGAAAACATAGGGTGTGGAGATTAACTGAAGGAAAGCAATAGTATATATCTTCAGGTCAACAAATTGAAATGGCCCTTGTAGCAGTAATGTAGAGTCTTTTCCAAGGGCATCTTATCACAAGGAAAATATAACCACCAGTGATAACAAAGATTCCCGCTCTGAAATCCCACTTGCTGAAAGGGGAAAATTTTAAAAAGAACTATCATTTTCAGAGAGCTAATTATAAACGTGAAGTGTAAGATCATTGGTACCAACGTACTGTCTGCAGTTGCCAAGCAGTACAGAGTATCAGAGGATTGATCCATGCAACTCCTTGATGAGGAAAAAAACAACAACTGATGCCTAGACCTAGAAATCTTACTTACTAGGTAAAATAAATGGGCAACTGTTCACAGTCTGTCTGTGTAGAGTGCCATCTTTTAACTTAATCAGTGCATGTAATATGTGCGAGGGAAGAACAAACTTCCTGACTCTGAGGTCACAGGTTCATTTTTGGAGTTACTGGGACTTGGCACTTTCTTGCTGAGGAAAACCATTCTAGTTATACTGAATGTCCTGATGAGCCTATAGCAAATGTTCAGTCGAAGATAATGAGCAGAGGACTTGGCTTCCTGAGGTGTGAAATTCTACTGTCCATGTCAAGGATTCAGAGATCCATGGACATAAGCAGACCCTGAGAATTCTACTCTCCATCCTGCCCAAGGTGTTGGGGACTTCTTGTTAATAAGGTTCTTTGACAGTGCTGTCCTATATCCAGTTTAGAGGCTAGCAGGAAAACAAAACGTGTCAAGTAACTTCCCTGGTCCCTGAATCACCCCAAGGAGAGGGGAGCAGTAGGATGGTATGAGCCAAAAATGTGTGAGGAAGTAGCAGATTCTCCTTCACTGTGGAGGTAGGCTTGTTCCATGC
The DNA here is from genome assembly GCF_032191835.1 of Heteronotia binoei. Lineage (NCBI taxonomy): Eukaryota > Metazoa > Chordata > Lepidosauria > Squamata > Gekkonidae > Heteronotia > Heteronotia binoei. The sequence goes on from NC_083223.1 coordinate 29,289,339, forward strand.
TGTATGTTCATGGTGGGGAGAAAGTACCTGATAGAAGTCAACTAGGCTTTTAGAATAATCACTCAGCTATCTAGATGATTTAAATGGTACCTCCCCAGGAAATCTCTGGGAAGAAGTTTATTAAGGGAAACTACTGACAGGAGGACTGAGATTCTTCTACTGTAGGTGAGGAGGGCAGCTTTAGATGATAGTGGATACGTTTCTGGTGCTTAGGATTTGGAGGCAAACTAACCACATTGTCATCACTATAGAATGAGTTTACCCCCTCATGAGTGAGAAGAAGGCTACCATGTTTGAGAATGTTTATTTATTTATTTTGTTCCACTTATATCCCGCCCTCTCCACCAAGGCGGGCTCAGGGCAGCTCACACAGACATGCACATGCATGAATAAACATAATAGTGTAACATTAAAACCATAAAACAAGAGTAAAATAAACATAAATATCTTACAATTTCCAAATTTATAATTCTCTGCACAGCAGATCTTAAGTTGTCCTCTCTGCAGCTGCTGTACAACAGATTGTTGGTGGTGAGTTCATATGTTGCATTAAACTGTAGTGGCCAGCAACCTAGTTCACAAATGCCTGCTGGAAGAGTGCCGTCTTAAAGGCCCTGCGGAACTGTATGAGCTCCCGCAGGGCCCTGACCTCTTTTGACAACTTATTCCACCAGCATGGGGCAACTACAGGGAAGGCTCTGGCTCTAGTTGTCATGAGACTGGCCTCCTTAGGGCCGGGGATTGTAAGTAGATTTTGCGAACCAGACCAAAGTGCTGTCCGGGGAACATGTGGGGAAAGGCAGTCCCTCAGGTATGCAGGCCCCTGGCCATATAGGGCCTTAAAGGTGAGAACCAACACCTTGAAACAAACCCAGTATGCTATAGGCAACCAGTGCAGTGCTTTCTGCACAGGTTGAATGTGTTCCCATATAGGAAGGCCCATTAGCAACCTGGCTGCTGCATTCTGCACTAATTGAAGCTTCCAGGTTCAAGACAAAGACAGCCCCATGTAGAGGGCATTGGACTAATCCAATCTTGAGGTGACCGTGGCATGGATCACTGTCGCCAAGTCGCTGTGTTCAAGGTAGGGGACCAACTGCCTTATCAGCCATAGATGATAGAAGGCTGATCTGGCAGTGGCTGCCACCTGGGCCTCCATATTTAAAGAGCGTTACAGGAGCACCGCTAAACTTTTGACCATGGGTGCTGGTGTAAGTAGTGCCCTGTCCAAGGTCGGTAGTAAGACCTCGGTTCCCAGACCGCCACGACTTAGATACAGAACCTCTGTCTTCGTTGGATTCAACTTCAGTCGACTCAGCCTGAGCCACCCTGCCACAGCTTGAAGTGCCATGATCAGATCTTCTACGGCGGAGTTAGACTGGCCACCCATCAACAGATAAAGCTGGATGTCATCCGCATATTGATGACACCCCAGCCCAAACCTCTGGCAATCTGGGCAAGGGGGCGCATGTAGATGTTGAACAACATCGAGGATAGAACTGCCCCTTGTGGCACACCACACACAAGTGGGTGCCGTCGAGAAAGTTCCTCCACTATCACCACCCTTTGTCCCTGACCCTGAAGGAAAGAGGAGAGCCACTGTAAAGCCAACCCCCATATCCCAGTGTCGGCAAGGCGGCAGGTCAGCAACTGATGATCGACCGTGTCAAACGCGGCCAATAGGTCTAAAAGCATCAGTACTGCCGAGCCACCTCTATCCAGATGCCTCTGGAGGTCGTTCATGAGAGCGAACAGAACCGTCTCCATTCCATGGCCCGGGTGGAACCCAGATTGAAAAGGGTTCAGTATGGAAGTGTCATTCAAAAAGCTCTGTAACTGCACCACGACCGCCCTCTCAATAATCTTGCCCAAGAAAGGCAAGTTTGACACCAGCCGGTAATTTACCAATACGGCCGGGTCCAGAGATGGCTTCTTTAAGAGGGGGCGGACAATTGCCTCTTTAAGAGGCTGAGGGAAGGTCCCTTCAGATAGGGGCTGGTTTACAATTTCCCTCAGGAGGACCTGAAGTTCATCCCAGCTAGCCTTTATAAGCCAGGATGGACATGGGTCCAGACTACAAGTGATTGGACGTACAATAGAGAGCGTTCTGTCAATTTCCTCCAGGCTGAGTGGAGTGAAGTAATCCAAAAACTGACTAGAAGACATACACGGAGTCTCAAGTTCCTTTACTGTCTCAGGAGTGGCCAGGAGATTGCAGTGGAGTGACAAGACCTTATCGGCGAAAAAACTCACAAAAGCCTCACAGCCTATGTCCAATTCCCTAGCATTTTTGTTGCCCTGTGGGGGGTGGGGTAGTTAATGACCGAATTGTTCTAAACAATTGTGTCGGGTGCGAGTTCACAGATTCAATCGTGGCCGTAAGATAAACTCTCTTAGCAGCCTTGACTGCTATCTCATAGGTCCTCATAAACGACCTATAGGATGTTCCTGTCACTTCGTCACGAGCACACCACCATTGCCTTTCTAGCTGTCTCAGCCCCTTTTATCATCCGTAGCTCCGGGGTATACCACAGAGCCAGCTTTGAGCGGAGAGGGCACCTGGGAGCGATCTCATCAATGGCCGTGGAAAGCCGGTTATGCCAGGTCTCCACCAGCTCATTGAGAGAATTGCCAGGGGGCCAAGAGTCTCACAAAGCCATCTGAAGCCGCACGGGGTCCATTTGGCTTCGCGAGCGAGCTAAAATATGCCGGCCAACCAAACAGGGTTGGAGTGGAACATTCACGCGGGCATTCAGGGCATAGTGGTCCGACCATGGCACTGCATCAGCAGTGATACGGTCCACTGTCACTCCCACTACAAAGACCAAATCCAGCATGTGCCCAGCCTGGTGCGTAGGAGTTGTTAAATATTGAAAGAGTCCCAGTGCCGCCATGGATGACACTAGGTCCACATGGATGACACTAGGTCCATCGCCTGAGTGGAGCGTGCGTCATCGGCACGGACACTGAAATCACCCAAGACCAACAGCCTTGGGTGCTCCAACACCCAGCCTGCCACTGCCTCCACCAGGGACGGTATGGCACTGGACAGTGCGTTCAGTGGTCGGTACACCAACCTGATAGCCAAACTCTCTTCTGCCTCACACACCATGCCAACACATTCTATGCCGGTGATCTGTGGAGACGGGAGCACCCAGAAGGAGTAAGCCTTCCGGATGAATACTGCCACCCCTCCCCCCGCCTGCTAGTCTGTGATTGGTGGAGGACCGAGAAAGCAGGCGGAGCCAGCTGGGAGAAGGTAACAGTCTCCCCATCTCACACCCAGGTCTCAGTCCATATTCTGTTCTAACAAAGTCCCGAAGGACCAAGGTCTTATTATTAACGGACCTGGCATTGCACAGCACCAATGTCAGAGGCGGGTACTTCTGCTGTCTGCAACCATTGGGATGGGATGCAGGCTGGAAGGAGGCCGAGCATTCTGGTATCTCAGGCTCCTTCCCTTAAATCTATGCCTGTTCCCAGCGCTGTACTTTCCCCTCCTCAGGAACACCAGAATTCCCAGCTCACTCATCGCCTCCTACTGGTGGTCTCTGCAACTGCCTCAGACCAACTGAGGTGTGATAGAAGCAGCAATGCAGAAAAGTACAGAGAGCCCCTGAGCTATACCTGAATATGCCTCCAATTTGATGGTAACAATACCTTACCAACCACTTCAGTCTAACCCAGCTCTCAACCCTTGATGGGACACCACTGGAATGATTCTGGATCCCTATCTTTCCATGGAGGCCCAGATTACCACTATCACCAGACCAGCCTTTTATAATCTCTGGCTGGTCAGGCAGCTGGTTCCCTATCTCACTTCCTGGAGTTTAGCCACAGTGATTCATGCAATGGCCATTTCCAGGCTGGATTACTGTAACTCACTATATGTGGGGCTGTCCTTGAACTTGACCTGGAAACCTCAGCTGGTGCAGTAGTACCTCATGGTCTAAATGCTGCCCTGGATTTGAGCTCATACATTTAAGTTCTTAAAGTAATATGATCTATTTCATGTGGGTGCCAGAGAGAGAGAAAAAGAGAGAGAGAGAAAGAGAGAGAGAAAGAGAAAGAAAGAGAGAGAGAGAGAAAGAGAGAGAGAAAGAGAGAGAAAGAGAGAGAGAAAGAGAGAGAGAGAAAGAGAGAGAGAAAGAGAGAGAAAGAGAGAGAAAGAGAGAGAAAAAGAGAGAGAAAGAGAGAGAAAGAGAGAAAGAGAAAGAGAGAGAAAGAGAAAAAGAGAGAGAAAGAGAGAGAAAGAAAGAGAAAGAGAGAAAGAGCGAGAAAGAGCGAGAGAGAGCGAGAAAGAGAGAGAGAGAAAGAAAGAGAGAGAGAGAGAGAGAGAGAGAAAGAAAGAAAGAAAGAAAGAAAGAAAGAAAGAAAGAAAGAAAGAAAGAAAGAAAGAAAGAAAGAAAGAAAGAAAGAAAGAAAGGAGAGAGATAGAAAAATGACAAGAAGACAGACAGACGGGAAGGTGGGTAGCCATTTAGAGGTCTCCCTTTCACTCCCTTCCACTTACAGGCAGGGGGAGCAAAAGGGAGCCTTCCAATGGCTTGTCGCCTCTTAAAGCAAACAGCTGATAGGCATACCCACTCCACTGGTGGCTGTAAGAGGCAGGGAGCCATTGTAAGCCTCCCTTTTGCTCCCTCACGCTTGCAGGTAGCAGGAAAGTGAAAGGGAGTCTATTCCAGTTCTAGGAAAAAAGCACAAAGGAAAAAACCCCAAAGAAAAAACTCCACGGACATGCCCACATGAAAATAAACCCACGTGGAAAAAAGTCCATACTGAAAGAAGCCCTCATGGAAAAAAGTCCCCATGGAAAAATATGTAAAGCACCATAGATGTTTATAATTGTGGAATAGGGTTGCCATGGAATAGGGAATAGGGTTGCCAAGTCCAATTCAAAAAATATCTGGGAACTTTGGGGGTGGAACCAGAAGCAAGGTTGTGACAAGCACAACTGAACTCCAAAGGGAGTTCTGGTCATCACATCTAAAGGGACCACGCTCCTTTTAAATGCCCTCCCTCCATAGGATATAATGAAGGAAAGGGGTGCTTCTTTTGCGGCTCATAGAATTGGAATTCCGGTCCACTCATTTCAAAACCTGGAAGGTATTTTGGGGGAAAGCACTGGATGCTATGCTGCAAATTTGGTGCATCTACCTCAAAAAACAGCCCCCCCCCCCCAGAGCACGAGATACCAGTGAATTAATTCTCCATTATACCATTTTTTTTATTAATTCCAAATATGTTTATTGATTTCTTCCTTCCAGATACTTGCCAGAGTCATGTGGGCTTCTTTCCGTGTGGGCTTCTTTCCATGTGGGCATGTTTCTAGGGGGGCTTTTTTCCCATGAGCATTTATGTCCGTGGGGTTTTTCCTTTGGGCTTTTTTCCGGTTACTGTCTATTCCATCCCATGGGGCCACAGGACAGAGTGGACTCTGTTGTATCTTATGGGCCCATAGGACAGAATGGATTCCATTCTATGCTATCAGCCCACAGGATACAATGGATTCCATTCTGTCCAATGGGCTCATAGTATAGAATGGACTTCAATCTGTCCAATGGGCCCAATGAGAGCCACTTTGGTGTAGTGGTTAAGTGCGTGGACTTTTATCTGGGAGAACTGGGTTTGATTCCCCACTCCTCCACTTACAGTTGCTGGAATGGCCTTGGGTTAGCCATAGCTATCACAGAGGTTGTCCTTGAAAGGGCAGCAGCTATGAGAGCCCTCTCAGCCCCACCCACCTCACAGGGTGTCTGCTGTGGGGGGAGAAGATAAAGGAGATTGTAAACTGCTCTGAGTCTCTGATTCAGAGAGAAGGGCGGGGTATAAATCTGCGATTCTTCTACAATCTGCATTCTGTCCTATGGGCTGATATGATACAATGGACCCATAGGTCAGAATAGAGTCCATTCTATCATATGAGCCCACTGTAGCCTACTTTGACTAGAAAAAGTGAAGAGTATTTGCAGGTGGAAAGGGGGCTTGATACATTGTATAATGTCAGTCTGTTTATCTGCTGCTGTTGAACTGACCCCTCTCTGCTGTGAATGAACATTCCTTTTGTGTCAGTTGAAAAGAAGTAACTGCTACTGTTTGTCTCATGAACATGTCTCTCACAGTTTACTGTTTGCTTTGCAGCAGCATTGGTGTGGGGGGGGGGGGGGGGGAGAGACAGACTGTCCCGGACTTCCTACAACAAACCCTGAGGAGAGGCAATAGTGATCAGTAAGCCTTCAGGAGAACTATCAGCAGAGAACTGTCTTCCTCAGAGGTCAGTGGCTGTCTGGTGGGGGTTCTCACCTGATGGGGCTGGCAGGAGACAGCAGAATCAGCCAATGGTATGCCAGAGACAGAGTGTGAGCCAATCTGCATAGCCCACATCCAACCAATGAAAATCCTCAGATTTGCCACCATGGTCAGGTTTTTATTATCTAAAGGATAATACACTGCGAGCATTTGTTTGCAGTTCCAGTATATGAAAGGCACCAAATGAAGAAACATGCAAACTGAAACACGCAAACTGATCACCCAGAGCAGGGGTGTCAAACTCATATGTTATGAGGGCCGGCTCTGATATAAATGAGACCTTGTCGGGCCGGGCTGGGCCATGTTGGACTAGGCCATGTGTGTACCTATTTAAGATTAGGTAGCAGAGATATAAACTTTTTAAAAGACACAAACACGACTAAAAAAACCGCCTTAAAATAAAACATGCTTAAAACATTAGCACTTGTTGGTCTTAAAGGGGCTTTCTTTGTATTTCTCCCAGGGGATCCAGGGAATGGGCAAAGAAAGCTCTGGCTCTTTCCCTCCCTCCCCAGGGGACCAGGAGGGGGAGGAGCCTCAATCAATGGAGAAAAACGAGATTTTGCTCTGTAGCTCCTGTGCAATTGAGCAAATTTGTAAAGCAAGCTGAGATGAAGAAAGAAATAAGTGAGAAAGAAGGAAGCAGATGACAGCCAGTTGCTCAGGGGCCTGATAGGAGCCCTCTGAGGGCCTGATTTGGCCTCTAGAGTGCATCTCATCACGCCTCATCAGAGTTTATCTGCCACGCTTCGTCAGAGCCTATAAATATTTTTGATAGAGTCTATGGGACTATTCCAATTATATTATTTCAGTGAATATAGACTGAGCCTGTTTACTATTATATTTTTCTTGTGGTGCTCTGTGTCAAGCATACACCTTCTGGCTATCATAAAACTGTATTGTTTATCCTTTCTCTTTGCTGGTGCATATCAAAGCCATGTAACCCTTTCTCTAGTTCACACCTATTGTAACAAATGCAGGAATGCCAGCTTTGAAGATAGTGCCTCCCAGGAAAGATTCCCAGGCCTGAGCCTGGGACCCAGGATGTTGCTAACCACAAAAGATAACTGAACCTGTGATTGTAGCTTTTCACATGCCTGTGTTAGAATTCCTAGCAATCTCCAGTATTTCTTTGATGTATCCCTTAAAGCCAGCTGCTATACCTTATACTGTTATCACATTCAATCTGGTCCTTTCACGGACAACATGGATTATCAATAAACCAATACTTTGTTTCTAAATCATCGCTTGGTTCTTTTGAACTTCCTATGCTTGACACTCTGTAACAAACTAACCTGTAAATGATAAAGTGGACCAACTGTTTAATTGTTTGAAGAATTTTACTATTGCTTGAATAGCTGTGTACATAGCATTTCACTGTTGGCTGACAACCTTACATAGTGTCTTTTTTCTGTGTTACTAGTGCAGAATGCCACAGCACAAATGCAGACAGCAACATCTGTGTGGGTGCGCATTCAGCCTGTGCTACGCCAACTGCACTGGCTGTCAATAGAGTACCGGATCCAGTTCAAGGTTCTGATGTTAACTTTTAAAGCCCTATGCAGCCATGGGGACCTGCATATCTTTGGGACTGTTTCTCCCCATATGTACCCTATAGAGCAGTGGTCCCCAACTTTTTTGGCACCAGGGATCGGTTTTGTGGAAGACAATTTTTCCAAGGACCTGGGGAGAGGGGGGCATGGTGGCAATGATTTTGGGATGATATAATTGTGCACTTTATTTCTATTATTACATGGTAATAAATAATGAAATAATTATACAACACACCACACATCCACACTGGAAGTCTGCGGGGGTGGGGTCCATTTTGTAGAGCCATTTTAGGTGTGATGCCTCAGAACTCACTCTGCATAACCCACCCAGAGTCCAAAACAGACTAAAAATACAACACAAAGTGACTGTATCCAAAAAGAAGTCCCCGGAAAGAGAAAACGGGGTGGCAGGCAGCACCTCCTAAATTGGCTGCAAGGAGTCTGCAAGTTTTCACAACTACATTGGCAATATCCCACCTTGGGCTCACCAGACCTTTCTCTCTCTCCCGGCTGAGTTCACCCTGCCCTGACTCTGCTGAGCCTCTCTCCCTCCGTGGAATGAAATCACGCCTCTAAGAAGAGCCCCATCTGTTGCACTAGCTAGGCCCGCCCAGCCAATAACTCTCCATTTTCCCACCATTCCTTCATTGCAGCTCACTCGGCGCCCAGGCACTGGCCAGTGGGCTGAACTTATCCACAGTTTCCACCCACTTGGAATTTTCCACTGCTGGAGCCACCCTGTCACCACTCTCCCATCCCTTCCCTCCTTCCTTCCCCACCATGCCAGACCAGATCTCCATGTCAGAATTTGTTCCGCCCACTGCCTCCAATTTCAGCACCCAGTCGGCGTACTGAGGAAGTGAGCAAAGAAGAGCAGCTAAAAGGGAGCAGAGCCCCACCAGCTCGGCCCCACCTCTTATTTTCTCTCACGGTTTCTGCCTCAGGAAAGGCAGGAGGTGAGCTGGAGAGAAGGAGGCGGCAGCTGTCTGGAGAGAAAAAATCCTGATATGCATCACGTGTCTTGCTGCTGCTGCCTTCCCTTTCGCTGTGCGGCCCGGTAGCTAACAGGCCACAGACCAGTACCAGTCCGCGGCCCAGGGGTTGGGAACCCCTGCTGCAGAGCACTACGCTCTAGTGATCAACATATTCTGGTTGTCCCTAGCCCAAGGGACATCCAGTTAACTTCAATCATGGCCAGGGCTTTTTTGAGTCTGGCCCCAGCCTGGTGAAACAAGCTCCCAACCAGGATCAGGGCCCTGCAGGACTTGCTACAGTTCCACAGGGCCTGTAAAACTGAGTGGTTCTGCTGAGATCTTGGGTGAGGCCTGAGCATCCATATCCATCTTGGCTTCCCCTTTGCTGATAACACTAGTTAGTGACCAGCATCAGATTCCTAGGGAGACCCTTCTGAATGTTTCTATCCAACATTGTTATTTGAGGCACTCTCACTTTGGTTACTGTTTTATCTAATTTAAAAATCTTTTTTCTATTTAATTCTATGTATTATGCTGCTCATGACTTCCTTTGACTGTAACCCACCCTGAGCCCACTGGAGGGAAGGAAAGAAACTGAAGGGGAGAGAGAAAGAGAGTTAGTTCCAAGAGCGTATGCCCTGACAAGACAGGAACGATGCTTTCAGGAATTGCACAGATGTGGGATCCCTGAGGGTTACTAATTTAAAGTTGATAGATCTTGTTCAAGGCCCTGAAAGGCTCCTGAAAGAAGGGCTACGATAAGTGCAACCTTCAGAGGAACCTTTAAGAGATCCATAGCACTGTGCTGCCTCCACTTATTTAGGAAAGGTAGGCATGTTCAGGGAGGACAGGAAAAGGCATTTTGAAACTGGGAGAGGAATTTCCTTAGGGATTTCCATAGTCAGATTATAGAGCTCAACTGCTGCAGGACAAGAATAATCTTAGCTCATGGGCTTTGGTATATTTGGTTCCTCAGGAACATCATTTTCATGGGTATTTCCTCTTCCTCTCTGCCCAAAACAAGTTAGAAAGAGGCAGGGCCTGCAGTTCAATAACAGGCAGTTCAACAACAGGCTCTGGTATGCTTGTTTCCTCAGGAATATCATTTTCATGGGTATTTCCCCTTCCTCTCTGCCCAAAACAAGTTAGAAAGAGCCAGGGTCCGCAGTTCAACAACAGCATTCCTGGTGGGAGGATGCTTGTTTAAGGTTGCACTGAGGCACAAATTCGTGCCATGAGACATACCTGCAGCCTGGCCTCATGCCTAGTTTGGGCCTAGAAGCCACCCTTGCATTTTCAAGCCTGAAGGAGAAAAAAGAAGGGACAAGGGAAGAAAGTGAAACTTAGATTTATGCCACTGGCGCCTTCTAGTACTCGGTGGCTGCACGTGCTTTTGTGCGTTCCCCAGCCCAGCTGCACAGGGGAGGAGTCCCCACCACTTTATTTGGGTAGGAATAGGATGTCCCCATCCTCTGTGAGAATAAGACCATCCACACAGCTTTCTTGATATCCAGTTGCACAGGGGAAGTTGCTGGCTTTTGAGAGCAACTGGATGTCCCAGCTGCATGGGTGAAGAATCCTTGCCTTCCTATTTGGGAAGAAACAGGATGTCCTTAGCCTCCATGCGAATGAGCACCTATAGCTTCCTCATCATCTACTGTCCTTCTATTGACTCAGCTACATTTGTCCTTGGAAAGGAGGGGGAGCATGAGGGAAGGTAGAATGGGGGGGGGGGGACTATGTCGAAAAAGAAAAGAAGAGGCTGTGGGATCTCAGTGGGCTCCTAAGAAAAACCTGTGCTCCTTGGAACTAAGGAGTAGAGTGTCCCCCACCACTGGGGACTGGAAATTGGGAAACTAAGATCTGCCTTCTTAACTGGTGGGAATCACCCATGCACCCCACCCAGAATGAGAACGCCTTTGCTCCCAAAAATCTCCATGTGAGAGACACTTCCATAACACAAGTAAATTTCATACAGAGGCCACAGGAGCAAGCTGGCTTTATGACAAGGTGAGGGGAACATAGTAAAAAATACAGTTGTATATAACCCAGTAGCTGGGAGCATTATAAATGAGATAAACTTATATTCTTAACCACAAAATTGTGAAATTCAGTCTCACAATAATATTTAACCCATTTAATTAATTCTCTATTAAGTATTCATCACTATATTTCTCAATACCTTCACTAATGTCACCCCAAACTTACAAGGGTCACCTGCATGTGAAAGCAGGCTACCATGAAGACACTGACATCTCGAGAAGATGCCATTCATGAGCCCACTTGAGGGATAGGGAGAAGTATATACTGAAAAATTAAATTAAATTAAATTAAATGGGCGTATGGTATAAACTTCAATCCAATGTCCTGGCCCTTTTATATATATATAAAACTAGCACATCAGCATTGTCTGAGTCAAGCACTTCAGCTGTGTGAAGACACAACCAGCTTGATCTGTGAGCTTTGCAAGCATGTATATTATAGATACATATCAATTCAGTAAAAGTGAAAACCATTAATTTACTCAAACACTGAAATATTCAAAGTCACAACTTTCAAGTCAGATTAACTTTTTGCACAATGCATTGCAGTCCACAAATCTATTAAAATCATACTTCTTCATTTTGAAGGTGGAATTGTACAAGGTACACCATTGAACAATAGCAAATAGAATACTTACGCTTAACTACAATACTAAACAAGCATATAGAATACTTACGCTTAACTACAATACTAAACAAGCAAGCAAGGCCAGATGCTATGAGAACACAACTGAAAAATCCCATCACCGTGGGTACAGTCAGTTGGGCTCAGAGAGCGCAGGAAAGGGAGCTGCTGAAAGGGTGAGTGTTTTCCTTTTCTTAACTGCTGGGGAAAATTAGCTGGAGAGAGAGGAAGGAGAGAGTCCGAAGATGTGTGTGCTTGCTGATGAGTGAGGAACTGCTGTTTCTGTTTTGTCTGTTTTGACTGAGCTGTAGAGTTCAGTGTAGCTGACTGCATCAGGTGATTGTTGCTGATTGTAAATGTCTGGGTTGCCTAAGGCCAACTGCTGGTCCCACCCTCTTTAAATTTGTAAGACTGCACTTCACCAGAGTCTTGTCCCAAGAAGGAACCAGGTTGCTGGCATGTAAAATCAAAAAAGTGACAGAGCAGTTTTTAAACTGAATCTTGGGGAGAAGCTGACAGGAGATTGACAGCACAATCCAGAGGGGGGGCAGAAAGTCTTTTGGGAGCAGATGAGCAGCTACATGGGCACAGCAAGGGTTTGCGCCCCCAACCGGCGCCTTCACAGTGGAGGGGAGTTACGTGGGCAGGGGGCCACCCAAGCGCTGCTCCACCCGAGGGCAGCAGCACCTGAAGACTGCGCCCAAACGTGGGTGGAAGTGAGGCGGAGCGCGACATTCAAGCGGAGAAGGGGGTGGAGTTGGGGACACGGCCAGGCTTAGGCGGCTTCCTGAGCAGTTTGGCCCATAACATGCCCAACCGGCGCCGCCACAGTGGAGGGGAGTTACGTGGGCGGGGGGCCACCCGAGCGCTGCTCCACCCGAGGGCAGCAGCACCTGAAGACTGCGCCCAAACGTGGGTGGAAGTGAGGCGGAGCGCGACATTCAAGCGGAGAAGGGGGTGGAGTTAGGGGTGGACTAGGAGGCCAGGCTTAGGCGGCTTCCTGAGCAGTTTGGCCCATAACATGCCCCACCCCAAGAAGCACAACGTTATGCCTGCAAAAACAGCAGCATGTCCCATATGCACTCGTTGAAACCAAAAACAAAGGTAGCCTCCGCCACTGCGGAAGCTCACAAATCCCTTAGGGAGCGGTGTGATTGCCTCGCCAATCCCCTCGCACCTCGGGCTGACAAGCCCCCTCCCCAGCACCCAATTGCAGTCTCCCCCCTCCTAGAAATACTTCCGCTCTGGCCTTGCACAACTCAGCTGTTAGGGAGAGGAGCACGTGGCGGGAAGCTCTGCCGGTGAGCTCCCGGACATACAGACATACAGAGTGAAGGACAGGCAGGCACGGGTTTTGCACTGTGCAGTTGCTTTGACAGTATCTTTGACTTGTGAGGGGGAGAGAGAGGTCTCTCCCCTGGGGCTAACTACTCTTGTTTCCAGGTCTCCACAGGTTCCGGGCTCCCAGAGGTTCTGCATGCGAGGACTGTCGCCCATGGCTGGGCACTTCCTGCTTGTCCCCCCCCCCCTCGCTCTCGACCGCTTGGTGTATGAGCATCTCTGGCACTTGAACCAGGCAGTGCACTCCGGCAGGGGGCATTTGCTGACCCCACTCCCCTGTGCTGCCGCCTGCTTCCTTCCCTTGGTCTGCCCTCTACCACGTTCCCAACCCCTGGCAGGGCACGGTGTGTGTGTGTGTGTGGCAGCTGCCCTGTTGCGAGGAGGAGGGTCAGAGACTGTCCCTTTAAGAGTGCGCCTGGCTGAAACGCAGCCTGCTCTTCCAGCCGCCGCCCCTGCAGGTGCTCTTGATCTCTGTCTCCGTTTTGCAAGTGGGACTCCAACACAGAGGCTTCCATGTGTATCGCTCCACCACCCCCACTCCCTCAGCTGTTTCTGCCCGCCGCTCTGGATGGAGCCCCACCCACAGCAAGACTGCCAAGTGCACACCAGGGAGACTGTTGCACTCTGTTCTGGAAAAATAAAGTCTGAGCTGTGCCCTCCGCTGTCTCTCCTGCTTGGCATCTGCTGCACATTTCCTGGGCAACCCCCCCCCCCCCGTCAGTGGCCTCTCTGAGGGAATGCCTGGGAGGGTGGGCAGACTTGGTTTTGGGGGGACAGTCTACAAGCTGCCACGTTGCCCCCCATGTGGCTGGACAGGGGAGGGGAGTGCCGACCCTCAGCCTGTCTGGGCTGACAGTCTACCCGACCCCACAGGGCTGTTGTGCACAGGGCACGAAGGGGCAGCTAATGAAGTAGACTCAGAGTTCTGCAGCTGATGCACTCGCACTCCGAGTTCTGTGGCCCCCTGGGGGAGGTGTTCCATGCACATGGCAGGGGGCATCAGAGCAACACAGGGGGTCTCTGGGTGGGGGGGGTCTGCTGCTGGGCTGCTCACTCCCAGACACACAATGACAGCGAAGAAGAAGAAGATATTGGATTTATATCCCGCCCTCCACTCAGAGCGGGTCTCAGAGCGGCTCACAATCTCCTTTACCTTCCTCCCCCACAACAGACACCCTGTGAGGTGGGTGTGGCTGGAGAGGGCTCTCACAGCAGCTGCCCTTTCAAGGACAACCTCTGCCAGAGCTATGGCTGACCCAAGGCCATGCTAGCAGGTGCAAGTGGAGGAGTGGGGTATCAAACCCGGTTCTCCCAGATAAGAGTCCGCATACTTAACCACTACACCAAACTGGCTCTCCTCTTGCACTTGGTACTTCCTGCTTATCTCTGACAAGCGGAAGGTTGTGAGGGGATTGACGGCTTCTCCGTGGTCCCATGTAGGCCTATCTCACCCCCAACCCCGCCTCACCACCAAGCCAGGCTTCTCGTGCGTGCATGCCCAGCCTCACTCCTGTTCCCTCCCCGTGTTGGTGTGACATCTCTCCTTTGCCTTTGATGGTCTGCCCATCATTGGCTCCGTTCTGTTTGGGGGGGTTGGGGGATGGCTATCAGCCTCTCTGGGGCCGCCTCCCCCAATTCCTGTCATGAGCCATGGCGCATGCGCCAGGACTGGCCAATGGGGAGATGGGCTGGCCCTCCCCTCCGGCTGCCTCTGCCTCCCTTGTGTGCCTATGCCAGCAGCATTGCCATAGCAACCATTTCCCTCATGGCAAGCTACGCCTCTCCCCTCCCCACACTCCAGCGTGCCGAAGTCCTCAGGAAATCTACTAGTGGCGCGGCAGCTACGTCACGGCCGGCTGCCACTTATGTCTGGATTGGGCTGCCTATGTCTCTGGTTCAGGATGGCTCATCTCAAAGAGATGAAGGGTTAGATCGCTCATCTCAAAGAGATGAAGGGAGTACTGTGTACAATTCTGGTCACCACACCTCAAAAAAGATATTATAGTATTGGAAAACAGGCAAAAAAGGGCAACTAGAATGATACAAGGGTTGGAACACTTCCCCTATGGAAAAAGGTTAAAGCGCATGGGGCTCTTTAGCTTGGAGAAACGACAACTGAGGGGTGGCATGATAGAGGTTTACAAGATTATGCATGGGATAGAGAAGGTAGAGAAAGTACTTTTCTCCCTTTCTCACAATAGAAGAACTTGGGGGTACTCAATGAAACTGTTGAGCAGTCAGGTTAGAACTGATAAAAGGAAGTACTTTTTTCATCCAAAGAGTGATTAACACATAGAATTCACAGCCACAAGAGGTGGTGGCAGCTACATTCATAGATGGTTTCAAGAGGGAATTGGATAACCATATGGAGCAGAGGTCCATCTGCGACTACTAGCGACAAGGTATATATGGAACTCTCAGTCTGAGGCAAGTAATTCTCTGTATTCTTGGTGCTGGGGAGGGCAACAATGGGCCCCACCGGTGGACCTCCTGATGGCACCTGGTTTTTTGGCTACTGTGTGACAGAGTGTTGGACTGGATGGGCCACTGGCCTGATCCAACATGGCTTCTCTTATGTTCTCTTATGATCCAGATATGACTTGAGATGTTAAAGTGTAGTGTGTAAAAGAAAGTACTGCTCAACCCCAGTCCAGAAACTGACAAAGCTATCCATGAAACGACCGGTTCCAGCTAACAACTCCGTTGTCAGAATTTTGGGGTGCAAACTTAATTTCCACCAACCATTTGAAGAAGGGACTCTGTCTCCACTTTAAAACTGAAATTGTGACAGTGGAATCTAGAGACTATTGAACTGTTGTTTAATTGGTCTCCACTTGCAGTGGGACTCAGTCGAGTCAAAGAATTGTATTCTACTGAGTTAGGACACTGTATAGCACATGCCTATTTGGAAAATAATATGATTTTTGTATGGAATTGAGAGTAGTTTTGTATAAATATTTGTATAAATAGTTTTGTATAAATTATTTTAGTTGTTTAATCTTTGTATTGCCAGTAATTTCTAGCTGTGAGCATTTGCTTTTGCTACCAGTATTGCACACAGCTTCCTTTTGTGTTGCAGCTCATTTATTCTAATGCATATGGGCTGGAGTAGAGAATACTAAGCACTTTAAGTTAACAAAACAAATTGCCTTCATAGGAGTCTTCCAAAGGCTGTACATCATTAAGGGTGGTTTAAACCAACTTGGATTTAAATCACCCTTAAGAGTCCTCATTTGCAGTTCAAGTTTTAAAAACACGTATATATCCTAACACTAAAGAAACGCTGATCACACAAAGTCTTGGAATACATTTTAAAATCTATACAATAGGTTGAGGTTGCCAGTCAGCATGTTAGGACATAATTCTAATACAAATACATGGATGAGAGACTGTACACTGATGAGACCACACTTTTCCAAAAACAATGGCATAGTGACTTACAAAAACAACTAACAGAGGATGAATGGAACGATATATGGAACCTAGCAAATTCACAGTCAAAAATCTATTCAGTTAAAATGCAGTCGTTGAAACTTACTACAAGATGGTACATGACTCCACAAACTTTAAATCGCATTAACCCCTCATATCCAAGACACTGTTACAAAAAATGTGGAAAGGAAGCTGACTACCTACACTGCTGGTTGTCTTGCCCTCAATTACAGAAGTGCTGGCAAAAAATCATTGAGAAAACAGAGATCATGCTTTCAAATAAAGATTCCTAACATTCCAGAGACCGTAGTACTAAACCATTGGAATGCTAAAAATACTGACAGAAACAAAAAAGAAATGGTTGTTCTATTGTTCTAAATAGCAAAAACTTTAATTGCAAAAAAAATTGGAAAGAACCTACACTTAATATGAACCTACACTCGTTTAGGGAGGAAGCATACCTACACTCAATAATTGGTATGTCAAAATTTGGGAACATTTTATTTACAGTAAAATTGCTTTGGGTTGTTATTACACACTTCTTCATATTATGAGAAAACGATTGTAATCCCTTGGCTCCCAATAGTTACCTTTTTAACCCAACAGGAAATTATACCAAGTAATCTTATGTACTAATCATTAATATACTTTTAAGAAGTATGTTTCTATTTAGTTGCTCTACTGCTTTCCAGGAAATAGAATTTAAGCTAAGTGATTCAAAATTATTTCTACCCTACTGTTTATACAAAAAAACCTGCAAATTTAATTGTTAATTTTTATATAATAGACATGCAAAACCTGTTACTATAACAAATTCTCTGTTCTGTAACTTTCATAGTATGAAGGACTGTTGTATCATGGTTAAAGAAAGTTCAGTAAAAATGTTAATTGAAAAAAAGAGACTCCACACTGATGAGATGGAGTAAGTGATGGCTTTGACCAAACCACTTGCCACAGTACACTTAGAGGCTCCCAGAATTTGTATATTGCTTTCTACTACATCCTAAAAGGATCATTTCTGTAAAACTTGTTGTGCAGGTGACAATACCTTCTAGAATAGGGTGCCAAATGTGCAACCCATGGGCTGTATCCAGCCTCCACAAGGCTGGTATCTGGCTCAGGAGCAATTGACTATCTCCTGCGTCCTTCTGGATGCTACTTCTGCTGTGTGGAAAAGTCTCTCTCAGAGGGAAGGAAAAGAGAGCGCATGCATGTGCAGCAGAGAAAAGCTCCCCCCAGCTCTTTTCTTGCTTCTTGCCAGTAGTAAAATGTGGTTTGGATCATGTTACCGTTAGGTGGATCTGTAACTGGTTGACGGATTGCACCCAAAGAGTGCTTGTGAATGGTTCCTCATCCTCTTGGAGAGGAGTGACAAGTGGAGTGCCTCAAGGATCTGTCCTGGGACCTGTTTTGTTCAACTTCTTTATCAATTATTTGGATAAAGGAATAGAGGGAATGCTTATTAAATTTGCAGATTATACTAAATTGGGAGGGGTTGCAAACACAGAAGAAGACAGAAACAGGATACAGGATGATCTTGACAGGCTGGAAAACTGGGCTAAAAGCAATAAAATGAATTTTAACAGGGATAAATGTAAAGTTCTGCATTTAGGTAGGAAAAATCCCATGCATGGTTATTGGATGGGGGAGACTTGTCTTAGCAGTAGTATGTGCGAAAAAGATCTAGGGGTCTCAGTGGAGTATACGCTGAACATGAGTCAACAGTGTGATGCGGTGGCTAAAAAGGCAAATGCAATTTTGGGCTGTATCAACAGAAGTATAGTGTCCAGATCACGCGATGTGATGGTTTACTCTGCTCTGGTAAGACCTCACCTGGAGTATTGTGTTCAGTTTTGGGCACCATATTTTAAGAAGGATAGAGACAAGCTGGAATGGACCCAGAAGACGGCGACAAAGATGGTGAAGGGTCTGGAGACCAAGTCCTATAAGGAAAGGCTGAAGGAGCTGGGCATGTTTAGCCTGGAGAAGAGGCAGCTGAGAGGTGATATGATCACCATCTTCAAGTACCTGAAGGGCTGTCATTTAGAGGATGGTGTGGAATTGTTTTCTGAGGCCCCAGAAGGTAGGACCAGAACCAATGGGTTGAAATTAAATCAAAAGAATTTCTGGCTCAACATTAGGAAGAACTTCCTGACCGTTAGAGCGATTCCTCAGTGGAACAGGCTTTCTTGGGAGGTGGTGGGCTCTCCTTCCTTGGAGGTTTTTGGCCATCTGACAGCAATGAAGATCCTGTAAATTTAGGGGGGGGGGGGTGTTTGTGAGTTTCCTGCATTGTGCAGGGGGTTGGACTAGATGACCCTAGAGGTACCTTCCAACTCTATGATTCTATGATTTTATGATTCTATGACTGATGCACCAGAGAAAAGCTCTCCCCCTCTCTTCTTGCTTTCTTCATTGTGGTTGCTCCTGTGTTGCCAACCCTGTCTTCTCTTGTTTGGAGAGGGAGAGATGGAGGTAGAAGGGAGAGAAAGAGCATGCACAAGAAAAGGGAATCCCATGGAACTTACAAGACCACCAAAGTTTTATTCCAGGTATAATCTTTCCAGTGCATGCACACTTCAGCTGGGGGGGGGGATTCTTCAGACAAGCCCTGCTCTTCTGTTTTCTTTGAGTCCTGGTCACAAACACATACATGTTAAAGAAGGAAGGCAGCAGGAAAGAAATGCATCTGGGGATAAGGGAAATGAAAGGGAAATTATTTTGGCTTATTCTGAAAGGATGTTTTTTTAAGATTAGATTTCTATGTGCATAGCTGGGTTTTTATTTTCTTTCAAAAAGACCCTGCTTAGAAATTACAACACTTGAATTGGATTCCATAATTTAATGACTAAAAGTAGATAGCTAGTAGATAGCTAAGTATTTTAAAAATACACATATGGTTTCATATATTTCAGTTCAACACATGGTCTCCCCTCTCTCTTCTCTCACCTCACTGGCTGCCCTTCTTCACATCAACGCCCCCTCTTGCTTTTTAAACTTTTTATTACCAACAATAGCAGTGAATGGATTTTGTCCAGTCTGAAAGCAACACATTATTTCACTTTTCCAGTTCTAACAGATAAAAATTAATAAAAGAAACAGCACAGCTTGCAATCTTTATTAGCGGAAGACAGCAAGAATCCAGTAGCACTTTAATGACTAACAAAATTTGCATCAGCACATGAGTTTTCGTGAGTCACTGCTCACTTCTTCAAATACAGGTAGAATGTGAGTCCATCTATCTTTGTATCTTGGAGACTGAAGTGATTTCAGATGCCACATGATTGGTAGTGAGAGAAGAACCCTATGTCTCAAATCAGCCCAGGAGGATGCATCCAGCTTCATTATGAGTTGCAATTCAGCAGCCTCTCTTTCTAATTTCCCTTTGAAATTCCTTTCTAAGAGAATTGCTACTTTTAAGTCAGCAACTGCATATTCTGGAAGGTTAAAATGCCCCCCACTGGTTTTTAAACACTGTGGTTTCTTATAGCTGTAGAATCTAGAAAAGTCCAGTTGCACCTTGAAGACAAACAAAATTTGTGGCAGGGTATGAGCTTCTCTCTCATGGATTGCTGCTTGACGAGGCAAGAGGGCTTGTGCAGTTCAGTGAGGCTATGGGCTATGCCACGCAGGGTCACCCAAGATGGACAGGCCGCAGCTGAGAAGCCAGACAAAATGCAATCCACTGGAGAAGGAAATGGCAAACCACTCCACTATTCTTGCCAAGAAAACCCCATGGACAGTAACAAAAGGCTAAAAGATATGGCACTGGAAGATGAGTCCCTCAGGTCAGAAGGTGCTCAAGATGCTTTTGGGGAAGAGCGAAGGGCAAATACAAGTAGCCACAGAAAGAGTGAAGCAGCTGGGCCAAAGCCGAAAGGACACTCCGCTATGGATGTGTCTGATGGTGAAAATCCAATGCTGCAAAGCTCAATATTGCATTGAAACGCAGAATGTAAGATCTATGAATCAAGGTAAGCTGGATGTAGTCAAACAAAGATGGCAAGACTGAACATCAACACCTTGGGAATCAATGAACTAAAATGGACAGGAATGGGCGAATTTAACTCAGAGGATCACTACATCTATTACTGTAGGGGACTGGAATGCCAAAGCTTGAAGTCAAAAGGTAACTGGAACAACAGAAAAGTTTGGCTTGGGTGAACAAAATGCAGCCGGGCAAAGGCTAATAGTTTTGTCAAGAGAACAAGCTGGTCATTAAGAACACACTCTTCAAACAACCTAAAAGGTGACTCTACACATGGACGTCACCTGATGGGCAACACAGAAATCAGATTGATTATATATTCTGCAGTGAAAGATGGCAAAGCTCCTTACAATCAGCAAAAACAAGACCTGGAGCTGACTGCGACTCAGATCATGAGCTACTCATTGCAAAATTCAGGCTTAAACTGAAGAAAACTGGAAAAACCAGGCCATTTAGGTTTGACCTTGATCACATTCCTTATGAATAGACAGTGGAGGGGAAGAACAGATCTAAGGAACTAGGGTTGATAGACAGAGTACCTGAAGAGCTATGGATGGAGGTTCATGACATTGTACAGAAGGCAGCAAGCAGTACCAGCCCAAAGAAAAAGAAATTCAAGAAAGAAAAGTGGCTGTCTGAGGCTTTATAAATAGCTGAGGAAAGAAGAAAAGCAAAAGGTGAAATGGAAAGATTCACCCAACTGAATGCAGATCTCCAGAGAACAGCAAGGAGGGATAAGGAGGCCTTCCTGAAGGAACAATGCAAAGCAATAGAGGAAAACAATGGAATGGGAAGGACAAGAGATCTTTCCAAGAAAACTGGAGAAATCAAGGGAACGTTTCGTGCCGAGATGGACGTGATAAAGGACAAAAATGGTAGGGACCTAACAGAAGCAGAAGAGCTCAGGAAGAGGTGGCAACAATACACAGAAGAATTATACAAGAAGGATCTCAATGTCCATGACTACCATGACAGTAAAATTGCTGACCTTGAACCAGACATCCTGGAGCGTGAAGTCAAATGGGCCTTAGAAAGCATTACTAACAACAAAATGAGCAGAGATGATGGTATCCCTGTTGAGCTATTCAAAGTCCTAAAAGAAAATGCTGTTAAAGTGATGCACACATTATGTCAGCAAATTTGGAAAATGCAACAGTGGCCACAGGATTGGAAAAGGTCAGTTTATATTCCAATCCTAAAGAAGGGTAATGCAAAAGAATGTTCAAACTATCGCACCATTGCACTCATTTCACATGCCAACAAAGTCATGTTAAAGATCCTACAAGCTAGGCTTCAACAGTATGTAGATCAGGAACTACCAGAAGTTCAAGATAGGTTTCGGAGAGGTAGAGGAACTAGAGATCAAATTGCCAACATTCGATGGATTATGGAGAAACCACAGGAGTACCAGAAAAATGTCTATTTCTGCTTCATTAACTACACTAAAGCCTTTGATCGTGTGGATCACAACAAACTGTGGCAAGTCCTTAAAGAGGTGGGAATACCAGACCACCTCACATTTCCTGGCAAACCTGTATAAGGATCAAGAAGCAACTGTCAGAACAGGATATGGAATAACTGATTGGTTTAAAATAGGAAATGGCGTTCGACAAGGATGTATATTGTCACCCTGCTTATTTAACGTATATGCAGAGTACATCATGCGGAATGCCGGCCTGGATGAAGCACAAGCCAGAATTAAGATTGCTGGGGAAAACATCAACAACCTCAGATATACAGATATACTTTCTGATACCAGAAAGTGAAGAGGACCTAAGGAATCTCTTGTTGAGGGTGAAAGAGGAGAGCGCAAAAGTAGGCTTGAAACTCAGCATCAACAAAACTAGGATCATGGTATCTGGCCCCATCACACCTTGGCAAACAGAAGGGGAAGACATGGAAGTAGTGACAGACTTCATATTCCTGGGATCCAAGATCACTGCAGATGGTGACTGTAGCCGTGAAATTAAAAGATGTTTACTCCTTGGGAGGACAGCTATGGCGAACCTAGGTAGTAAAATAAAAAGTAGAGACATCATCCTGCCAACAAAAGTCCAATCGTCAAAGCTATGGTATTCCCATTAGTAATATATGGCTGTGAGAGTTGGACCATAAGGAAGGCCGAGCGCAGAAGAATAGATGCTTTCAAGCTGTGGTGCTGGAGAAGAATCTTGAGATTCCCTTGGACTGCAAGAAGATCAAATCAGTCAGTCCTAAGGGAAATGAACCCTAACTGTTCCCTAGAAGGTCAGATGCTGAAGCTGAAATACTTTGGCCAGCAAATGAGAAGGGAGCACTCACTGGAGAAGATCCTGATGCTGGGAAAGAGAAATGGACAGCAAAAGATGAGATGACTGGACAGCATTACTGATGTAACAAACACAAATTTGAGCAGACTTCGGAGGATGGTGGAAGACAGGAGGGCCTGGCGTGAATTTGTCCACCGGGTCGCAAAGAATCGGATTTGACTGCGACTAAACAACAAAATGAGCTTCATGAGACACTGCTCACTTCTTCTGACTTATGTCCATTAATTCTTTTCATCCTTCTGGACCAAACTAAGACCAACATTTCCTGTCTCATTACCAATAATGATATATCCACACCTAACACCTCTCTGCATATCACGCCTGATCCAATGAAGTCTATTGCCATTTGGCATCTGAAATCATCTTTATAAAGTTTATATTTCCAGTACTTCAAGTTACATTTTATGGCACACATGATCCAGCCCAACAAAGTGACATTTATGTCAGATGTGGCCCTCATAACAAATGAGTCTGACACCTCTGTAATCTAGAAGAAACCACTAGAACACACATTCACTGATCTCTGGGAGGAAAACACTGTAAAGGAAGTGCACGGAACATCTATTGTTATGCCGTATGATCAGACTGGAGATGCTTGGGTTCAGAACTCATGGTTGGCTTTTTCCATGTGCAAACCCCTGAGCTTCTTGGAGGAAGGGTGGGATAAAAAAGAATGAGGAAGAAAGGGAAACAAAGCCTGTTCTTGTCTGCAACTTCAGCATCTGCATATTCACAACTAATAAGCAATGGTTCAAAAATGCTGGTGGAAGTTGGCTACTCAGTTTATCATACAAGGTTATGTTTATTTGATAGAAAGACTTCCACACAATACTGTTAAGTGTAGCATTTTTAACGCATACTAATACACTCTGAAAACTGTAATGTGCAGTGCTCAATGTTTGCATGGATTATACTGACAGTGTCATATGTCTTCCACAGCTTCCAGTTCATATCAATTTACTAACAAAAACAATAACTTCATCTAACAGACCACATTCATTGGGTTCACTGTGAGTACTAGGGGTCAAAATGCCTTGAGATCCACCATCACATTATATTATGGAAAAAGCTTTTGCAATCTAAGAGAATCAGTTTAAGAATACATTAATGATAATAACCTGTCGCATCAACCATCACCAGTGGTCTGACCTAGCCTCAGATCGCAAAGCATGGAGGCACACCATCCACCAGGCTGTCTCTTCCTTTGAGAACGCATGCATAGCTGGTCTTGAGGACAAAAGGAGATTGAGGAAGAATCGCACTGCTACAGCACCAACCCCAAATCAGACTTTTCCCTGCAGCCACTGTGGCCGGATCTGCCTGTCCCGCATTGGTCTTGTCAGCCACCAGCGAGCCTGCAGCAGATGTGGACTACTGCACCCTTCTTAAATCTTCGTTCGCGAAGCCAAGCCGAGAGAGAGAAATGATAATACTTAAGTTGTTCTGAATGAGTACTGTAACACAAAACACCCAAATAAATACCTCCAGCAATCTCGCCAATATGGTAAAAGGTAAAGCACCTAGTCGTTACCGACTCATGGGGTGATGTCACATCAGGGCATTTTCTTGGCATACTATTCCTTCAAGCCATTCCCCTCACTGCTTAAATATAGCAGCTGACCAGCTATGGTTCTCCAGGGCATAAGACAAAGGACTTTCCAAGCCCTATTACCAAAGATCCTTTAGTTGAAGATGACAGAGAATTCATGCATTCCAACCCCGTGTTCTAACCACGACACTCAGATCCTATACTGCAGTGGTTTCCAAACTTTTCAAGAATGAGGCTACATTTTTAACATCAAAAAATTTCACAGACCCCCCCCATAGTAGTTGTACTATAAGTATCTGCTGATTCAGAAAATACATAATGATAAAAAGATCAAAATAACAATACTTAATATATATATGGACACATACCCCTTGCAATAAATCCACACATACCCTACACCAGGTTGGAAACCACTGATACATTGATAAAGAAATGATCAGTGCTGTGAAGCCTAGAGTACAGAATCACCAACAAGCCTCACAGGGAGCACTGACAATGGACAGGGGGAAAAAATTTATTTTATGACCAGGTATTGGACAGAATTTCTGATTCTCATAAAGTCTTACCATTCTGAGCCAAAACACAAATTCATTTTTCGTAAAAATGCAGTGTAATTTTCCAGCTAATTCTGGCATTAAAATTCAGTAATGTGTTTTACTTCTTACATAGAAAACTATATAAAACACAGTACACAGAACATAGTACATGTAATTCCTCCCAATCTTTGAACCATTACCAACAATGCCATTCTATGCGCAAGTACTACCCATTAAAACCACACAATGCTGTCTTCTACCGAGTCAGACCATCAGTCTATCAAGGTCAGTCTGACTGGCAGTGACTCTTTAGGGTCTTAGGCATAGATATTTCACATCACCTCCTACCCAATTCTCCTTAACTGGAAATACCAAGAATTGAGCCTGGGGCTTTCTGCATGAAAAGCAGATGCTCTTCTACTACTATATCACTTTACTTCTTATTTGCTATATAGCGGGGTAGCCAAACTTGCTTAACGTGAGAGCCACATAGAATAAATGTCAGATGTTTGAGAGTCACAAGACATGAACATCGGATGTTTGAGAACAGGAAGAAAGGAAGGCAAATTGATGGAAGGGACAAGCAGAAAGAAAGCAACTTTAATTTTAAATGAATTCTCCAAGCCTCCAGCTGGCATGGCGAAGTGCTTTAAAGAGAAATGCCTTCTCCAAGATGACTGACCAGGCAGTGGGGGCTTCAAGAGTCACACAATGTGTGTGAAAGAACCACATGTGGCTCCTGAGCCACATTTTGGTCACCCCAGCTATACAGCAAGTCACTGTCTTTATCTGCCCAGTGGCCATTTTGTCTACTGTGCGATTTCTCAACAATGTAGAATTCAGCAGTGTTGCACTTGAAATTCATTAAACTATTTCAAGTATTAAAAAATGCATTGTCTAAATTTCAGCCATTCACATAACCAAAGCCATGTTATTTAACATTCTATATTAATTCTGTACAATTCCAAAGTGTAAAAAGAGATAAGGCTTAGTATCAACAAACACAAAGAAAAAATTATGAAGTAACCTTCATCAAAATAAATATTTACTCTTCAGAGTCTTGTCAATATGCATGATTCTCATATGTATGACACCTTTCAAAATGTGATGGTTCCAAGCTAAAACAAATGAAATGTTCCCTCTCACATACAATCCCTTGCAAGGATGATATTGGATTTATGAGCCACTGCACCTAAACATTTCCTTTAATTATAATCCATCTTTAGAACAAAATACCCTTGATGATAATGCTCAAGATGAAGCTCATAAAGAACTTTTAGGCGGGAGATTTGTTGTGCTAAAGATCAGCAATTAAAATAATGTGAGATTGACTCGTTTGAGCACATTTCAACAGACACCAGAATATTAAATATTAGATTAATATTGGCTTTTACTCCATAATACATACTCATATAATACATCTCATTTAAAAATCAACCATATATCTGTAACATACATCAAAGCCTCACAACACCGCAAAAAAAAAAAAAAACCAGTTTACCCCTGCATCTGATTTAAGGGTTGCTCATCAATCTTAGCTTTATGCAAACCAGGAAGTTTTAGGGTTTGGGTATTTTTAATCCTAGTTCTCTATCCTTATATAACTACAGGGCCCAGTTTACAAATGGTTCTTATCAGAAGTTATCATACCCAAAAGAACAATTGATTCTAACAAATTGAATAACCAGTTAAATATCACCTGCCTGGTGTTTAGGTGATGATTATCAATGTAATTTTGTGGTTAAGTATTAGTATTCCAACATTCAATATAAATCCTAATAAACCAGTTATTCTGGAAAGTGACCATTTTTTTAAATTATTAAATCTTAAAAATGGCCATTTTACAAGTGGGAAACACTTGGCCAAGCATGCACATCAGTGTGGCCCAATAACCAGATGGTCCCTAAGATCCAACAGCCTCAGTTTCTGTCCACTCCAAAGAATGGGCAAAGGGAAAATTGTAGCCAGTTAGTTAAACTTGCACTGCTGAATCACCTTGATTGATTGATCAAAGCTTGCAGTTGCTCAGAGACCATCACTAACCCCCCTCCCCATGATCCCTTGTTGAGGGAGAGGCAGAAAGATTAACAAGAATTTTAATTCCAAAAGGGCAGGTGTTTGACTCTGTTGTCAGAACAATTAAGAGGCATATGGTGGCTATCTTTTTAAAAACAAAGAAAGGATTTTATTCCAGCATAAATTCCTTTGGATAACACAAAAGTTTAAGACTAGACTAAAATCCTGACTTTTTTTTTTTAAGCTCGTATTCCAGCTTTTGTAGACATTAGAGCATTATCAGTAAAAGCTGCTGGCTCAGAGCATCCTTAAAGCAAGTTCTGAAACCGCTGGCAAATATCACCTTCGCTCCCCTGAGTGGGGGCAGGGGAGGAAAGAACAAAGGGGGGGGGACCTGGTCTTACACCTGCATTGCCCACAACACTTGCCAGGCTTGGTCCTGGTTGCTTGGGCTGCGACCAGGCAAGGCCGGTGAGGAAGGCCCATAAGGACCATAAGGAGGAGAGAGCCAGACCCCCACTCAGATTTACAGTGACCGATTCAGCACTAGCCTTTGTCCTGGTCTCATTCTCGGCTCTCGAGTTTGTGCCGGGCAGGCAACACGCAGCCCCGCTCCAGAGATGCCAATGCAGGATCCGGAAAAAAGAGCCACGGTGAGGAGTCCAGCACAGGAAGGAGGGAAGTTCTAAGTGTGGAATCGGTCACAACGGACATTAGGGAAGACGGGACGCAGTCTGAAAGTGGCTCTCCTTGTCAGAAAAGGACCTCGCATCCAGGATATTTTTCTTACAAGACAGAGAAGGAAAGAGATGGGAAGGGGCTGGTCACCTGGAAGTCCAAGAACCACCCCCTCTCCCCTCACTGCGGGTGAAAGAAGCGAGGGCATAGAAAGGCCTACGCGCCGACGCCTCTCTTCTCCCCCGTCCGCCCACCCCTCTCGCTCGCTCGCTCGCTCTCTTTGGGGCCGGGAGCTGAGGCGCCCGGAGGCGTCTGAGCTCCTCCAAGCCTCCCCCGCTCACCATGAGCTCGATGGTCTTGTCCTCGATCACCGGCTCCGGCTCCATCGCGGCTGGGGCGGCAGCAGCTCCTCCTTCTCGGTGGGGGAGAAAAACCCCCGTCTTGACCCTCTTTTTCTTCCCCGCCCCGTGAGGAGGAGGAGGCCGTCGCCGGCTCAGACAGACCGACGGACTCACCCTCCGCCTCCTTCTCGGCCGCGCGCCCGGAAGAGGAAGTGAGGCGGCGCGTCTGGTGGCGGCAATCGCAACGCCGCTGAGGAACGGCAAATCATCAGAGGGGGAACTACCACTCCCGACAGGCTATGCGGTCTGAGGAGAGGAAAGACTACCATGACCCGCATGCGCAGCGTCTGAAGAAAAGAGAGTTTCGCTATCCTACATGCTTTGCGGAGGCAGCTTTTTTTTTTTTTTTAAAGGCTGTTCCCCCCCCCCCCCCCCCGGCAGGCAGTGATGATTTCCCTTTTAGGAACCGGAGGAGCTGCATTAGTCTATTTAAGGAAATTAATCACTAGTCAAGTGGCCTTCAAATTTTGTTTGTTTTAACTTGCGGAGCATAAGGTGTCTTAAATCAGAGCTCACCGTGCCTTCCTGTCTTGAACCGGGATTTAGGATTTTTATATCCAGAAAGAAAAATTCGAGTCTAGTTGAATGTTAACTGGTATCTGATGAAGTGTGCTTGCACACGAAAGCTTATGCCCAGAATTAAATTTTGTTGGTCTTAAAGGTGCCACTGGATTCTAACTTTATTTTACTAAATCAGATTGTGTAGGTCCATCTAGTAATTTCTGGTGTGACTGGCAGCAACTTTTCCAGATCTCTGCTGTTTCCCAACTCTTCTCTTTGAAATTATTCAAACAAACATTCACAGCATGGGATGCTGCTCCATTTTTTTAAAAATCTATCCATGTGGAAAACAAGCATGTCACCAAGAAAGGCATCTGCCTAGCTTTCTGCTTCACATGCTGTTTTTAATGGATGAGGAAATTGGTGTTGGATATGGATTCAGTCACATGAACAATATGAGTGGGTTGCTTGATGTAGCTGAAGGAAAGTGCACATAGAATCATGGAAGGGACTTCCAGGGTCATCTAGTCCAACCCCCTGCACAATGCAGGAAACTCACAAACACCTCCCCCTAATTCATAGGATCTTCGTTGCTGTCAGATGGCCATCTAGCCTCTGTTTAAAAACCTCCAAGGAAGAAGAGCCCACCACTCCCAAGGAAGCCTGTTCCACTGAGGAATCACTCTAACGGTCAGGAAGTTTTCCTAATGTTGAGCCAGAAATTCTTTTGATTTAATTTCAACCCATTGGTTCTGGTCTTACCTTCTGGGGCCACAGAAAACAATTCCACACCATCCTCTAAATGACAGCCCTTCAAGTACTTGAAGATGGTGATCATATCTCCTCTCCAGGCTAAACATGCCCAGCTCCTTCAGCCTTTCCTTATAGGACTTGATCGCCAGACCCTTCACCATCTTTGTCGCCGTCTTCTGGGTCCTTTCCAGCTTGTCTCTATCCTTCTTAAAATGTGGTGCCCAAAACTGAACACAATACTCCAGGTGAGGTCTTACCAGAGCAGAGTAAAGTGATACCATCACTTCACATGATCTGGATACTCTACTTCTGTTGATACAGCCCAAAATTGCATTTGCCTTTTTAGCCACTGCATCACACTCTTATTCCGCATATGATCCATTAAGACCCCTAGATCCTTTTTGCACATACTGCTAAGACAAGTCTCCCCATCCTATAACCATGCATGGGATTTCTCCTACCTAAATGCAGAACTTTACGTTTATCCCTGTTAAAATTCATTGTATTGATTTTATCTCAGTTTTCCAGGCTGTCAAGATCATCCTGTATCCTGTTTCTGTCTTCTACTGTATTTACAACCCCTCCCAATTTAGTATCATTGGCAAATTTAATAAGCATTCCCAAGGCTTTTTTTGTAAACAAAACAAAACAAAAAAAAGTCCAGCAGGAACTCAGTATGCGAGGCCACACCTCTGACATCACCATCATTTGCATACTAGGCCACACCTCTGACATCACCATTATTTGTATCATAGGCCATACCTCTGACATCATTTGCATAATATGCCACACCTCTGATATCACCATCGTTTGCATGCTAGGCCATGCCTCTGACATCACCAGAAGTATGGTCATCTAGCCACATTTACCTCTAAGATGAGTTAGTGTGAGCTAGCTCGTAGTTTTTTAGCTTCCAGCTCACACATTTTTGTCTTAGCTTGGAAAAATGGCCCCAGGACACACTAATTTATGCAGCAGCTCATAACTTTAATGCCAGTAGCTCACAAAATTCTAGCTCACAGGACTGCACAGCTTAGAAGGAGTATTGCTTGGGAGGTCCTCCCATCTAAATACTAACCAGGGCCAACATACAGGAGCACATGAAGCTGCCTTATACTGGTCCATCAAGGTCAGTATTGCCTACTCAGACTGGCAGCAGCTCTCCAGGGTCTCCAGTAGAGGTCTTTCATATCACCTCCTACCTCATCCTTTTAACTGGCTATTGAACCTAGGACTTTCTGCATACCTAGAGGATGCTCTACCACTGAGCCACAACCCTTTGAAGTTTATGAGATCAGAATAGTCTGGGCTATTAAGGTCATGGCTTTACAGGCATAAAGGCTAGAAAACTGCTTTTTGAATGAAAGTGGGAGATTTTTAGACTGTCTTTAGATTTTTCGAAGTTCTGTATACAGACCCTACTTTCAGCTTGTGGGCCATCAAAGCACACAATGTGCTGGAAGTTAACAGTGATTTAAAGTGGGACTTGCAGCTTTAGAGGAGAAATGGAGTACATAGGAATATTTCCATCTTTAGTCATGTGTGTTAGGGGGCAGCGGGTAGAGGCCTGTGGCTTAAATGCTGAAAGTTAAGGTGATTTTGGTATCCTGACACTTGCAGCTTTAGAGAAAAATAAATGGAAGCTTTGAGAAGAGCCACTTTTTTTGTCTCTATACATTTGTACATGGGGGAAGGAGATCTAGGTGGGTAGCTGTGTTGGTCTTAAAGGTGCCACAAGTTAGAGTCCTGTGGCACCTTTAAGACCAACAAAGTTTATTCAAGGTGCAAGCTGTCTTGGACCCAGCTTAATCCAAAAAAATGCTCCCATAATTTCAGGTGAGGTGATTCAAGAAGTCAGTGTTTACAGTGGATTCTGCAATGGATTTGGAGATTCATTTTGAGTATCCAGTATGCAAGTGGTAAGTGTTGGTCTGAGACTGGAGAGG
Source organism: Heteronotia binoei (assembly GCF_032191835.1). NCBI lineage: Eukaryota > Metazoa > Chordata > Lepidosauria > Squamata > Gekkonidae > Heteronotia > Heteronotia binoei. The sequence continues at coordinate 29,320,292 of NC_083223.1, forward strand.
CCAGAGTTCAAATGCTCACTTAGCCACAACACATGCTATGTGATCATGGGTCAATTACAATTCAGCCTAAGTTGTGAGGGGGGAATGGAGTATTTCCTTTAATGAATGAAACATTTAAACATTTAATGGCTGTCTTCTGGTCCTATATTGGACTGCTTCAGCGGGCTCTTACCGGAGGATGTGGACAGGATCCTGGCTGCAGTGACGCCTACCACTTGCCCCCTGGATCCCTGTCCATCCTGATTGGTGAAAGCCATCCAGGATGGTATCAGGGACTCCCTGGGTGATATTGTCAACTTGTCCCTTTCAACAGGGACCTTCCCAGAGAAATTGAAGGAGGCAGTGGTTCGTCCGCTTTTGTAAAAACCGTCATTAGACCCTGGGGTCTTGGCCAACTACTGCCCCGTTTCGAATGTACCGTATCTAGGTAAGGTAGTTGGGAAAGCGGTGGCGGAGAAGTTACAGGTTTTCTTGGATGAGACATCCACCTTGGACCGATTCCAGACAAGCTTTCGCCCGGGCCATGGGATGGAGACTGTCCTAGTCGCTCTCACAGATGACCTAAGACGGCACCTGGATCAAGGCAGGTCAGCGCTGTTGATACGTCTCAATCTGTCAGCAGCATTTGACATGGTCGATTACGATCTTATGACCCACCACCTTGCCATCGCTGGAGTTCAGGGGGTGGCCTTACAATGGTTTTCCTCCTTTCTCCAGGGACAGGAACAAAGGGTGGTGCTTGGCGAGCAGACTTCCTTGCGGCATCCACTTATAGGGAGTCATTCTCTTGCCATTATTATTTAACGTCTATATGAGCCCCCTTACCCAGATTGCCCGAGGTTTCGGGATGGGTTGCCACCAATACACTGATGACACCCAGCTCTATCTGTTGATGAGTGGCCGGCCAGTCGCCGCCCCTGACCAGTTGTCTGAGGCATTGGGAGCCGTGGCTGGATGGTTACAACAGAGCTGGCTGAAATTGAATCCAGCTAGGACAGAGGTCCTGTACCTGAGTTGGGATGGGGTGGGTATGGGCATCGAGCTCCCAGCTCTGGACAGTGCCACATGTCAGGCAATAAGGTTTCAAAGCAACCAGACCTTGAATTGATACAAAGTTAGGTGCTAGCCCAGCAGGTGAAGAGCTTAGGAGTGACCTTGGATGCCTCCCTTTCCATGGAGGCCCAGATCACGATGGTTGCCAGGTCTGCTTTTTGTTATCTTCAGCAGATCAGGCAGCTAGCACCATATCTATCCTCCCAGGACCTGGCTACAGTGATCCATGCAATGGTCACTTCCAGACTAGACTACTGTAACTTGCTCTTCGCTGGCTTTCCCTTGAGACTGATCCAGAAACTGCAGTGGGTGCAGAATGCGGCAGCTCGCCTGCTGATTGCACCACCTTTACGGGTGGGAATTCAGCCAATGCTCCGCAGTCTGCACTGGCTGCCCATTGAGTACTGGATATGCTTCAAGGTTTTAGTTCTAACATTTAAAGCCTTATGCAGTCTGGGACCAACATACCTGCGGGACCGTCTCCTTCCATATATGCCCAGGAGGTTGTTACGTTTGGCCTCCCAACTTCTGTTGGCCATCCCCAGCCCAACAGCCCACCTCGCCTCAACTAGGGCCAAGGCTTTTTCAGTCCTGGCCCCGACCTGGTGGAATCAGCTCCTCTGACGGAAAACTAGGGGTTAACCAGGAACTGAAGACGCACAGGGCCTGTGTCAGGTGACCTGAGGGTGGGGGCAAAGTGCTCGGATCTCTCAGGGAGGGAAAGTGGTTGAGTGACAGAAACTGCTGAGGCAGTCAGTCAGTCAGTTGGTGTCTGACAGAGTTGGTGCCTGTCAGAAGACTGTCTGAGTTGGAGCCTGACAGAGATTGAGTGGGTCAGTTCGTGCCTAACCAAGGCTGAGAGGGCAGCTGATTCTGTGAAGGAGCTTGAGACAGTGGCGGGTCCCCTATGAAGTGAATTATATTTTCATCAGATAATAAAGTAAAATACTCCGAAGAGACTAAGAAAAAGAGATCCAGTGAAGCTGTGAGGCGGGCGCTGCTATAATTGGTTGCCAGCATTGGGATTTTGAAGAAAAACCCCAAAATAAGTGTCACTAGGACACACAGAAAGTAGAGGGACACTGCAGTAAAGGAATTAAGACAGTTTTGTGAAAAATTCCTGTCAGAAATGGCTCCTCCTAAGAGAACTACCACAGCCACGGGAGATGGGCAGACACAAGAAGATATTCCTGAGGAGAATCCTAGTCAAAGCATAGAGGCTATGAAAATACAGTTAGATTTGGCCAGAATAGAATCAGAGAAAGAAATTCAACTGGCCAAGATTCAAGCAGAATATAGAGAAAGAGAGAAAGAAATACAGATGGCTAGGCTGGAATCAGAAAGAGAGGACAGAGAACGCAGAGAAAGGCAAAATGAGAGAGAACATGAGGTAAAAATTTACAGTTTGAAACTCCAGGAGATTCAGGGGAGGCCAGAGTTTCAACGTGATACTACAAGTGAAAGGCGCCTCACAGTAGAACAAAAGAAATTCCCCAAGTACGAAAAAGGGGATGATGTAGAAGTTTTTTTGTTTAATTTTGAAAGAACCTGTAAAGATTTAAGAGTTGCTGATGAGGACAGAATGATTTATTTGAGACCTCAGATCTGTGGAGAGTTGAGTGAAATATACTCTGAACTGAGGGATGAGGAGACCTCTGACTATCAATTATACAAGGAAAGAGTCAGAGTCTGCTTTGGCTTAACAGCAGAGCAAAGTAGGAAAAAATTCAGAGAAATCAGAAGAAAGCCTGGAGAAACATACTCTCAACTAGGTTGTCAGTTAGACAGAGCCCTTAACAGATGGGTTGAAGGGAGTAAAGTTTCCACTTTGGAAGACCTGAAAAACTTAGTGGGCTTGGAACAGTTTTATAACCAAGTCCCCTCTCAGTATAGGTGGGTTCTGAGAGACAAGAAATTGAAAACCGTAGAAGAAGCAGCTGTGATTCTAGATGAGATAGAATCAGATCTAGGGAGATCAATGTGGACTGCTCCAACTAAAAATCCCCGAGTCTGGAACTCTCCAGAGAAGTCTGGGGCGGGTAACAACAGCCCTGCAAAGCGGTCCAGTCCACCTCCTTACAGAAAGACTCAGGCTGCTTGTTTCCAATGTGGGGGAATAGGGCATTATGCCAGATCTTGCCCAGGAAAGGAGAAAGTGAAAAGGACACCACCAGCTAAGACAGTTAAAGTGGTGCAGTGTCCACAGCAAGAAGAAGAAACAAACCCCTCACTTCCAGAGAACACACCACCAGAAAGACCCACTAGTGTTCTGAAAGTATGGAAGGCGCAGGAAGGCTTGAGTGAGGAGTATACTGAGACTGTAACAGTAAATGACAAGGAAGTCAAGGCTTATAGGGACACAGGGGCGCAGGTTTCCCTGATACAGCCAGGATTAGTAAAAAGTCATCAGTATTTGCCTGGGAAATCCTACACCATAAAAGGCATTAAAGGACCTGCATTTGAAGTGGCCCTAGCAGAAGTTCCTATCAAGTACAGAGAGTTCCAAGGTGATTGGATTGTGGGAGTCCTGAGTGACATAGGAACATCGCTTTTATTGGGCAATGATTTAGCTTCTGAATTAAAGAGACAGCAAGCTAATCCTGTAAACATTGCTACAAGAAGCAGGCCAGAGCCAGCGCCTGAGGTGTTAGTACAGCAACCAGAAGAAGAGGAAACAATGTTGCAGACCATCCTTGCTGCAGAATTCCTCAGAGAACAGCAACAGGATGACAGCCTGAAGGAACTATGGCAGATAACTGGGGTGAGTGATACTGAGATCACAATTGAACACCCATGCCAATTTAAAGTGATAGACCAAAAATTATACCGGGTGGCCTTGAAAAAGACAGGTTGCTTACCTGTAACTGTAGATCTTCGAGTGGTCATCTGTGCAGTCACACTTGTGGGATACTGCGCCTGCGCGGGTCCCCGATCGGTATCTGTAAGAAGCCCGGGAATTTTCCGCGGTCGGCGCCACTGGGCATGCGCAGGCGTCCCATTGCGCAAGCCCAACGGCGCCACCGCGGTAATCCCGCCAGTTCCTTTCTGACCAAAACATAACGTAGTATGGGAAAGAAAGAAGCAATTAGTCCTGCCAAGAAAGTATAGGATGCAAGTGTTGGATTTGGCTCATGCATCACCCATGGCCTCTCACCTTGGCATCAATAAGACAAGGGACCGAGTGCAAGAACGGTTCTTTTGGCCAAATATGGGCAAGGACATAAGGGCTTTTTGTAAATCATGTCAGGCCTGCCAATTGGTGGGGAAAGCCCTGGATAAAACCAAGGGTCTATTACAGCCAGTCCCTATAGTCACTGAAGCCTTTGGGAAGATAGGAGTAGATATCGTTGGTCCTATCTCCAGAGTGACCAGAAAGGGAAACAAGTACATCCTTACCATTGTAGATTATGCCACCAAGTTTCCAGAAGCGGTTCCACTTAAGGACATTGAGGCTAAGACAGTGGCGAAAGCCCTGCTGAATGTGTTTGCAAGATTGGGTTTTCCAAAAGAGATGGTGACTGATTTTGGCACCACATTTATGTCAAATGTGATGCAAGAATTGTTAAGAGCTTGTGGAATCCGGCATGTGACCACAACGGCATACCACCCACAAGCAAATGGACTAAATGAAAGGTTTAATGGCACCCTGAACCATATGCTGAAGACTTACGCATACAAGCATCCCAACGATTGGGACCAGAGGTTGCAACACCTGCTCTTCAGGTACAGGGAGGTACCCTAAGAAAGTTCCGGGTTCAGCCCATTTGAACTATTATATGGAAGGCAAGCCAGAGGACCCCTTTATGTTCTGAAAGAGGCGTGGTCCGGGAATGAGGACATCCAGGAGACAGATGTAATCTCTTACCTACACGAACTACAACAGCATCTGCAGGAGGTGAGGACGGCTGCTGCAGACAACATGAGAAGATCACAACGACGGCAGAAGCAGTGGTACGACTCCAAGTCCAGAGACAGAGAGTTCAAGCCAGGAGACAGAGTACTGGTTTTGAAGCCCAGGAAGAAGAAGAAGTTAGATGTGGCCTGGGAGGGACCTTATACCATCGCCCATAAGGTCTCCAACATGAACTATGTAGTGAACTTAAGTGAGAATGGTGAACAATGTAAAGTGTTCCATGTAAACATGTTACAACCTTATTTTGATAGGGGTAATTTGGTTTTAATTGCTAAGAAGGGAGTGAGTGCGGGAACTGAATTGTCGGGTTGGGGGAAAATATCCCAGGAAAATACCATTAATGAGGTTCAGTTCGCCCCTTCTCTTAATGGAGAACAAAGAGGCCAATTACAAACAATATTGGGAAGGTACAAAACAATTTTTTCAGATGTACCGGGTAAGACAAACTTAGCGTGTCACAAGATTGACACAGGGGATCCGAGGCCTGTGGCACTCCAACCATATAGGGTGACCGGCCCAAATGCCAAGTATGTACAGCAGGAGGTAGAAGAAATGTTGAAATTGGGTTTGATTGTACCATCAGGAAGTCCGTGGGCCTCACCTGTAGTCCTAGTACCCAAACCGGACAAAACCATAAGGTTTTGTGTGGACTACAGAAGATTGAATAAGATCACAGTACCGGATGTGTATCCAATGCCTCACATAGATGAGTTGGTCGAGACAATTGGAGCTGCCAATTTTATTACCACCTTAGATTTGACAAAAGGTTATTGGCAGGTAGCTATGGATCCTAAAGATCAGCAGAAAACAGCTTTTGTAACCAAAGAGGGACTCTTTGAGTTTACTGTATTACCATTTGGGTTAAGGAACGCTCCCTCCACGTTCCAAAGATTAATTGATAAGATGTTAGTGGGACTGAAAGAATTTGCTCTAGCATATATTGACGATATTGCTATTTACAGTGCTACATGGAAAGAACATTTGCAGCATGTGGCCATTGTGTTACAACGAGTGAAAGATGCGGGTCTCACCATCAAAGCATCTAAGTGTCAACTAGCCATGGCCGAGGTTAAGTATTTAGGGCATGTGCTAGGAGGAGGTAAGATCAAAGCAGATTGGGGAAAAGTGCAAGCCATACATGAGTGGCCCAGACCCCAAACCAAGAAACAAATTCAAGCATTTTTGGGCATAGTAGGATACTACAGAAGGTTCATACCCGAGTTTAGCGCGATAGCAGCACCGCTATGTGAGTGCACCAAGAAGAAGAACCCTGAACCAGTAAACTGGAATGCAGAGTGTCAAAAAGCTTATGAACATCTGAAAGTGGTTCTGACCACTGAACCAGTGTTGAGAACGCCAGAGTTTTCAAAGGAGTTTACCCTCTTTACTGACACATCTAATGTTGGGGTAGGTGCAACATTAAGTCAGCAGGGAGAGGAAGGACAGTATCATCCAGTTCTGTATTTGAGTAGAAAGTTATTGGACCGAGATATGTGTCCCGTGCGGGTGCCAGCCTCCCGCCGGGAGATGCCGCAAAATGAGCCCCCTTGAGGCTTATGGCGGCAGGGCTCTGGGGAAGCGAGCTAGACTGCTGTTCTTTTGAGGGGTTATAGAGTGTTTCGAGCCCGTCCCTGTGGCATCGGTCCCATCGTTGTGGGGCCCAGGGGGCCGGCGCAGCGGCACGCTGAAGCAGCCTGTCGGTCACTTCCGGGTTCCTGTCCTGCATCTCGACCTGTGTTATTAGTGACAGGCTGCTTCGGCGGGCCGCCGCGCCGGCCCCCTGGGCCTCACAACGATGGGACCGATGCCACAGGGACGGGCTTGAAACACTCTATAACCCCCCACTGGGGGATCCACACCCCGAAAGTGATGAAGGTGGCGCAGATAGAGCCAACAGAGCAAACAGGACAAAATAAATAGGCTGCATTATGCAGCACAGTCTCACTGGAATCTCACTGGAATCTTACTGGCTTCTCAGCGTGGAACCCGTTCTCTCTAGTCTTCTCACTTTGAAAAAAGTAAAAGAGTTTGATTTAACTTTATTTCCCCCTTTCCCTCTCTATAAATAATCTTGGTGTTTCCGGCGGTGATATTTGGGGGATTTTTGGCGACGTCACAGGAAGTGCTGTGAAGTCGCTTCCTGTTTCCGGCAGTGGCATTTGGGGGAAATGATGTCATCGCTGATATCTCCCTTGTAAAACTTTGGAGGGAAACGCGTTTAGTCTGGCCAACATAAATGCCCTGCGATGACTTGGAGTGGTTAGGTCTGATAGATAATTGGGCATTTTGCCACAAAAAGCATAAAGACCTAAGGAAGCTGGAGAGCAAGTATAAGGGAGAGTTGGCCGTAATTTCGTTTCCTCCAATTCCCACAGTCTCAGTTTAATACATCTGAAGATATATGACTCTTCAGAGGTAGAAAAATCATCTACCTCTAACCCCAATTGATTGAGTTTAGACAGAAGCACTGCTGTCCAGGACGAAATATATGGGTCTCTTTTCATATAATCAAGAAGGCTGTTGGGATCTGTTCTAAAATGAATTTTGAGCCAGAATTTAAACACTGCAATCCAGTGTAAATTGTAAAAGAAGGTTTGGATCCTATCGAGCTTATGCCAAATTGATGACTCTGGAAACTTCTGCAGACGATGAATATGCAATTTCTCTCCAGAGATCCCTCAAAGCCTCAAAGGAGCCCCCCCCCCCAGGACTCCCTTTCAGCCAAGGTAAGTCTCCTCAAAGTATCTGTGCATATCTTGGACAATTCTCTAGCTGAGAAATGTAAACAGAAGGCATTAATTTGCCTTTTACTACCCTGAACAGAAGTGCCAGCCTGCCCCTGTTAGGGAAAGCAACTCAGCTCGCCATTTTCCAACCCCGGAAGTCCAATGTTTAGTAATACTTTTTAAAGAATCATATAATCTTTTTGTACATTACAGTATTACAATATTACAAGAAAGGTCAATTCTCAAGGAGCACCTAGATACAGGCTCATTTCATTAAAACACTTTCTCAAGAGTATTCCTTCCTATTTCCTTTAGGATTATCAGCCTCTTGTCATAATGCAATGTTAATGCTCTCAGCAATCTTTATTTTATTCAGAATCTCTCATCCTGGAATAAACCATGGTAATTATAATGAAATACAACACAAAGCTGAATGATAGTGGATAATTCTTAAATTTTTAAAAGACTAATTCGTAAGTTTTTGTTGATTGTTGTTAAGAACATACATCACAGTACTACTTAAGTGTATATATTATATTAGGAGCAAAAGCATGTCCTGAACTTCTTTAACCAGATGCAAAAGCTTTCTGGAGTTGGCTGGCAAGTGTTTACTCTCAATTCATATATTAATATAAGAGCACAGCTTGGGAACCATGGCTGCAATGGGGCTTGGGGTGTAGAAGGCAGAGGGGGCACCGCCAGTGCCATACGAGAATCACTGCCTGGGTCTGAACCTTGTCATTTGTTGAGCCAGCATGGGTGGACTCCGGCAGAAAAAAAGCCTCAATTATTTTTAAAATCATCAGTTGAATACAATTATATCAATATACTGTTATAACAATATGTACTTTTATTCTCAGCTTTCATTTTACAAAAAAAAAAAGTATTTAGCTTCTTCCATTGTGCCTTTCCCCTTATAACTTCTTGTCAGAATCCATGCTATACCTGTCATGTTTTCTGCCATATTTTCTTTCCTCTCCCTTCTGCTTTTATTCTGCATTGTAACACATGTAATGTCCATGGGGGGGTGCTTAGGAAACAACATGAAAGCATTCTCTGGGCAGTGGGATTCCTCAAGGCACAAAAGGCAGAGGTTGTTGCCATCTGGAGGGGGAAGTTTGCTGCTACACTGCTTACCACCTTTGAAGAACCCCCAATGTTTTTCCATGTGGTGGATGGGGAGCTGAGTCGAGGGAAGGGGCACACCGGAGGGACTCACCCACCACTAATGATTGTTCTCTACTCCACAGAGAAGAAAAAAGACTGGAAAGGACAAAGTGGTTTGAAAAAAAGGTGAGGAGAAGGTATGTACTGACAAGGGAGAACTGATCTGTGTGATAGTCAGGAAGGAACTGGCATGATCCTCGTGCCTGTCCCAAAGGGCATGTGTGGTGGAGCCCCTGTGCATGGTAATTGGGAAGGGCATGAAAATTCTTCCTTTTTGGCTTTGAAGTACAGATCGGGATCTGCACAGGCACACTATATCCCATCAGTGTAAAGCACAGAGTCCATGAATAAATACTGTTCTCCCTTTCTCACAATTCAAGAACTCATGGGCACTCAATGAAATTACTGAGCAGTCAGGTTAGAACTGATAGAACTAATGACTGATACTTTTTCACCCAAAGAGTAATTACCACATGGAATTCAATGCCACAGAAGGTGGTGGCAGCTACAAGCATAGATGGCTTCAAGAGGGAATGGCTAAACATACGAAGCAGAGGTCTCAGTGGTTATTAGCCACAAGATATAGATGGAACTCTCTGTCTGGGGCAAGTGATGCTCTGTATTCTGGATATTTGGAGGGAGCAGCAGTGGGAGGGCTTCTAGCTTCCTGGTTCCACTGGTGGACCTCCTGATAGCACCTGGTTTGGGGTTTTTTGAACACTGTGTGACAGAATGTTGGATTGGATGGGCCACTGGCCTGATCCAACATGGCGTATGTTCTTTATTTCAGTATTATCTACTTAGACAGGCAACAACATTCCAGGGTCTCAGGGAAAGGTCTGTTTACATCACTTTCCACCTGAGTCTTTTAACTGATGCTGTGGATTAAACCTGGTACCCGGAACCTCCTGTATACCAATCAGATGCTCTGCCACTGAGCCACAGGTCTTCCCTCCTGAGACACTAAATAATCATTTGACTAGTAAACGGATTCCGTGCTTAAAATTCCACCACCTTCCCAACGTACCTGATTTAATGGTTCTATGATAGTCAATGATTCTTACACTAGCCTTCCAAGAAACAAGCAGTGGTTGCAGTGCAGTGGATCTTAGCCATGAATGTCTCCTTAAGGTGATAGCCGTCATAAGGGTTTTTGCTCCTATGTCGTCAGAGTGTTTGGCCGAGTTTAATTGTCGTTTGGCCAGTGCCATGCCCTCTTTCTGGATCTTCTTGATCGCATTCCTACTCTGCTCTGGGAGACCTGGTAGAATCATTGAAAGTTGGTCCCATAAGGCGTATTGGTATCACCCCATGCAGGCTGAGTAGTTTGCCACCTTCAATCCCAGTGAGCCCGCCGAGTAGACACATCGTCCCAAGTTGTCTAGTTTCTTCCCTTCCTAATCTGGGGGGGCAGCATGTGTCTTCCCTGCTTTCAATGACGATGCCACCACCACTGAGTTCGGTTTGGGATGATTGAAGAGGAAGTCAGCTGTGGACTCTTGTATCCTATACATGTGATCAAGCCTGCGCGACGAAATCGGCGTGGACGCAGGCTTGTCCTATGATGCCTTTGCTGTGTGCAACATCACAGTGGTCAGTGGAAGAGCTATAGCTGTTGACGTGTCCCTCTGTACGATATCAAAGACGTTATCAGTGATGACGGGTTGAGGCTGGACTGTGGGGAGGGATAGGGACTGAGCCATTCTTTTTACAAAGTCCCCATAAGACTTTAGGTCCTCCGAGGGAGAGATGGGTTGCTCCTCGGTGACCTTGTGTGAAGGTGATTGTTCCTCTGGGGATTATAATGCTTTTTGCTCTTCCGGTATCGAACCCTTGATCGACCTCGGGGAACCCGCTGGCGATTCTGAATGTTCGGAGGGCAGCAATGGTCGGTCTGGACCTGATTCCGGTGGTGTAACCCCTTCAGGGGCCGGGGGTGTGGGGACACCTTCCTCTGCTTGGGAGGCTCCTCCTCCAGAGGTTTCAATACCGATGCCGAAGGGCGTCGCTTCGAAGGTCTGTAGGACGTCCGAGATCTGCAGGACGCCTCCGAGTATTGGTCCCACTCGGCCTGGCGCAGGGGAAACCACAGAAACACCGATGGCATCAGGTAAGACCCGTACAGATATTGCCATTGGCATTGGTCCCATGGCAATGGCGGCGGTACCCGTAGAGACGGAGAGCCTTCGTCTGGTCTCGCTCTAGGCGAACGGCTGTACGGAGATCTGTCTCTGTTTGGTTCTCGAGAGCGATGTCAACGCCGAGGGCTTTGGGATCGGTCTCGCTGCGAACTCCTAGAACGACCGCACCTTGCGGATCTGCGTCGTGGGCTTTGGGAGTGACCCCGACGAGGGCTTTGAGATCGGCCTCGGTAAGGGCTGTCAAATCGATCTCGAGGGCGTCGGGACCGAGGAGTTTCTTCTCTGACGTGAACGAGCTCAGGTGGGCTGTCTTCCACTCCTGAGCGTTGTGCCAACTTGAGGTTGCGGTCAGAGTCGGACGAGATAGCAGTTTGTATCGACATGGAAGCCAGCATCGGTGGGCTTAGCCGACGGCGTGGTGAAGCGAACATCCTAGACCCTTGCCAGTCCGGCTTTCGCCCGGGCTATGGGACGGAGACAGTACTGGTCGCCCTGGTAGACGATCTCCAACGGCATCTGGATCGGGGCGGTGTGGCGGTGCTGATGTTGTTAGACCTGTCGGCCGCGTTCGACACGGTCGACCATCGGCTACTGACCCGCCGCCTCGCCGATATAGGGGTGAGGGGGTCTGCCTTACAATGGCTCTCCTCCTTCCTCGAGGATCGGGGACAAAGGGTGGCAATTGGTGGCGAGCGGTCCCGGAGGCGCACACTGGACTGTGGAGTGCCTCAGGGGGCAGTTCTCTCACCAATATTATTCAATATCTACATGCGCCCTCTTGCCCAGATTGCCAGGAGATACGGACTTGGGTGCCATCAATATGCAGATGACACCCAACTCTATCTGCTAATGGACGGCCGGCCTGACTGCGTCCCTGAGAATCTAGACCGGGCCCTGCAGGATATGGCAATGTGGTTGAGGAGGAGCGGGCTGAAATTGAACCCAGCGAAGACAGAAGTCCTTTGTCTGGGTCGGGGCGCCCGGGAAAGGGAAACACCTCTTCCGGTCTTCGACGGGGCGCCGCTGAAAGCGGCGCACCGGGTTAGGAGTCTGGGAGTTTTACTGGAGCCTTCATTATCAATGGAGGCCCAGATTGCAGCCACTGCCAAGTCAGCCTTCTTCCACCTGAGGCGGGCAAGGCAGTTGGCTCCCTTCCTAGAGCGCCAAGATCTGGCAACGGTACTTCACGCAACGGTCACCTCGAGACTGGATTACTGTAATGCCCTCTACATGGGGCTGCCTCTGTACCGAACCCGGAAGCTGCAGCTGGTGCAGAACGCAGCGGCCAGGCTACTGTTGGGGCTCCCTAAATGGGAGCACATACAGCCTGGGCTGCGCGAGCTGCACTGGCTGCCAGTTATATACCGGGTTCGTTACAAAGTGCTGGTCATTACCTTTAAAGCCCTATATGGTCGAGGACCTGTCTACCTCAGGGACCGTCTCTCCCTATATGAACCCCAGAGAGCACTGAGGTCAGCTGGAAAAAACTTGCTGACTATCCCCGGACCAAGAGAGGTGAAGTTGCAATGCACCCGCAATCGGGCCTTCTCCTCTGTGGCCCCGAGCTTATGGAACCAACTTCCAGAGGAAATGCGGGCCCTGCGGGATCTTGAACAATTCCGCAGGGCCTGCAAGACTTTCCTCTTCCGACTGGCTTTCGATGATGTAGAAAATTAAGTACTAATGATACCGCCATCATAATAAAGAACAAATAGCAATAGCATTAGCACTTTTATAACTGTAATTAATTTTAAATCTATTAGAATTTTAATGTTGAATGTAACCTTGTTTTTATACAATGGAATGTTACTGTTACTGTTAGCCGCCCTGAGCCTGCCCCGGCGGGGAGGGCGGGATATAAATAAAATTATCTAATCTAATCTAATCTAATCTAGTGGTGGGACAACCAGCGCTGTCGGGTCCGATGGTGACTTCGGTGGGGAGAGAGGAGCGGCCTTGCTGTGTTTCAGCTTATCCGCTTTCTTCCTCTTCTTCACTTCCAAAGGAGCCCCTTTGTCCTCCTTAGACCTCTTTGCAGGTGTGGAGGAGTCCGACGTAGAAGCCGAGCCCGCTCTTTTAGTGGGGCGATCGGCGTCGGTGGAGGGTCTGTCAGTATCGACTGACTCTGATGTCGATGGTTTTAGCGCGCGCTCCGGCAGAGCCGCCATCTTCCGAGGGGACAAAGCCTGTTCCATCAGTGCAGCAGCCCGATTTTTCCTGGTCTGCTTTGAAAATCTGGCACAGTGGGTACACGAGTCCGGTTTGTGTGCTTCTCCGAGGCAGAGCAAACAGAGAGTGTGGCCGTCCGGTGGGGCGATCTTGCTGCCACACTTCCCACACCTCTTTAAAAAATCCCCAACGCTTTTCCATGCGAGGAAAAGAGGGGAGGGGGAAAGGGGGGGGAAGGAAAGCAGGAAAAATAGGGGGGGGACACCGCCTCTTTCCTCCCCACTTCACAGACGATAGAAAAGAAGCAAAAATGAAGAAAAAGAGTTCTAAACAGTCTTTGGAAATCTGACGAAGTATTAACATGAAAAGTTCACCGACCGTAGCGATGATCGACTGATCCAAGCGGCGGTCAGAAGAGAACTGGCGGGATGTCCGCTCCCGTCCCAGTGAGCATGCGCAGTGGGGCTTCTGGGCATGCACACTGAGACGTGGGCACGGAAATCTGCAGCTTTGAAGTTACCGATCGTGATCGGCGTTGGCACCTTCTCCCATCAGTGTGATGCCAGAGACCACAAAGAAGATCAAACCCATATATATTTCCTATGTAAGCCTGTTATCTTTCATTTATGAGAAACTGGTGAGAAGGAATGCCACCGGGGGGGAGGGGGGAGTCATGTGGGAAGCTCAGGCCTAATCTTGTCTCTCTAGTAACGGCAGATAGGTACCAACTGAAGCTATCTGTGAACTGGAATGTAACCTTGAGGGAAAGCAACATTGTGGCCTGAGAATCATAGAATCATAGAGTTGGAAGGAACCTCTAAGGCCATCTAGTCCAACTCCCTGCACAATGCAGGAAACTCACAAACATTTCCCACTAAATTCACAGGATCTTCATTGCTGTCAGATGGCCATCTAGCCTCTGTTTAAAAACCTCCAAGGAAGGAGAGCCCATCACCTCCTGAGGAAGCCTGTTCCACTGAGGAATTGCTAACGGTCAGGAAGTGCTTCCTAATGTTGAGCCGGAAACTCTTTTGATTTAATTTCAACCCATTGGTTCTGGTCCTACCTTCTGGGGCCTCAGAAAACAATTCCACACCATCCTCTAAATGACAGCCCTTCAAGTACTTGAAGATGGTGATCATATCCCCTCTCAGCCACCTCCTCTCCAGGCTAAACATCCCCAGCTTCTTCAACCTTCCCTTATAGGACTTGGTCTCCAGACCCCTCACCATCTTTGTCGCCGTCTTCTGGACCCGTTCCAGCTTTCAGGATCCTTCTTAAAATGTGGTGCCCAAAACTGAACACAATACTCCAGGTGAGGTCTTACCAGAGCAGAGTAAACCATCACTTCGCGTGATCTGGACACTATACTTCTGTTGATACAGTCCAAAATTGCATTTGCCTTTTTAGCCACTGCATCACACTGTTGACTCATGTTTGGTGTAGTGGTTAAGTGTGCGGACTCTTATCTGGAAGAACCGGGTTTGATTCCCCACTCCTCCACTTGCACTTGCTAGCATGGCCTTGGGTTCGCCATAGCTCTGGCAGAGGTTGTCCTTGAAAGGGCAGCTGCTGTGAGAGCCCTCTCCAGCCCCACCCACCTCACAGGGTGTCTGTTGTGGGGGAGGAAGGTAAAGGAGATTGTGAGCCGCTCTGAGACTCTTTGGAGTGGAGGGCGGGATATAAATCCAATATCTTCTTCTTCTTCTTCTTCTTCTTCTTCTTCTTCTTCTTCTTCTTCTTCTTCTTCTTCTTCTTCTTCTTCTTCTTCTTCTTCTTCTTCTTCTTCTTCTTCTTCTTCTTCTTCTTCTTCTTCTTCTTCTCCTTCTTCTCCTTCTTCTCCTTCTTCTCCAGCGTATGATTCATTAAGACCCCTAGATACTACTGCACATACTACTGCTAAGACAAGTCTCCCTCATCCAGTAACCATGCATGGGATTTTTCCTACCTAAATGCAGAAATTTACATTTATCCCTGTTAAAATTTATTTTATTGATTTTAGCCCAGTTTTCCAGCCTGTCATGGTCATCCTGTATCCTGTTTCTGTTTTCTTCTGTGTTTGCAACCCCTCCCAATTTAGTATCATCTGCAAATTTAATAAGCATTCCCTCTATTCCTTTATCCAAATCATTGATAACGAGGTTGAACAAAACAGGTTCCAGGACAGATCCTTGAGGCACTCCACTTGTCACTCTTCTCCAAGTGGATGAGGAACCATTCACAAGCACTCTTTGGGTGCAATCCATCAACCAGTTACAGATCCACCTAACAGTAACAGGATCCAAACCATATTTTACCAACGTCAACAAGGATAGTATGTGGAACCTTATCAAAAGCCTGATATTTCTGGTTATTGAAGCAATATGTATTATTGAACTCTTTCTTTTTTTCTCTACTCCTTTCTGCATAAGACTGCTCTTCAAAGCTTCCCTGCCCCTTACCTAGTAATTACCTAGTAATTCTAAAGGATTCAGAATATGCAAGTAACCTTGTCTTTGTAAGTAGATTGCCTCTCCTACCAGTTTCCATCCATATGTCTTATCTGTAAGCAAAGAATGTGTGGGAACTAGATGTTGTAATGACCAAATGGATAGTTGATAGTACCCTTTGAACCTTCTCTACAATTCACATCTGTATGTTATGCTTTTGAAGCTATCTACTATTGTGCCTTTAAAGTAGCCTTTAAGATTCCATGCTGTGTGAAACTCTGTATCACTTCCAAGGTATTGTTCCTTGGAGCAATATTGGATTATCAATAAAACGAGTCTTTGAATTAAACAAAGCTTGGTTATTCGAAATACCGATGCTTGACATTTTGGAAGTGATCCTGCTTGGGAGTTAACTGACCTGGCAACTTTCTAACCGTATGGCAGAGAGAACACCAGACAAAGGCAAACTCCCTACATCCCCGGAGATGAGAATGCAACTGGCGAAAGTATTACCGTCGGCAGACCCCAGAGGGGCCCCAATACCCCCTCTGGTAAGGCAGCCAGCAGCACCACAACCTTCATTGCCACTCGTCCCTCGAGAGTATGGTCAGGGGAGAGAACTTGATGCCACATTCGGTGGGGATTTTGAAGAAGTAGAATACTTCTCCATCCAAGCCAATAGCTACATGCACTATTGGGGGAACACCTTCCCAGATGAATTCAGTCAAGTGGACTACCTGGGTCGAAGCTGAAGGGGGCTGCCAAGCAATGGTACGTGAGTCTGTACGAAACCAGAAGCCCTGAGTTGGACACCATGGCCGCTTTCCTCCAGGCGTTGCTGACGCAGTATAAAGATCCACTCTAAGAGTCCCGAGCTCTGACCGCCTTGCAAGACATTCAGCAAGGGTCGAATTCGGTGTGTGAGTATGCAGCCAAATTTCGAGTAAACATGGCTAAGGTGCGGGGATGGAATGAGCTAATGAAAATTGAGCAGTTCCAGAGAGGCCTGAATGCAAGTGTATTGGACCGAGCGCTACAACAAGTCTGCCTGACCACGCTGGTAGGGTGGGTGCAACTAGCAGGAGAGGTCAAGACCAACATGAAAAGAGTGGCCCTACAACAGCAGCAGCAGCAAGGGCGAAAGTGGGGGGCGTGAGTCTCGGTCGGGGGCAAAATCAGATGGAAAAAAGGTCAAGCCCACAGGGGGAGCTAACAAACCAGCTATCCCACGACGTTGCTTTCGATGTGGGGACCTGAATCACCTGGCCGCCAATTGCCCGAAATGGCCTCAAAGCCCCCCCCCCCCGCTCCGAAGCCCAGCACACCAAAGCCAAAGAAGAACGAAAGCCACCTGAAGGACTCGGCAAAAGGGAGCACAATAACCGCAACTTCAGCGGACAAAGATACCATCATCATAGATGAGCTGAGCGAGAAATCCTGGGAAGATGAACTGGTGAGAAATGGGGACGACCTGCACTGAGAGGCGCCGAGCAGCAGGTCGTGGAATTAACGGCACCACTAAGGGTGAGGATAACTGGATCTTTGTTTTTTGTTCCTCTGACTTTATTGAACCCAAGGTTAAAGCGGTTTATTCATGTTCAGGCCCTAATTGATTCAGGGTGCACAAGAGACATAATCACACCCAAGTTGGTGGAAGCCCTAGGCCTCTTCAAAACTCAGTTGCTGCAACCCATACAATTTGAGCAGATGGATGGGACTATAATGAAAGGGGAGCCATGCGTCGATCAGACTCAAGGAGCACCACTGGAGATAGAGAACCATTGGGATACTGAGCTCTTTGTAATAGCCCCCTCTTCATCCTTTGACATTGTATTCGGGGTAGGATGGTTGGCGAAACATGAGCCCAATATTAAATGGGGAAAACAGACTATAGACTTAACCGATAAGAAATGTGATCATCATCACTGGGACAAAACTTGGGGCCCTGATCCACCACCTAGGAACAAAAAACTGTGCTTAACAATAGAAGTTCGCTCAGTCCCTAAGGAATACAGAGACTTGAGAAGAATGTTTAGTGAAGAGGAAGCAAATGAACTCCCTCCCCACCGGGACACTGATTGCGCCATAGAACTGATTCCCAGGCAAGAGCTCCCCAGAGGCAAACTCTACTCGATGGGGTGGGCAGAGAAAGCCGAGTTACGGAAATTTTTAGACAAAAATTTTAAAAGAGGTTTTATCTGGCCGACCACGGCCCCCCATGCAGCCCCCATACTCTTCAGAAAGAAGGACGGGGGGCTCTGGCTTTGCACGGATTTTTGAGGAATGGGATTTCTACCTCGAATGCCTACCCCATACCCCTGATCAAAGATCTGTTAAGCACGGTGTCAGAGGGAAAAGTTTTCACCAAGCTAGACTTGCGAGATGCGTACTTCAGGGTGCACATAAAGGAGGGGGATGAATGGAAAACCGCCTTCAACACTCCCATGGGTCAATTCGAATATCTGGTCATGCATTTGGATTACAAGGGGCCCCTGGAGTTTTTATGAACTTCATAAATGAAGTATTACGCAAATATTTGTATGGGGCGGGGGGGGGGTGTCGTGGTGTACCTGGACGATATAATTATTTATTCCTGGCCCACCTGTTCTTCCAACATGTAGTTAAATTACACTCATTCCCAGACAAGGTCATTAGTGACAGGGGGGCTCAGTTTGTTGCCAACTTTTGGCGGGAGTTTTGTAAATTAACAGGAATGGAGCATGGTCTGAGCTCAGTGTATCACTCTCAGACCGATGGACAAACCAAAAGAGTGAATGTGCTTCTAGAACAATATTTACGGTGTTTTGTGAATTACGAACAATCAAATTGAGTAGAACTCCTGCCGTTCATGGAGTATGGATACAATAATAGTGTGCATAGCTCTACCAAAACCTCCCCCTTCCTGGTGGTGAATGGGTATGAGGGAAAGCCTTTTCCATTATTACCAGGCGGAACTACTCCAGACCTACCCTCCTCTTTCAAACATTGGTGGGGAAACCTAGGGAAGGTGTGGAAAACAATACAGGAAAACTTGGAAGCAGCTAAAGACACTTACAAAAAGCATTATGACAAGAGTCATACTCTAGAGTGGGACTTTAAAGTAGGAGAAACGGTTTTCCTTTCCACTAAGAAAAACAGGTTGCTTACCTGTAACTGATGATCTTTGAGTGGTCATCTGTGCAGTCACACACATGGGTCTTGCTGCTCGCAATGAATCCATACCTTGGAGTCTCCAATAGCTCGCCTAGAGTGTTTTTTGGTGTGCTCTCCCACTTGCCCTGGGGAGCAGGCATCAACTGCGCATGCATGGAGCGAGCAGGAGGCGCCCCTCCCACTCAGTTTCTTCCAGCCGCTACTGACAGTCTACATAGGTAAAAACCAGAGCAGAAACACTCAGCAGAGGGGAAGGCTGGATGGGCATGTGTGACTGCACAGATGACCACTCGAAGATAATCAGTTACAGGTAAGCAACCTTTTTATCTTCATCGTGGTCTCTGTGCAGTCCCACACATGGGTGACTAGCTGTCAGAACTTGTAACTTTCCTATATGCTGTTAGCCTAACTGACTCCATATTGTAACCAGATACTAACTCGATGGTTAGTATCAGCCGGGCCACTAACCAGACCGCTATGCATTTCAAACAAACTGTGATCACTGAAGGGTGGCAGATAGCCTCTGGCCAACATCTGCAGGTGCCCTTTGAAGCCGGCTGGCCAGGACATCTCAGCAAGACTCCATCCTCCCTTGCTGATAACAGACCCTGGGAAACAGACAGTTGTCTCTGGCCGTGTGAAAGATCGTTTTATTGTTGCTGCCACAAGCACATAAAAATGTAACCAATGCTAACTTCGTTATCAGTGTTATTCTGTGCCTTCAGTACTGTAGTTCTCAATAAACGTCTATACTTTTGTAACGAAGTCTTGGGCCTCGATTGAAGTTCTTCCAGTTCTGACATTATAACACTGATCCCTTTTTGGGAGCTTATCCGAACTGGCAACTTAGCTGGATGGCAGCAAAGGCTCCAGATAATGGAGAGCCCAGCACACCCCCGGGGGAGAGACTGCTAGAAACCGGGGTGACTGCGGTGAGACGAAAAGTCAAGGATCCAGTGCACTTCTCCACGGCAATCTTTGCCCCGAGGAGCTGGACCCCGCAAAAGTCCACCGCACTCATGGAAGCCGCGGACGAGAGATACAAGGCGCAGGCGACTGGAACCGGAGGGGACGACTGGGACCTGGAGAGAGAAGGGGCCCCAATCCCTAGTGGCGGCGAGCCGGCACACGCGCTCCGCAACGAGCTCTTCCAGTGGGTGAGAGAAATCCACGATGAGGTCCACGAGACCCGCGTCCAGCTGGCCGCGGAGATGCACTCGCAGCTGGACGCGATCCAGAACCAGATCCGTGCCCTGCAAGGGGCCAGACCGGGGGCGCCGGCCGGGCCCCCGGAGGGGGACCGATCCTCCCGGCCGTGCCCACCGATGGAGCACCGGCGGCGCCTGACGGGGGAGTGCCAGGGCAACCCACGGCACCCCCCATCGATGGGGGTGCGGGCCCGGCCGGGCCGCTGGCCCCAGGCACCGCGGGCCCACCAGCTGGATCACCTCTGGGCCCGCCACCGCCGCTGCCAGCCGGGCCCCAACCAGCAGGGCCGGCGCTGGCGGCGCCCGCAGCACCCGCAGCCCCGGTGGCAGGGGACGGAGCGAGGGTCCGCGAGCTCCAGATCACATTCGATGGGGATGGAGATGAGGTGGAGTACTTCACCATCCAGTGCAACAGCTTCTTCACCCATTGGGGCGCGAGCTACCCAACGGAGGCAAGTCGAGTAGACCACGTCGCCTCCAAACTAAAGGGGGCCGTGAGGAAGTAGTATGTGGGGCTATACACGGGAAGGAGACCCGAGCTGGCGACAGTGGCGGACTTCCTCCAGGCGATGCTGCGGCAGTACGGCAACCCCCTGAGAGAAGAAAAGGCCATAGAAGCCCTCCAGAGAATTGAGCAGGGGAACCGCACCACCCGAGAGTACGCTACAGAATTTATGGCGCACTGCGCGGCAGTGAGGGGTTGGAGCGAGCTGATGAAGTACACGGCGTTTAAGAACGGCCTGAACGCCAACATTCTCAACCGGTGCTACCACCAAGGCAGACCTGACACCCTGGTCGGTTGGATCCAACTGGCCGGAGAGGTGGAGACAAACCTGCAACACGTCGGAATCCGCCGCCAACAACAACTAGGGAGGAAAGGGGAAAGGCCGAGTACCCCGGCGACCAAACCCGAGGGGAAGAAGGCGCCCACTACCTCCACCCCGGCCGGGGGGGGAGG
Organism: Heteronotia binoei; assembly: GCF_032191835.1. Lineage (NCBI taxonomy): Eukaryota > Metazoa > Chordata > Lepidosauria > Squamata > Gekkonidae > Heteronotia > Heteronotia binoei. The sequence goes on from NC_083223.1 coordinate 29,341,209, forward strand.
AGATGCTTCAGGTGCGGGGACCCGGGGCACCTGGCCGCCAACTGCGCCGAGAAGCCGCAACCCGCCACCCCGCCGCCCAAGCCGTTTGCGACCACCCCGAAGAAAGGTGGGGGGCGAGCCAAAGAGCCCAGTCGGGGCGCTGTCGCCACGTCCATGGCGATTGACGAGGATATTATAACCGTTGTGGAATCGAGCGAGGAATTGTGGGACCCCGAGTCGGCGGGAAACGACAGCGACCTGCTTTAATAGGTGCCGCAAAGCAGGTCCGGGAAACGCCGGCACCAATGACGGTGAGAGTTACCGGGGAACTGTTATTTATGGCCGTGACTTTATTGAACCCCAACTTAAAGCGATTTATGCACGCCCGGGCCCTAATAGACTCAGGGTGCACTAGGGATATTATCACCCCCCACCTCGTTACCCCACCCAGTCCCCGTTACCCCACCCAATCCAATTCGAACAGATAGATGGGTCAGTGATGAGGGGGGAGCCCTGCACCGAGGAAACCCAAGTGGTGCCAGTAGGGACCGAGGATCACTGGGGGATCGAAACGTTTGTGATAGCCCCCTCCTCCTCGTTCAATGTAGTGGTGGGGGCGGGCTGGTTAGCGAGACACCAGCCAGATATTCAGTGGGAAGCACAGATTGTGCGCTTCCCAGACTGGCGGTGCGAACACCACCACTGGCGGAAAGACCACCCTGTATCAGAACAAACTGTATGCCAAATTAACCAAATGTGAGTTCCACAAAACCGAACTGGATTACCTGGGGTTCCGAGTGTCGGGGGAAGGGCTAGCAATGGACCCAGCAAAAATCCAGGTGGTACTAGATTGGGAGCCGCCCCGAACCCGACGGCAGCTACAATCTTTCCTCGGGTTCGCAAATTTTTATCGCGGGTTCATCAAGGGGTTCGCCAGGCTCATGCTACCCCTCACGGAACTACTCAAAACAAAAGGGAAGGGGGAGGAAGCAAAAAAGCCCGGGGCGCGCCTTGCATGGTCACCAGAGTGCCAACGCGCGTTCGATTAATTGAAAAGACTGTTCACAAGCGAGCCAGTATTGGCCCACCCCAATGAGCTAAAACCATTCGTGATACAATGCGACGCCTCCGACGTCGCGGTGGGGGCAATATTGATGCAGAGGGATGACGAGGGGGGGGCTGAGACCCTGCGCATACATCTCCCACAAATTCTTGAACGAACAGAGAAACTGGTCAGTGTGGGACAAAGAAGCCTTTACGGTCACATTCGCTCTAAAAACATGGCGATCGTGGCTAGAGGGAGCCCGGGTCCCTTTTGAAATTTGGACAGATCACAAAAACCTCAAGGCGCTAACCAGACGGCGCAAACTCACCGCCAAACAAATACGGTGGGCGGGGTTTTTCACTAAATTCGACTTTGTGCTCAAGCACATCCCCCGGGACTAAGAATTTCTTGGCCGATGCACTCTCACGCATGCCCCAACATGACAGCCAAAGAGAAGAAGTGATAGACTCACTCATTCCCCCCACCCAAGTGGCGGGCGGAGTCACCATCCGGTCGGGAAAAAAGACAGGGACTCCGGAGCCAAAAGAAAAGGAACGCTTCACGGCCGAAGCAGAGGCGGAGGGAGGGGAAAGGCCCGAGGGCGTTGAGAAGGGGGAAGGAGGGCTGTGGTATTACAATGGGAAGGTCTATGTGCCAAAAAGCCTACGGGGTGAGGTCCTAACGCAATGCCACTCCAGCCGCCTAGCCGGGCATTTTGGCTACGTGAAAACGCTCAACCTGGTCACCCGACAATTCTGGTGGCCGCACCTGAAAAGGGACGTGTCGGAATTTGTAAGCTCCTGCCCGACATGCATCATGACCAAACGGAGGGGGGGGGAACCACCGGGCCACCTGATCTCACTACCAACTGCGACCCGACCATGGGCGGTGGTGTCGATGGACTTCATAGTAGTACTGCCCCCTTCCTAAGGGAAAACAGTAATCCTAGTGGTAGTGGACACCTTTTCAAAACAAGCCCATTTCATCCTGTGTAAGCTATTGCCCACAGCCAAGAAGTTAGCCCATTTGTTCTTCAATCACGTGGTCCGGCTCCACTCCTTCCCTGATAAGGTAATTAGTGACTGCGGGCCACAGTTCGTTGCCAACTTCTGGCGGGAGTTTTGCAAAATCGCAGGGATAGAGCAGGGGCTTAACTCCGCCTACCACCCGCAAACGGACGGCCAGACAGAGAGGGTCAACGGGCTTCTAGAGCAGTACCTCAGGTGCTACGTCAACTACCAACAGTCCAACTGGGTGGAACTCTTGGCGTTCGCAGAATTTGGGTACAATAACAGTTTGCACAGCTCCACAAAGACCTCGCCCTTCCAAATAGTCAACGGGTATGAGGGCAAGCCTTTCCCTCACCTCCCCCTTCCAGCTGGGGCCCCTGGGCAAACCTCTTGTCAGCAGTGGTGGGAGGGAGTCCGCCAAGGGTGGGAGGTAATACAAGAGAATCTGGAAAAGGCCAAAGAGGAGTACAAACGGCATTTTGACCGAAAGCACTCCCCCCAGTGGGAATTTAAGGAAGGGGAGAAGGTGTTCCTATCAACTAAGAACCTCCCGCTACCCCAGGCCTGCCAGAAACTAGCCTACAAATACCTGTGCCCCTTTAAAATAAAGCGGGTAATCAATGAAGTGACCATGGAACTGGAACTGCCCAAGCTACTGAGTAAGATCCACCCTGTTTTTCATTGCAGCCTTCTTCGCAAAGATCCTGGAGCTACGTCCTGGCACCCTCGCCCTCCAGAGCCACCTCCTACTCGAGTGAAGGGCCAGAGCCACCATGAGGTGCAGGAGATCCTAGACTCCAGGGTCAGGCGGGGAGTATTGTACTACCTGATTCGGTGGAAGTACTTTCCCCCGAGCTGTGACGAGTGGATCAAGGCCAGTGATGTATCAGCCCCGCAGCTGCTTAAGAAATTCCACCTACTGTACCCACACAAGCCCAAGGCGAAGAGCTTAGGGGGGGCAGTATGTCAGAACTTGTAACTTTCTTATATGCTGTTAGCCTAACTGACTCCATATTGTAACCAGATACTAACTCGATGTGCCCTCAGCCGGGCCACTAACCAGACCTCTATGCATTTCAAACAAATTGTGATCACTGAAGGGTGTCAGATAGCCTCTGGCCAACATCTGCAGGTGCCCTTAGAAGCTGGCCGGCCAGGACATCTCAGCAAGACTCCATCCTCCCTTGCTGATAACAGACCCTGGGAAACAGACAGTTGTCTCTGGCCGTGTGAAAGATCGTTTTATTGTTGCTGCCACAAGCACATAAAAATGTAACCAATGCTAACTTCGTTATCAGTGTTATTCTGTGCCTTCAGTACTGTAGTTCTCAACAAACGTCTATACTTTTGTAACGAAGTCTTGGGCCTCGATTGAAGTTCTTCCAGTTCTGACACTAGCAAGCTGAAAGTCAGAAAAGGAAGGTGGGTGCTGGCAAGAAAATTTCTTTTTTTATACTTACAATGTATGCATGCACTCACCTGGGGTGATTTCAGTGGAAGATGGCCCTGAGAACCACTTGGCCGAAGGAGGCATCACATCTAGCACGAATGTCCAAAGCGTTGTGGGAGACGGACGTGGATGGAGAGGATCATGATGCAGCAAAGCAAACATCCTCTAAGGAGACACCCTCCATAAAGGCCGAGGAGGTCAAGACTGCTCTAGTCGAGTGAGCCTTAAGACCCTCAGGTAAAGGTTGCTTAGCAACTTCGTAGCACAACCGGATTGCAATAGATACCCACTTAGAGAGTCTCTGGGTAGAAATTTTGCATCCTCTTTGGGGATTGCCATAGGCCACAAACAAGTTAGGGTCCTTACGGAAAGGTTGTGTACGAGAGAGGTAAAAAGACAAAGCTCTTCTGATGTCGATGGTGTGTAGAGCTCTTTGTCCAGAGTCCTTAGGATCGGGGGGAAATGTGAGCAACGAAGTAGAAGTTGAAAGATGAAATTTCGACACAACCTTGGGTAAGAAAGCCGGATCCGCTCTCAGGACCACCTTGTTCCAGTGAAAAACTGTATAAGGAGGGTCAGAGTGGAACGCATACAAGTCACTAGCTCGCTTGTCAGAAGAGACTGCAACCAACAAGGCAGTTTTCCAAAAAAGAAAGTTGAGATCCACGGTAGCCAAGGGTTCAAACGGAGGTTTCATAGTTGTGCAAGAACTAACGACAAACTCCAAACAGGCACAATTGGTTTGATAGAAGGATGAAGGTGTAACATACCCATGAGGAATGATTTGGACAGTCTATGGGAAAAGACAGTCTGACCATTGATAGGCTTTTGGAAAGCCGAGATAGCTGAAAGATGAACCTTCAAGAAGAAATAACTAAGACTAGAAACTTGTAGAGCCAGAAGGTATTCTAAGATCGAAGATAGAGGTACATACTCTGGATCAAGTTGTTGAGAAAATGCAAACGAACAGAAATGCTTCCATTTACATTGGTATGAACATCTAGTAGAAGCTTTCCTGGCATTTAGGATATCTTCTGCAACATTTAATGGTAAATTTACGGCCGTATTCTCCATGCTGTGAGCCCTAGGATCTGGGGGTTGTGGTGCGATACTTGGCCGTGATTCTGGGTGAGGAGGTCATCTGCCAAAGGAAGGCGGTGGTAGGTGTGATTCAACAGCTGAAGGAGTCTCGTGAACCACAGTTGCCATGGCCACCATGGCGTTATCAGGATGCAATCTGTACCATCCCGAACGATCTTCAGTTAGGATCGAGTAATTAGAGGAGTCGGGGGGAAAAGGTAATGAAGTGGCCTCTTCCAAATGTGAAGAAAAGCGTCGTTGCCTCTCCTGGAGTAAAAGAGATGGCATTTTGAGTTGTCCTTTGTTGCAAAGACATCTATCCGTGGAGTCGTGGATGCTCGAAGCATGCGAAAATGCGATGCAGGTAGCGTGGATTGAGGGGACCATTTGTGGTCGTCTAGGCGAATCCTGCTGAGGGAGTCGGCCAACACATTCTCTATCCCCGACAGGTGGAAAGCAGTCAGGTAGATTTCATTCTTGATGCACCACTCCCATAGGGCTATGGCTAGCCAACATAGATGGACAGACTTGGTCCCGCCCTGCTCGTTCACATAAAAAACTGCAGCCATGTTGTCGGTTGTAATCTGAACATGTTGGGCAGTTACAGATGGGAGAAAGGACTGAAGAGCTCTGTGAACAGCAATAAGTTCCAAACGGTTTATGTGCATGGCCCTCTCAGGGGCAGTCCACAGACCCCTGACAGTCTTGTCCTCTTGTCCCCCCATCCCCACTTGGAGGCATCTGTAGTTACAACAGACGGAGGGGGAAGGACAAAGGGCATTCCACAGAGAAGATTGTTTGGTACTGTCCACCAGGACAGGGAGAGTTGTGCTTTCTGAGGTACAGTAAGGATGGTGCTCTGAGGTTGTACGTGAGGGTGGTAGGCACAAACAAACCAGAGCTGGAGTGGCCGCATGCACAGTCTGGCAAAACGAAGAATGGAAGTTGTTGCGGCCATGAGGCCCAGAAGACGTTGAATGATGATTGCAGGTTGTGTTGGGGCAAGTATGACCTCCTGGGCTAAAGACAGCATAGTTTGGGCGCAATCTGTGGGAAGATAGACGAGGTGAGGGGACATGCAAAGATGAGCACCTATAAACTGTAGATCCTTTGTTGGGGTGAGGTGAGACTTGGTAACATTCACACACAGGCCCAAGGAGGCGAGAAGAGAGAGGGTTGCTTCGAGATTCTTCACAAGTTGATGTGCTGTAGGGGCGATTAGCAGCGAGTCGTCTATGTGCGGGAAAACAGATGCTGTGAAGACTCAGGGCAGCTGCCACCACTGCCATGCATTTCGTGAACACGCTCGGGGCAGTGGACAGCCCGAACGGAAGGACTCGATACTGGAAGTGATGTTGTCCCATGGTGAAGTGTAGATATTTGTGGTGCTGAGGCCTGATGGTAACGTGGAAATAGGTATCCTGGAGATCCAGGGAAGCCATCCATGAGTCCTAGGGAATTAAGGGCAGGATCGATTGAACAGAGATCATTCTGAATTTTTTGTAGACTATTCGTTTGTTTAGTTTCCTGAGATCCAGAATGGGTCTTTTGCCGCTGTCCCTTTTGGGAACTAGGAAGTATCGTGAGTAGAAACCTGTTCTCTGATGGTGATGAGGAACAGGCTCTATCGCATGTTTTTTTTGAGCAAGTCCATAATCTCTTGTTGGAGATGAGACGGCGGGGTGACAACGAAATGGTAATGGTGAGGGGGGCAAAACGAACTCAATGGCGTAACCTAGCCAAATTATGGTGAGCACCCAAGAATCCATGGTGATTGAATTCCAAGTCTGGTAGAAAGGGGAAAGTCTGGTCTGATAAAGAAGATCCAGCTGTCGGAGAGGGCATGGAGCGAAGTCAAAGAGACTGCTTGGCGGGCTGGGTAGACTTTTTGGCTTGCTGAGAGCGTGGCTTCTGATGGAAAGGTTGTTTTTGTTGAGGAGTTTTTTGTTCCCAGTAATCCAATTGTTTAGGAGAACGTTGACGTCTCTGAAACGATGGTCTCCAAGGTCTAAGCCGGTTAAACTGTTGTGGGGCTGGTTGAGACACCCCAAGCCGCTTAGCCCTCTTACGGCCGTCATCCACAGATGTGAGAACCTCATTTGTGGAGGCATGAAACAGTCCAAGGCCATCAAAGGGAAAGTCTTCAATTTTCTGCTTGATATCCGGTTGCAGATTTGTGGATCTGTGCCAAGCATGTCACCATAGAGCTACTGAAGATGCGGCCTGATGGAATTTATTTGCTGCTTAGAAACTCTTGAGATTTCAGAAACTAAGTTGGACGCCACTCTCTGAGAAGTCTCGGGGAGAGAAGGGATGAGTGATGTAAATTGGTTTGCAAGACTGAAGGTATAGGCGGAGAAATAAGTCAAGTAATTGTTCACCTTTGAATTGGTAGAAGCAAGATTATAGATTTTGCGGGCTAGAGGTCCAATTTATGGCCCTCACGATCAGGAGGTGTAGGGTGTTTTGATAGTTTGGCTTTAGATGCGGAATGGACAATTAGAATCTTCTTTTTCCTTTAAATGGGTTACTAAATCATGGCGACATTTAGGCATCCACATACCTTTGGACCAATCTAAATTATTCGAAGCAAATTACAAACAACTTTTTACAACCACCAGAACTAATTTGACTAAATGGACTAAGCTTCAGCTTAGTCTGCTAGAAAAAATAGACTTGTTAAAAACTTTCGTTCTACCTAAATTTCTTTTTTTATTCCAAAATCTTCCTATTCCTATACCAAGTAACGATATGAAATCCTGGCAAAAATGCCTCTCCCTCTTCATATGGAACAATAAGAAAACAAGGATCTCATACCAGGTCCTGTCTAAACCCACGGCTAAGGGTGGTTTGGCTGCACCAATTTTGAATAGCTATTACGTAGCAGCCCAGCTTCGAAATGTTTTACTTTATGCCAGAAAAGAATGCCAGTTACCATGGATTCAAATCGAATCTGCAAGTATATACCCTGTACGTCTTAATGAATTCCTTTGGAATTCTAGAGCTGAACAAAGTAAAACTGTATTAAACAACCCCTTTTTGCGATGCACCTTGGAGATCTGGGATAAATATAGAAATCTTGCAGTCCAGCCCTCCACCCCAGTAATGGCCTTTTTGGGTCAGCACTGGTTTCCTCCAGGAAACTCTAAGGGGAGCTTTGGAATTTGGTGACAACAAAGCATCCTTAGGATTTCAGATGTCAGTTCCAAGGGCCAACTGCTTACTCGTGATCAAATAGAATCCAAATATAGAATTAAAATCCCTTGGTATATCATCAACTCTATGACGTGTTAAATAAAGTTGTTCCTGTTATGATACCTGAAAGTCAATTAAATGTCTTTGAAAAACTAATCATTAAAGAAAATACAATAATGAGAGGTGTGATTTCAAAACTATACCATTTATTAAACCATAAAAGTTGGGCGTCAGCTTCAGCACAACAAAATGCTTGGAGCAAAGACTGCTCTATTAATCTATCAGAAGAGCAGTGTTCCACGATCTGGATGTCTCCAATCTGTAAATCCCGATGCACAAATTTCAAATTGCAACAATTTAAATTATCTTCAAGATGGTATTTGACTCCTCTTTCCCTCAGCCATGCAAGTAAAAGCTATAACCCCCTGTGTTGGAAAGGTTGCGGGGAAATTGGATCATTCCTCCATTGTTGGTGGTCTTGCCAGAAAATTCAAGCTTTTTGGAATACCTTGATAAGTAAAATTGAGATCATTGTTAATGAAACCATTCCTCGGACCCCAGAATCCATTCTGCTCAACTATTGGCCATCCAATAAGTACTCCAAACAAAAGAAGGAACTTATCTCCCTTCTGATTTTGGCAGGTAAATTCTTGCTGGCAAAGTCTTGGAAAGTGACAAGAGTCCCTTCAATTACTCAGTGGTTCCAAAAGGTATGGGAAATGATTATACAGGATAAAATAGCGTCCCAACTTACACTTAGCGATAATCCTAAGGCAGGAGATTTTTTTGTCGAAAAGTGGTTTAACTTTTTTGATCACGTGAATGCTAATGTGTCTAAGCAGAACAAAATGCCAACGAAATATCTAAATTTTGTTTTGTATTGAGGTACATTTGCTCTCACTAATGACCAACCTGAAGTAGCTGAAGACAATATAATTAACCTCCCCCCCCCTTTTTTTTTCTTTTTTCCTTTTTTTTTTCTCCTTCTTCTTTTGTTGGTATTGTTATGGTTTGTGTGTGTATGTGTGTGTGTGTTCTGGATTACTTTTCGATGTTTAAAATATTGCAACATTGTATTTCTTATATGGAAGTTTTGTTTTTGTTAATAAAAAATAAAAAAAATTGAGTTTTAAAAAAATGATGGAATTTGGAGCTGGATGTGAGGCTAAGAATTTTGATTCTGGAGCATAGACTCTATACAGGGAATCAAAACGCCTCGAGGTAGGTGGAACAGAAGCAGGTTTGTCCCAGACCTCACAAAGTCCTTCCAAATGCACTGGTAGCATAGGTGGGAGTGACCCAGAAGGAAAATCTGCTTGAACCAGATCATGTACCACATCCGAAATCTTGGGTAAATCCGATGGAAGAGTCACGTTCAAAGCCTCAGCCATAGTGGTGATAAGATTAAGATAGGCTTTTGATCCATCAAATGGAGAAAGACGGTTTGGGCGAGTAGAGTCAGAACCAGGGGAGCCAGGTGGATGTTCGGAATCAGAAGTACCTGAGCTGTCCTTGTTGGATTCAGAGTCATCTGGTTCCTGCAGAGCTGTAACGGGTTTGGTCGGTGCAGATGCAGACTTGGGGTCCTCGAAAGGAGGAAGAGATTTAGGTCCTGGTGGCAGAGTGCTCAAAGTTGTGGCCGGTGCCACGGACGTAGTGGAGCAAACTGAGGTGTCATGGAGTTGAGGTAGCATATGAGACTCACGGTACTGAGAAGGTTCATGGTCTTGAGATGAAAAGTATTTGGGGTCTCGGGTTTGAGAAGGCTCAGGGTACTGAGACGAAGGATATGAGGGTTTGAGATGTGAGAAGCGACATCAGGTTCACGGTATTAAAAACATCTGAATCCCTCATCTGAAGGAGAACGGGAGTAGTGATGGTAGACTTGTAGGTGTCGAGGAGATGGAGGAGTACTCGTACCGACCCGTTTGGTAGTAGTCACGGTAGCCTGGTAAGCGGGAACAGAAGTCACGGCGACGAACCGGTGAACAAGATTGGACATGTTGAGTGGACACTTGTGTTGAAGACTCTCGGTACAGTGGGGAAACTCCGATGTCCCGAAAGGACCCAGGTTGAAGTAGAGACCGGGCATGTTCCTGCGAAAGGATCAGAGGATCCGTACGAGGGTCGGGTTTGAGAATGTCGAAAGAACCTACATTGTCGACCGAGGGTGATCAAGACCGAATTGGAATAACTTCGACTGGAGCATGAGGAGTGAGTTGAGGCATGTCTGAAATGATATCGGAAGGCACCGAGAGCTCTGGAGGAATTAGAGGTTGAGTCGAGACCGAATGGGTAGAAACCAAAGCCATAGCTGTCGAAGTGGTAGCTGTCGAGGTCGATGAAGTCGTCGGAGCAGACTTTGTTGGGTCGCAAGGTTTCTTTGGAACCATCGCCATTGGGTCGGAGTGGCGAGACTTCGAGGACTTATGGCCCGAATCGGCATGCTTGGATGGTCCCTTGTCGAACCTATGCTTCTTAAGGGGTTGTACAGCAGCCGACGCAGCTGAATCTCCAGCTCGATGTTGGGGAGGCAGCGAATCAGAATGGGGCATGCTTGGAGAGACTTCTCCAGCAGAAAACTTTGGAGTCTCGCTGCTCGATTTTTTTGTGCCTGTTTTCCAAAGTCGGAGCAGTGCGGGCAGGTATCGACCCGATGAGCCTCACCCAAGCAAAAAAGGCAATAAGTGTCCGTCAGAAGTAGGGATTTTAGCCCCACACCTCCGACACTTTTTAAAGGTAGTTATCCCTTCCATATGCTCCGGACAAGGGAGGGGAAGGGGGGGGGGAAGGAAAAGGAAAACGCAGAAACAAGGGCTTTTAATATATATATATATATGTTTTTTTAAGGATGAAAAAAGGCAGAAATGGAGAAAAAGAAAAAAAGAAAACGATACCACAAATGGCCAAAGGACGAGCTGAGGAGAAGGGAACACAGCAAGGTAGGTGTTATCTGGGCGGCAGTAAGGAAGAAACTGAGTGGGAGGGGCGCCTCCTGCTCACTCCAGGCATGCACAGTCGATGCCTGCTCCCCAGGGCGAGCGGGAGAGCGTGCCAAAAAACTTTGTAGGCGAGCTATTGGAGACTCGGAGGTATGGATTCATTGCCAGCAGCAAGACCCATGTGTGGGACTGCACAGAGACCACGATGAAGATCTTACCTTTGCTTCAACTTTCCAAAAACTAGCCTACAAGTTTCTTGGTCCATTCAAAATAAAGAGGGTTATCTACAAGGTGACAGTAGAACTGGAGTTACCTAAAATGCTCAGTAAAATCCACCCTGTTCTTCATTGCAGTCTACTCCGTCGAGATCCTGGAGCTACGCCTTAGCACCCTCGACCACAAACTCCACAACCTATCCAGATTGGGGGCCAGAGTCACCATGAAGTCAAGGAAATTTTGGATGCAAAATTAAAATGAGGGTGTTGTATTTTTTAATTAGGTGGAAGCATTTCTCACCAAGTCACGACGAATGGGTAGAGAGCTCAAATGTGAGGGCAAAAGAATAAAAAAGTTTTACAAACTGCATCCAGTAAGACTTAGGTCAAATAATTAGATTCCCTTCTAGAAATGCTTTGGGTCGAAATAGAGGGCCCAAAAGGAAATTTAACTATGGAAGTTTATTATTGCCCACCAAATCAAAAGATAGAGGATGATTATAATATGGTGGAAGGATTAAAGATAGCGGCTAAATGTAAAAACTGTGTCGTGATAGGTGACTTGAACTACCCGCAGATTGATTGGGTCAATATGTGTTCAGGTCGAGAGAAAGAGACTGAGTTTCTAGATGTTCTCAATGACTGTGCTATGGAGCAGATGGTCACAGAACCTACCAGGGGTAGGGCAATCCTGGATTTGGTCCTAAGTAATGCCCAAGACTTGGTGAGAGATGTAAGTGATCGCACCGCTTGGGAGCAGTGACCATAATGCTATTGATTTGTATAAATAGAGAGATACCCAAAAGACCAGTACAACCACGTTTAACTTTAAAAGGGGTAAATTCTCTGAGATGAGGAGGCATGTGAAGAGGAAACTGAAAGGAAAGGTAAATACAGTCAAAACCCTTGGGGAAGCTTGGAGGCTACTTAAAACTACAATCCTAGAAGCTCTGATAAAATATATACCACAAGTTAGAAAAGGAACAAACAGGTATAAGAAAAAGCCTGCATGGTTAACAAACAAAGTAATGGAAGCTGTAAAATGTAAGGACTCCTTTAAGCTGTGGAAAGCTAGTCCAAGTGAGATTAATAAAAGGGAACACAGGCTGTGGCAAATCAAATGCAAGACTGTGATCAGGCAGGCAAAAAGGGACTACGAGGAACATTTTGCAAAAAACATAAAGACCAACAATAAAAACTTCTTCAAATATATTAGAAGCAGGAAACCAGCCAGGGAGGCAGTGGGGCCCTTGGATGACCAAGGGGTAAAAGGATCACTGAAGGAGGATAGGGAAATGGCTGAGAAGCTGAATGCATTTTTTGTCTCCGTCTTCACTGTGGAAGACGAGAAGTGTTTGCCTGCTCCAGAACCACTAATTTTGGAAGGGGTGTTGAAATACCTGAGTCAAATTGAGGTGACAAGAGAGGAGGCCTACAACTGATTGACAAATTAAAAACTAATAAGTCACCAGGTCTGGATGGCATACATCCAAGAGTTCTGAAAGAGCTCAAAGTTGAACTTGTGGATCTCCTGACAAAAATATGTAATCTTTCATTGAAATCTGCCTCCATTCCTGAGGACTGGAAGGTAGCAAATGTCACCCCCATTCTGGTTCCAGAGGAGATCCGGGAAATTACAGGCCAGTCAATTTGACTTCAATACCAGGAAAGTTGGTAGAAAGCATTATCAAGGACAGAATGAGTAGGCACATTGATGAATACAAGTTATTGAGGAAGACTCGGCATGGATTCTGTAAGGAAAGATCTTGCCTCACTAACCTGTTACAGTTCTTTGAGGGGGTGAACAAACATGTGGACAAAGGGGACCCAATAGATGTTGTTTACCTTGACTTCCAGAAAGCTTTTGATAAAGTTCCTCATCAAAGGCTCCTTAGTAAGCTCGAGAGTCATGGAGTAAAAGGACAGGTCCTCTTGAGGATCAAAAACTGACTGAGTAATAGGAAGCAGAGAGTGCGTATAAATGGCCAGTCTTCGCAGTGGAGGATGGTAAGCAGTGGGGTGCCGCGGGGTTCAGTACTGGGTCCCATGCTCTTTAACTTGTTCATTAATGATTTGGAGTTGTGAGTAAGCAGTGAAGTGGCCAAGTTTGCAGATGACACTAAATTGTTCAGGGTGGTGAGAACCAGAGAGGATTGTGAGACACTCCAAAGGGATCTGTTGAGGCTGGGTGAGTGGGTGTTAACATGGCAGATGAGGTTCAATGTGGCCAAGTACAAAGTAATGCACATTGGGGCCAAGAATCCCAGCTACAAATACAAGTTGATAGATTGTGAACTGGCAGAGACTGACCAAGAGAGAGAGCTTGGGGTCATGGTAGATAACTCACTGAAAATGTCAAGACAGTGTGTGATTGCAATAAAAAAGGCCAACACCATGCTGGGAATTATTAGGAAGGGAATTGAAAACAAATCAGCCAGTATCATAATGCCCCTGTATAAATCGATGATGCAGTCTCATTTGGAATACTGTGTACAATTCTGGTCACCGCACCTCAAAAAGGATATTATAGCATTGGAAAAAGTGCAGAAAAGGGCAACTAGAATGATTAAAGGGTTGGAACACTTTCCCTATGAAGAAAGGTTAAAACGCTTGGGGCTCTTTAGCTTGGAGAAACGTCAACATGATAGAGGTTTACAAGATTATGCATAGGATGGAGAAAGTAGAGAAAGAAGGACTTTTCTCCCTTTCTCACAATACAAAAACTTGTGGGCATTCAGTGAGCAGTCAGGTTAAAACGGATAAAAGGAAGTACTTTTTCACCCAAAGGGTGATAAGCATGTGGAATTCACTGCCACAGGAAGTGGTGGCGTCCACAAGCATAGCTAGCTTTAAGAGGGAATTGGATAAAAATATGGAGCAGAGGTCCATCAGTGGCTATTAGCCACAGTATATATGTGTGTGTGTGTGTTTGTGTGTATACACACACACACATTGGCCACTGTGTGACACAGAGTGTTGGACTGGATGGGCCGTTGGCCTGATCCAACATGGCTTCTCTTGTGTTCTTATATTTTTGGTTATAAGGCCCTCCTTCCAATTCCTAAAGGAGTCTTTTGTATTTCTCAAGTCTTTAGAGAGCTGTTTATGGAGCCACTTCGGCTTCTTTAGGTTTTTTCCATTTTTTCTTCTCATAGGAATCGTCTGTGATTGCGCTTTCAGTATTTTGCTCTTAAGAAACTCCCACCCAATAATAATTCAAAGACTTTTGAGCAGGAGGAGTGATGGGCCATTAACCTATATTTAGCTTGTTAGCTTTATTTTATATTAGTCTGGCAAGGCAGTAGCCTTGTGTATACATGCTACAAGTGTTTGCTACATGTCTCTTCATTAAAAATTCTGCAACTACTCAAGAAGTCTTGTGATAGATTCTGGGCAAAACTTTACAAACTTTGAAAATTTCTTAATCAAAGGCGGTTGTGATGAACTGAACGAAGTCCGCCTGACAGCTCAGACATTCACTGTGATTGGCTAACTGCCCCCATGGTAACCAATGTAACAAGTTAAAGGGGGCAGGGAGAGAGAGCTCTCCTCAGTTCAGAGCGGACTAAATTCGGGTTCAGTGGAGTTCTAGTTTAGCTGCGGTGGAAATCAGGCTGTGAGAAGTCTGCGTGAGATGGTAGTCCAGGCTGTCTTGAGACAGGGCTGGTGTTTATCAGAGCTCTTGTCTGTGAGAGTTTATTAGAAGGGGCTAACAGTGGATCTTTCTGTGAAGACTCTCAGAGTTGTGTCACAGTGTGTCACAAGGCAGAGTGAGATTTTAAGGCTGGGGAAATCTGTCAGAGTCAGAATGGCAGACTCCTGGTTATAATAAAGATCACAAAAAATATACTGAGGGGGACAAAAGGTTCTTGTGGCTGTGTGGAGATCCCAGAAGACAAAGATCCTAGCAGTTAAAGAGGACTTGGCACAAGTGTGTGAGGTGTCAGTGTGAACGGCCCTCAAGGGTGTCAGTCCAGGGTATAGCCCTTTATAAGAGGGTGCCTAGTTTGCTAGGAGAAAGAGTCTGTGGTGGGAAGTTCTGTCAGTCCTCTCAGGGAGTGAGATTAGTGTGTGGAGATATTTGAAAAGCCAAATCCATCTCCAAAGTCTTTCTATAGTTCATAGTGTTAGCCAAAGTAAGGAAACACTGTTTTAACATTATAACAGCCTGCCAACATAAGGAGTGTTCTTTTGTATTTCTAATTTGATTTTCTGCTTGCAAAGCTTTTTTTAACTTTACAAGCTTTAAATATTATTTCCTCCCTTCCCAGCCTATCTATACATAATAAAACCTATTATTTGTTTTGAACTTTAAATCTGCCATTTGTGCAATCTTTTATTTCTGAGGTTAATTTGGGTTCTCATTAGGTGCTGGGTAAAGGTGTGATAGGATTCAAACTGGTCTTCTTTGCCCATGACCACAGCAGTGTACAAATTAAATAAATCCCAGCTGCTAGTCTACAAAAAAAAAAAGTAAAAAAGGCAAAAGGGACAGGATTTCCTTTTAAATTGCCATTAATGTAGATTGAAATTGTTGACAGTTGGCAAATGGTAAATTTCTCTGATATCACCTTGCAATATTATGGGCAACTCAGTTATCTATGCAGGAGACTCTGCCTTGGACTTTCAGAACCATTTTTATTGACTTATCCCCCAATCCTTTCCTAACCTAGCTCAATTTGTGAGAACGTCTCTCCTTCAAGTGCTGATTCTGGGTGTTCTTTGCTCCAGTCTTCTACCTGTTGAGCTAATTTCCATACAAGCTTCATAGCATCTGACACCCTGATAGCAGCATTATTATTCTGTGATGTTACGGTTATAAGAAAATAAGAGAAGCCAGGTTGGATCAGGCAAATAGGCCATCCTGTCCAACACTCTGTGTCACAGTGGCCAAAAAACCCAGGTACCATCAGAGGGGCCAGGACACTAGAAGCCCTCACAGTGTTGCCCTTTCCAAGCACCAAGAATACAGAGCATCACTTGACCCAGACAGAGAGTTCCAACAATATGCTGTGGCTAATAGCCACTGATGGACCTCTGCTCCATATGTTTATCCAATCCTTTCTTGAAGCTTGCTATGTAAATTCCATGTGTTAATCACCTTTTGGGTAACGTACTTCCTTTTATCAGTTCTAACCTGACTGCTCAGCAATTTCATTGAATGCCCATGAGTTCTTGTGTTGTGAGAAAGGGAGGAAAGTAGTTCTTTCTCTACTTTCTCCATCCCATGCACAATCTTGTAAACATCTATCATGTCACCCCTCAGTCGATGTTTCTCCATGCTAAAGAGCCCCAAGCATTTTAACTTTTCTTCATAGGGAAAGTGTTCCAACCCTTTAATCATTCTAGTTGCCCTTTTCTGCATTTTTTCCCAATGCTATAATATCCTTTTTGAGGATGTTTTATTGGTTGCATGTATTTTGATGATCTTACTGTTTCATTGTATTAATTGCTACAGCTCTTGGGCTAACACACTAAATGAATATCCTTTCCTAGCAACTATATACAACACCTTACCCTCAGACCCTGAGAGACAGCACAGTTATAAGAAAACCTTATCCATGGCCTGACTGAGAATATATGGGGCTGCATATATCTTTGCTGTTTTTTGTCATGAAGTTGCAACTGACCTATGGCGACCCCTTACCATTTTCAAGACGAGACTAATAGAAGTGTTTTACTATTGCCTGCCTTTGCATAGGGTACAGCAGGTGAAACAGCGGGTACAGCAGGTGATGTCATCAAGGTACACCACCATGAAGTCCACGAACCCGCAAACAGCTCCAAAGTTTTCTCGGGTTCGCAAATTTTTACCGCGACTTCATAAAGGGGTTCGCCACCATCATGTTACCCCTTACGGAGCTCCTTAAAACAAAGGGGAAGGGGGCAGAGGCAAAAAAGCCGGGCGCGCGCCTAACGTGGACGCCCGAGTGTCAAAAAGCCTTTACAGAATTGAAACGCCTCTTCACCTCGGAGCCCGTGTTAGCCCACCCTGACGAGTTAAAACCTTTCGTGGTTCAATGTGATGCTTCCGACGCCGCCGTCGGAGCCATATTAATGCAAAGGGGGGACAACGGGGTTCTGCGCCCCTGCGCCTACATTTCACGAAAGTTCTCGAACGAGCAGAAAAATTGGTCAGTGTGGGACAAGGAGGCTTTTGCAGTCATGTTTGCCTTGAAAACCTGGCGCTCCTGGCTTGAGGGGGCCAGAGTCCCGTTTGAAATCTGGACTGACCACAAAAATCTCGAGGCTTTAACCGGGCGCCGCAAAATGACTGCAAAGCAAATCAGGTGGGCTGGGTTTTTCGCCAAATTCGACTTTGTACTGAAACACATCCCAGGTACCAAGAATTTCTTGGCGGACGCCCTCTCCCGCCTGCCACAGCACGAGAGCCTCCGCGAGGAGGTGGTGGACTCCCTTATCCCCCCTTCGGCCATCGCGGGGGGGGTCATCACCCGCTCCGGGAAGAGGATCGGCCCCCCGGAGCCGGACCTCTTGTCTCAGTTAGTTGCAGAGACTGCTCGGGAGGCAGACCAACCACCGAACCTCCGTAAAAGCGAGGACGGCCTCCTGTTGCACAACGAAAAGATCTATGTGCCTTCCTCCCTCCGCAAGCAGATTTTAGAGCATTGTCATTCCAGCCGCCTGGCGGGCCATTTCGGCTATGTCAAAACCCTCAACCTCATTACCCGACAGTTCTGGTGGCCTAGGCTCAAAAGAGATGTCTCCGAATTCGTCCTCTCATGTCCCACCTGTCTCATGGCTAAACGAAGAGGGGGTAAGCCTCCCGGCCACCTAGTGCCCCTCCCAACAGCCACCCGGCCTTGGTCGGTAGTGTCTATGGATTTCATTGTGGAGCTCCCGCCGTCGCAGGGCAAAACTGTTGTTTTGGTAGTGGTCGATACATTCTCCAAACAAGCCCACTTCATCCCCTGCAAGCAACTCCCCACGGCTAAAAAACTTGCCCAACTTTTCTTTACACACATTGTACGCCTACACTCGTTCCCAGACAAGGTCATTAGCGACCGCGGGACGCAGTTCGTTGCCAACTTCTGGCGGGAGTTTTGCAAGCTTGCGGGTATTGAGCAGGGCCTCAGCTCAGCCTACCACCCCCAGTCGGACGGACAGACGGAGAGGGTTAATAGCCTTCTAGAACAGTACCTCCGCTGTTTCATTAACTTCCAACAGTCCAACTGGGTGGACCTACTCCCATTCGCTGAATACGGCTACAACAACAGCCTTCACAGCTCTACTAAAACCTCTCCTTTTCAAATCATAAATGGCTATGAGGGCAAGCCTTTCCCAACACTTCCCCTCCCTGCCACCTCCTCAGAACCCACGTCGTGCCAACAATGGTGGGAGGGCCTTCGGGAGAGCTGGAAGGGAATTCAGGAGAACCTGGAGGAAGCGAAAAAGGCTTACAAAAAACAATTTGATAAAAAACACTCTCCGGAATGGGAATTGAGAGTGGGAGACACTGTCTTTTTGTCCACAAAAAACCTCCCCCTTCCTCAGCCCTGCCGCAAACTTGCGTTGAAGTTTCTTGGGCCTTTTAAGATCAAACGAGTAATCAATAAAGTGACTGCAGAACTCGAGCTGCCCAAGTCTCTAAGCAAAATCCATCCTGTTTTTCATTGCAGCTTACTCCGGAAAGACCCTGGTGCCACGTCCTTCCATCCCAGGGCTCCGCCGCCCCCTCCGACGACAGTGAGGGGTCAGAGTCACCATGAAGTCCACGAAATCCTGGACTCCAAAGTCAAACGGGGGAAACTGTATTACTTAGTCAGGTGGAAGCACTTCCCCCCGAGCTGTGATGAATGGGTCGAATCTCAGAACGTAGCTGCGCCGCAACTGTTAAAAAAGTTTCACCTGCTGTACCCGCATAAGCCCAAGCCGCCACCCCCCGGGGGAGGGCGCTTAGGGGGGGCAGTATGTCAGAACTTGTAACTTTATTATTGCTAGCTTAATGTAGAACCAGTATAATTGATGGTTGGCAAGTATGCATAGGGTGGACCTGAGCGTTGAACCAGACCGACCCCATATTGTAACCTTTCTTAACCTGAAGTGCCTGAGTAGTAGTTAACCCTGCCCCGATGGTATCCAAAGTATTTGGGGGCTGTGGACTGAATAATGTTGTATCTCTGTACTTTCTCACACTGACACCCTTTGAAGCCGAATCGTGTGGCCTTCAGAGTAAGGAGGCAATGTCTTTGCTGATAGCACTGGTGGGAAGACAGATGTGCCTGTAACGGTGTGAATTAAAGCTTTGTGGGTTGTTTGTTTTACTATATAAAACTGGGCCAGTGCTGGCTCTCGCCATCACTGTTATCTTGTACCTTGTATCTAACAGTTCTTAGTTCTCTCTAATAAAATCCTAGCTTGGAAACTAAGTATGGGATCTGCCTGGAGTTCTTAAGTTCTGACATTCTGGCATTCCTTGAGCTCCCATCCAAATACTGATGAGGGCTGACTCTGCGTAGCTTCCAATATTGGACTATCCTGAATTATTCTAGCTCTTGGTGCTTGATCTCAGGAGTAGGTGTCATGGCATCCATTCCCAGTCCTATCTATGGATGTTTCTGATACAGAGAGCTGGGCAGTCAGGAATGAAAAGAGAAAAGACAAATTATGCTTCTGTCTTTCCAGTCAAATTTATCTACTTTACTTTTTTGTGCTCTTGGGCTAATGCTGCCAACCGCTCTTGTTCAAAATTGCTATCAGCTGAAGCATCTGAAAAAAAAATGTCAACATGACCTAGAAACAACAGTGAAGGCTAAAAGAATTAGTAAAAAGTGCTCCAGTAAAGCCTGCAAGTCTCACACTTGAGAATAACTGCAGAGATAGCCCTGTTAGCATGTTTGCACTGCTATAAAATCTCAGACTTTTTAGCAGACCAACCAATTTATTGCAGCATAAGATTTCATAGGCCAAAACCCAATTTATCAATTTATGTGTAGAACTGCCATCCTGCTAGGAAAACTAATAATAATAATAATAATAATAATAATAATTTTTATTTATATCCCGCCCTCCCCGCCAAGGCAGGCTCAGGGCGGCTCACAAACATGGAAAGTGCTATGACATACAGTAAATATATTATACAATAAAATACATTAAATAAATAGATTAATTAAAAACCACAACAGATAAGGTGCTATAATACAAACGATGTATATCAGATGGCTGGATGTCGTTTCAGGATTCAGTCTTGTAGGCCATTTGGAAAAGAATAGTTTTACATGCCCTGTGGAACTGATTGTAGTCCCGCAGGGCTCGAACCTCGGCTGGTAGTTGTTTCCACCAATGGGGAGCCATTACTGAGAAGGCCTGCTCTTGGGTTGTTTTCAGTTTGGCCTCCCTTGGTCCAGGGATTTTTAAGAGATTTTGGGAGCTAATCTCAGAGCTCTCTGGGGAGTATATGGGGAGAGGCGGTCCCTAAGGTAGACAGGTCCTCGGCCATATAGGGCTTTAAAGGTAATAACCAGCACCTTGTAACGAACTCGGAACACAATTGGCAGCCAGTGCAGCTCCTGCAACCTAGGCCACACGTGCTCCCACTGAGGAAGTCCCACTAGCAGCCTGGCCGCTGCATTCTGCACTAGCTGCAGTTTCCAAGTTCGGTACAGGGGCAGCCCCATGTAGAGGGCATTACAGTAGTCCAACCTCGAGGTGACCGTTGCATGGATGACTGTTGCTAGGTCGCCACGTTCCAGGAAAGGGGCCAACTGCTTCGCCCTCCTAAGATGGAAAAAGGCGGCTTTAGCAGTGGCTGCTATCTGTGCCTCCATTGTCAAGGAAAGCTCCAGAAGCACTCCCAGGCTCTTGACCCTGCGCACTGGTATCAGCGACGCACAGTCAAAAGCCGGTAGGGAGATCTCCTCCCGTGGCCCGCTGCGGCCCACGCAAAGGACCTCAGTCTTTGCTGGATTCAACTTCAGCCCACTCGACTTGATCCACCCTGCCACGGCTTGCATCGCCCGGTCCAGGTTTTCAGGAGCGTCTCCAGTCCGGTCGCCCATCAATAGATAGAGCTGGGTGTCATCAGCATACTGGTGACAACCCAGCCCATACCTCTGGGCAATCTGGGCAAGGGGGCGCATAAAGATGTTAAACAGCATCGGGGAGAGAACTGCCCCCTGAGGCACCCCACAGTTGAGTAGGCGCCTCTGGGACAACTCTCCCCCAATTGCCACCCTTTGTCCCCGACCTTCAAGGAAGGAGGAGAGCCACTGTACGGCTAGCCCCCGAATTCCTGCGTCGGCGGGTCAGCAGCTGATGATCGACCATGTCGAACGCTGCCGACAGGTCCAACAACAGCAGTACCGCCAAGCCGCCTCGATCCAGATGTCTAAGGATGTCTAACTAAGGATACTAATGTGGATGCCCCCAAGATTAAACCCAGTCTGCAGTGCACAGCTGTGGTACCAGGCCATTCAGCAGAACCTCTATTGCGGGGTGAATGTACATATTTCCTGAAAAAGCAGCTTCTTTTTTCTGTGTAGCTATTGAGATAAGATTACAGATGTCAAAAGAACTCAAAGTATGTACAAGAGCTGTATCTTATTACTGAAAGATATGTTGACTACTGTGGAGAAACGCCATTTTAGTCAGTGGTGGTGCTTCATTTGGCAGGGGTCAGTAAATCACTCAGCAGGCGTTGTAGCCTTCCCCTCACTCCCCCCCTCCCTTCCAGAACCAAACCAACAACGCTAGGGGGAAAATCTCCTAGAGAGGCAGGAAGTGCTTTTGTTCCTTGCATGTGTTAGGCAGGAAGAGAAGCCAGATTTGAACTGGGGCTCGAGCGAGCATGTGGTGAGCAATGGAGGCTCCTGCCTGGGAGGGCCCAGGCAGGCAGACTAAGTAAGTAATTCACAAGACAGGGCAAGTTTAGATCAGGGCCAGCAGGACGCGTTTATAACACATTTTGTTTGTCAGGCTGTTTGCTGTGCTGTGCTAATTTTGTAGATGCAACTGTTTTTGTTTTGTTTTTCTTTCCCTATCCTTTTCTCTTTTAAATAAATGTTTTTTCTGTTTAAAATGCTGGCAGTCCAACTCTGTACCACATAGATCCCCAAACCGCTTTAGACCACGCTGTTTTTGAGAAGGGGGCCCCGGGGAAGGGGGAAGGCATGCAGTTGGATAAGGTGCCAATCCTCCAGGGGTGCCCCAAAGAAGCGCTGAGGTCTCTGTGAAACCCAAGTGCAGGGTGGCAGAGGACCTTGAGGCCGGGCCTCATAGCTGGAGAGGGGGATTGGGAGTCCTGTTCCTCTCAATCTGAACCCCGGGACTGAGCAGGTGGTGGCAGCGAGCCCAAGGGGCAGGAGGAGAAATAGCTCCCTCCAGGAGTTGGCGACTCAATAGGGAGCTGACGGGACCGGGTCTGAAGGCAGAATCGGGCCGGTTCCGCCACAACTACATAATAAACTTTGATAGCAGGGTAGTCTTCAGTGGTGCGAGGCTCAGTAGTAAGAACTTTTTTTTGCCACCAAGTGATAACTGACTTCTGGCAAGCCCATAAGGTTTTCAAGGCAAGGGATGTTTAGAGATGGTTTGCCACTGCCTGCCTCCATGTCACAACCCTGGTATTCCTTAGAGCAGTTTTGTAAAAGACAATTTTTCCAAGGACTAGGGCGGGGGCCGGGCCAGCAGTGCACTTTATTTCTATTGTTACATTTTAATATATAATGAAAAAATTATACAATGCACCATAATGCTGAATCAGTGGGAGCCCTGAGCTTGTTTTCCTGACACTAGATGGTCCCATCTGGGGGTGATAGGAGACAGAGACACCCGAAGTGTGCTGCTTATGTCCAGTCTACTCCATAATCTTGTTTTGGTTGCTGTCACTGCAGAAAACCCTGGTTCACAAAGATAGGATGTTGGAAGCAGGCTTTTCAGTGCTTTTATGGTAATCTCAGGATATTCCACTTTGACTTTAATCTAGAATGTATGGAGATTTGAAGTTGCGTCAAACATACTTTTAAGGCCACCATCACTTGCGATCTCAAGCAGTTGATCCTCTTCTCGCACAGACAAAGTCAATTCACCTGGTTTATTCAGAAATGGGTCATGGATCCTTTCCTTCCAAGTTTGGGGGTCTTTTGTGGTTGGAAAGTAATGTTCAAACTCTTTTGAAAGCTGAGTTAGGCGATCATGCACCAGCTGGGAGAAAGGCCCTGGTTCAGTCTCTTTCAAAATCTCTGCCAATGTTTGAAACATGTCAAAACTCCCAATGTTCACTCGTTGCCCCCATAGTTCCAGTCTGGCTTTGAATGCAGCCGCTTTATCTGCCAACTTGAACACAGTTGTCATTTTCCCCTGAAGTGACAAATTGAGTTCATTGAGATGGTTAAATGTATCACACAAGTAAACAAGTTTTGCAACCCATTCTGTGTCACTGAAATAATAATAATAATAATAATAATAATATTTTATTTTTATATCCCGCCCTCCCCGCTAGGCGGGCTCAGGGCGGCTAACAGACACGGGAGTCTCATGATTCACATTAAACAATAATAGACATGGGAGTCCCGTGATTCATAAAACATAACAACTTAAACATTAATTACAATAAATTATTTAAAAAACATAAAAACATATAAACATATAAGATATAAAAATAGGTGCTAAAATGATGTATTTAAGATGGCTAAGTGTCTATTCATTCATTAATCAGGTTCCGTCTTAGTTGCCACATGGTGACTCAAATGCTAACTGAAAAAGAAATGTTTTGCAAGCCCTGCGGAATTGGTTCAGGTCCCGCAGGGCTCGCACCATCTCTGGGAGGTCGTTCCACCAGCGAGGGGCTATCACCGAGAAGGCCTGCTCCCTAGTGGCCTTCAACCTAACTTCTCTTGGCCCAGGGATTGTTAATAAGTTCTGAGAACCAGACCTCAGTGCTCTCCGGGGTACATATGGGGAGAGGCGGTCCTTTAGGTAGGCAGGTCCTCGGCCATATAGGGCTTTAAAGGTAATAACCAGCACCTTATAGCGAACACGGTAGACAACCGGCAGCCAGTGCAGATTGCGCAGCCCAGGCCGTGCAGGCTCCCACCGTGGTAGTCCCTCCAGCAGCCTGGCCGCCGCGTTCTGGACTACCTGGAGTCTCCGTGTTCGGTACAAGGGCAGCCCCATGTAGAGGGCATTGCAGTAGTCTAACCTCGAAGTGACCGTTGCGTGGATCACAGTTGCCAGGTCGGTGCGTTCCAGGAAGGGGGCCAACTGCCTCGCCCTCTTGAGATAGAAGAAGGCGGATCTAGCAGTGGCAGCTACTTGGGCCTCCATTGATAGGGAGGACTCCAGTAGCACCCCCAGGCTCTTGACTTTGCGCACCGGTACCAGTGGCACACCGTCAAAGGCCGGTAAAGTAGTCTCCCCTCCCGGTCCGCCGCGGCCCACGCAAAGGACCTCAGTCTTCGCCGGATTCAACTTCAGCCCGCTCAGCCTGAGCCAGTCAGCCACGGCTTGTAGTGCCCGGTCCAAATTTGCTGGGACATCACCAGCCCGGCCGTCCATCAATAGATAGAGCTGGGTGTCATCTGCATATTGATGGCAACCCAGCCCATACCTCCGTGCAATCTGGGCAAGGGGGCGCATAAAGATGTTAAACAGCATCGGGGAGAGGACTGCCCCCTGAGGCACTCCGCAATGGAGTGGATACCTCTGAGACAGTTCCCCCCCGATCGCCACCCTTTGTCCCCGACCCTCAAGAAAGGAGGAGAGCCACTGTAAGGCTAGCCCCCGAATTCCTGCGTCGGCGAGGCGGCGGGTCAGCAGCCGATGATCAACCATATCGAACGCTGCCGATAGGTCTAACAACAGCAATACTGCCGAGCCGCCTCGATCCAGTTGCCGTCGGAGGTCATCCATGAGGGCGACCAGGACTGTTTCTGTCCCATGGCCCGGGCGAAAGCCGGACTGGCATGGGTCTAGGACGGAAGCGTCCTCCAGGAATTCCTGTAACTGCACCGCCACGGCCCTCTCGATTATTTTGCCTAAAAAGGGCAAGTTTGAGACCGGCCGGTAATGTGCCAATTCGGCCGGATCTGATGACGGTTTTTTCAGGAGAGGGCGGACCAGTGCCTCTTTCAGAGGTGTTGGAAAAACACCTTCTGAAAGGGATCGATTTATAATATCCCGTATAGGATATCTTAGTTCCTCCTGGCAGGCCTTAATTAGCCAGGAGGGGCAGGGGTCCAGATCGCAAGTCGTGGAACGTGCAGTGGCAAGAATTCTGTCGACTTCCTCCAAGCTGAGCGGGTCGAAGCAATCCAGAGTTGAATCAGAAGACACGCATTGGGCTTCGAGTCCACTTACTGCCTCCAAGTTGGCGGGGCAGTCCTGGCGGAGCGATTGGACCTTATCCGCAAAGAATTTCGCGAAGGCCTCGCAGCCGATTTCCAATTCCTTAGCTTTAGAATTGCCCTGAGGCAATGTGGTCAGATTCCGAATTATTCTAAATAATTGGGCTGGGCGCGAATTTGCGGATGCAATCCTAGCCGCAAAGTATGTTTTCTTTGCGGCCTTGATTGCCATCTCATAGGACTTCATAAATGTGCTGCTAGTGGTGGCTGTTTTTCTAAAAGAAATATTTGAGGTGGCTCTCGTAACTCAAAAACTCTTGCCAGTGATCTACCTTTAGAAAGCCATCTCATTTCTGTGTATAAGAGAACACATGCGTGCTCTGCATCCATCTCCTCATAGAGCTGCGTGAACACACGTGAGTTAAGGGCATGTACTTTAATGTGGTTGATAATTTTAATAACATCCTGCAAAATGTTCGTTTAGTTCAGGTGACATTTTTCAGCTAGCCAGCATTTCTCTATGGATGACACCATGAGTAGACTCACATTCAGAAGCAACCTCTTTGACCCAAGTAGTGAAACCAGAAAGTCATGGTAGCCGCTCCATCCATGCAGATTGACATAAAATGACCAATTCAGTTTCCCTGATATGTAATCATTCAAGGACTTGTTCTGCACCTGTGGTGTTGGTTGGCAAAAAAACTGCCTGTAACATATCCTCATGCACATCCTCCTGAAAAATATATTGAACATAAGCATTGTTGCCTTGTTGTCAACATCAGTAGACACATCAACCTGGATTGCATACCATGGTGACTCATCAATCCTCTCTTACAATTGTGCCTCAATATCCTCTGCTATTCCTTCAATTCATCTAGTTATGGTGCTAGCCAAAAGAGGAACACTTGCCATCTTTTGAACTGCAGCCTCTCCTAAAAGTTCATGACACATGTCCTTAGCAGCAGGGAGGATCAACTCTTCACCAACAGTAAAGGGCTTCTTAGCTTTAGCAATGCGGTTAGCCACTAAGAATGATGCTTTCAGTGCAGACACATTTCATGAAGTGGTGGCTTCTGTTGCTTCTGTTCTTCGTGTTCATGTTTCTTTCTTTCGAAAAACTCCATAGGTTTCTTTTAACGCAGGGTGCTTGGTCTCCATGTGGTGAAGCAGTTTTGAAGGTTTCAAAGCTTTGTTGGATAGCTGTTCACCACATATTATGCAAAGCGGTTTTGGAAAATGTGAATCACCTGTTGCAATGAACCCATAATTTAAGTAAGACTTTTGGTATTTGCTTTTAAATGCAGCTTTCTTTTTGTTGGCAGTCGTAGGGTCTTCTGCTGTCTCATCATTGGGTCTTTCCCCCTTTTCAAAGAAGCTCTTCAGCAACACTTGTTTTTTATTCATTTTAGCTAGGGTTAGCTTGTGGGCTTGTCTTATCAAAACTGTGTTATCAGGGAAACTTGTTGGGTGACCTTAGGCCAGTCACATACTCTCAGTGACACAATTATAAACCACTTGAGTTGTGCATAAAGTCTTGGCAAAAATGAATAAAATAAAAAGATCAGCGCTACTTAATGCAGATCGGACTTGAACCCACTCCTGATATGTAACTTTAAGCAAACTTCTATTGTTACTTTGTGTCCATAGGTAGACTGGAGAAAGCACCAATTGAAGACAACATATCAAAGCACTCTACTCGGTTAGAGAAGTGTATGAAAATTTATCAGCAAGTCCCATGGCAAAGACAGGTTGCTTACCTGTAACTGTAGATCTTCGAGTGGTCATCTGTGCATTCACACTCATGGGATAGTGCGCCTGCGCCGATCCCCGAATCGGTAACTGAAAAAGCCCGGGATTTTTTCCCGCTCGGCGCCAGAGAGCATGCGCCCGCGACCCACTGCGCATGCCCACCAGCGCCCGCGCGACAATCCCGCCAGTTCCTTCCTGACCGCCGAGAGCCTCTTGTTGGAAGGAGACCGTCAGCAGCGGGGAAGGAGGGCGGGTAGTGTGAATGCACAGATGACCACTCGAAGATCTACAGTTACAGGTAAGCAACCTGTCTATCTTCTTCGTGGTCTCTGTGCTTCACACTCATGGGAGATTAGCAAGCAAGCATACCTGGAGGTGGGAAGACGGTCAGCCCGAAGAAACAGCTTGTAGCACCACAGCTCCCAACCGAGTCCTCTGCTGAGCATGCACGTCCAGCGCGTAGTGCTTCATGAAGGCATGCGGAGAAGACCAGGTAGCCGCCTTGCAGACATCAGACAGGGACACGCCCTTCAGGAATGCCACCGACGTGGCCATCGCCCTTGTGGAGTGTCCACGAACAGGTCCAGGTAAAGGCTTCTTAGCCAACAAATAACAAAGTTTGATCGTCTCAGTGAGCCACTTGGAAAGTCTTTGAGATGAAATCTTGGACCCTAACTTGGGGGCAGAGTAGGAGACAAAAAGCTGATTATCCTTACGAAACCCCCGTGAACGATTCAAATAAAACAGGAGGGCACGCTTAACATCCAACGCATGCAGCCTGCGTTCCTCATCCGAGGAAGGGTTAGGGAAAAAGGTAGGCAACCAGACTTCTAAGTCAAGGTGAAATTGGGAAACCACTTTAGGGAGGAATGTAATGTCCGGAGCCAAAGAAACCCCAGCCTCCTGAAAGGCAAGGTATGGGTAGTCACACCTCATTGCCATGAGCTCCCCCGCACGACGTGCTGAAGTGATTGCAACCAAAAATGCAGTCTTCCAAGACAAAAGTTGCAGGGAACACGTTGCCATAGGTTCAAAAGGACGGCGAGTCAACTTGTCCAGAACCAAAGTCAAGTCCCACAACTGTGGAGGGGATCTAGAAGGGGGATGGAGGCGAAACAGCCCCTTCATGAATCTTTTTGACTGCGGGTGAGCAAAAACGGTGTAACCCTCAACCGAACCATGGAAAGCAGAGATAGCTGCTAGGTAGACCTTGATGGAGGAGAACACCAGTCCCTCGTCCACCAAAGACAAAAGAAACTCAAAGATTGCCGACAGCCCGACCGAGGCGGGCGGCAACGGGGAGTCAGCTACAAATTTGCTAAACTTCTTCCACTTCCTCTCATAAGAGGCGCGGGTGGAAGGTTTCCTGCTGCTTTGAAGCACCTGCTGGACCCTAGAGGAAAAGTCTAGAGGTCGATGAACCACGCTGTCAGTTTCAGGTGAGGCACGTTGTGATGGAGCACGTGCCCGCCCTGGGCCGACAACAGGTCCGGTTCTGCCGGGAACTGGTAAAAGGTCCCCCTCGACTGCTGGAGCAGAATCGAGAACCAGCTCTGACGGGGCCACCACGGAGTCACTAGGATGCAGCGTGGCCTCTCCTGCACTAGCTTGTGAACCACCCTCGTCAGCAAAGGTAAGGGCGGGAACATGTACAGGAACCAGCCCTCCCACCGAAGTAGGAGTCCGTCTCCCAAGGACGCCGGATCCGCACCTCCCCTTGCACAGAACAAGGGGCACTTCTTGTTCTGCGCTGTGGCAAAAACATCCAACTGCGGGTAGCCCCAAAGTTGGAACACTGGCTCTAGGAACCTCCAATGCAGTTCCCATTCGTGTGGGGAGGCTCCCCCCCTGCTGAGAGAGTCCGCCTGTATGTTGAGGACCCCCGGCAGATGTGTGGCCTTTACAAAAATGTCCCACTGGAGGCACTCCTCCCAGAGGTCTATTGCCAGCGAGCATAGCCTGCGAGACACAGTCCCCCCCTGTCTGTTTATATAGCACAGGGCAGTGGTGTTGTCCGTAAGCAATGCCACAGTCTTTCCCGCTAACAGTGGACGGAAAGATCGAAGGGCGAAGTGAACCGCCAGCAGTTCTAGATAGTTTATATGGCACCGACTCAGTTTTGGTGTCCACTTGCCTCCCACACATAGATCTTCCAGATGAGCTCCCCACCCCCACATGGAAGCATCGGTAGCGATGGTCACTGTAGGAGTCGGCAGATGAAAAGGAGCCCCTTGGCAGATGTTGCTCTCTACTCCCCACCATTGCAGTGAGCGGAGAGTCCCCAGTGGAATGGTGAACCTCTTTCGAGGTGAGTCTCTGAGAGGTCGAAAATGGCGCAAGAACCAAAACTGTAGGCCTCTCATGTGCAGTCTTGCGAAGCGTAGCACGCTTGTCGTCGCAGCCATCAACCCCAGCATCCGCTGGAGCTGCTGGGCTGTGCCCCACCGCCGTCTTCGAAGAAGTCGTACCAGATCGATGATGTCCTTCGCTCTCTGCGAAGGAAGAAATGCTCGATGCTGCTGTGTGTCCAATAGAGCCCCTATGAATTGGACTGTCCTTGAAGGAGTGAGATGGGACTTCTCCAGGTTGATCTGCAGCCCCAGGGTGCCGAGAAGACGCAGAGTGATAGCAATGTGAGTTGTTAGACTCTCCCTCGACCTCGCCACAAGAAGCCAGTCATCGATGTATGGGAAGATGACGACTCCCTGCAGACGAAGATGGGCAGCCACCACACTCATCAGCTTCGTGAACACCCGAGGGGCAGTAGACAGTCCAAAAGGCAGGGCCCTGAATTGGAAATGCCGAGCACCCACTGCAAACCTTAGGAAACGCCTGAACGCAGGATGAATGCTGACATGAAAATAGGCATCCTTGAGATCCAGGGTCGCCATCCAGTCCCCTTGATTGATGAGGGGCAGGATTGTTTGCAGCGTGGCCATTCTGAACTTCTGGTACCGAATAAATTTGTTCAGACTCCGAAGGTCCATGATAGGCCTCAGACCCCCGTCCCGTTTGGGGACCAGGAAGTAGCGGGAGTAAAAACCTCCTGTCCTGGCCTCCAATGGAACTTCCTCTATGGCTTGTTTCTGTAGGAGGTTGTTCACCTCCGCCAGCAGAGGTGGGGAAGGGGGAGTGGTAACTACCACGGACTGGTCTGGGGTCTGAATAAAGTCTATTGTGTAGCCCTCTTTCACGATGGACAGAGCCCACCTGTCTGTGGAGATCAACTCCCAGGCAGGCAGGAAAGGGCGTAGACGGATGGAGGAGTCGACAGTGGGAGCGATGACGCGTGCCAGCGGGAAGTCAAACCCCCTGCTTCTGTGGCCGGGCCCCTTTAGACTTATTAGAAGGCTGGCCCCCGTAACGGCTTCTGCCGTTACCGGAGTAGGATGGTCTTTCGGGCTGTTGAGAACGAGGACGCCACTGCTCCGGGGAGAACTTTTGGTACGGTTTTTTGGACCAGGGTTTGGACCATTGCTTGGATTTAGGGGACTTGGAGGACGACTGGACACCCAAGTTCCTAGACGTCTTGACACTCTTGTCAAACTCTTGCAGCGCCGTGTCAGTTGTGGCGCTGAAAAGTCCATCACCCTCAAAGGGTAAGTCCTCAATAAAGGTCTTGGTGTCCTGATGGAGTGCCGTTGACCTGAGCCAGGAGTGCCGGCGGATGCAAACTGCCGAAGTAATAGCCTTGGCTGAAGCCTCAACCATATGTTTCGCCGCGGCCAGCTGCTGTCTGGCCACAACGAGGCCTTCCTTCTGCAATTTCATTGCCGCCGTCTTCTTATCCTCGCTTAAAGAGGAGAGGAAGGGGGAGAGCTGTTCCCACACTGCATACTGATATCTGGCCATGCATGCAGCGTAGTTGGCCACCTTAATGCCGAGTGCCCCCGCCGAATAGACCTTGCGGCCCATTACATCAATCTTCCTGCCCTCCTTGTCCTGCGGGGAGGAATGCACCTTCCTGGCCTTCGACGAGGATGAGACCACCACCGAGTTCGGACGTGGGTGGGTAAATAAGAATTCGGCCCCTGCCTCCTGGACCCTGTACATATGGTCCAGCCGTTTGGAAGAGACCGGTGTCGAAGAAGGCTTCTTCCAAGGTTCCTTGATGGCCTGAAGGATCACCTTGGTGACCGGCAGGGCCACTGCAGTGGACGTGTTGCGTTGCATGATGTCAAACACGTTGTCATCCACTACAGGCTCCGGCTGAGTTACAGGCAGTTTGAGGGTCGCAGCAATCCGCCTCACGAGGTCTCCGTAAGACTTAAGATCCTCCGACGGCGAAATCGGGAGATCTTCCGCCGTTTGGGGACCCGGTGAGGGTTCCAACTCCTGCTATTCAGTTTCCGACTCCGACGAAGAGGAGTCTCGCTGGGTAGAGTGCTCCGAGAACATCGGGGTCGATTCTCGAGGTGGAAGCTGAATCAGCGGTGGTCTTAGCGGGGTCTCGATCGGAACCAGCTGACGGTCTGGGGGAACCGAAACCGATGCCGACGCCTTTCGGGATCGATGCGAAACCCTCGACATCGAAGAAAACTCCGACGCTTGCTCCCAGTCTGGATACTCGTCGAGGTACCAACGAACGGATTCATATCTGGAGTAGGGAGGCTGCCACCTGCGCTGTTCCCATGGTGGTATCGGGAAGCGCTGGAGAACGGGAAATCGCTCTCGCCTCTGTCGGGGCTTGAACGGCGGGTCTACGACCGGTGCCGAAGCATCCACCTCCGACGCCGAATCACTGATCGACCGCCGACGGGAGCCGGAAGATGAGGACCGTTGTGTGAGGTCGATCTCAGGCTCGTGCTCCGACGCCGACAGCCGACGGACTGATGGACTCCGAATCGGAGAGACCCGCGCCGACTTTGACGGTTTTGTCGAAGTCGATGCATCGCCCGACGGGGAAGGAGTGCGGGGTCGCTTGCGCTTCTCCTTCGACTTCGCCTTCTTAGGAGCTCGGGTCCCCGAGTCCTCTCGGCGTTTCTCAGCGGGCGTACTCGAACCCTCGTGGGAACGGTTTGTAGCGCCACGCTCCTCCGGCAGATCCAAAGTCAATATCGGAGCGGCATCGGCCGATGCGAGCTCCTGTGCCGGGGTGTCGGTCGACTTCGGTGCCGATGACTCCATCGGTCGATGAGGCCGAAGCGCCGATTCAGTCAGTGCCGCCGATAATCGAGCCACGCGGTTCTTTCTAGTCTGTTTAGAGAACCGAAGGCAATGCGGACACGACTCTACCCTGTGCGTTTCTCCAAGGCACAGCAGGCAAAGGGAATGGCCGTCCGGAGGGCAATCTTCTTGCCGCAAGCACGACAGCGCTTGAAAAACCCCCAGCGACTTTCCATAAGCAGCCGCCCGAGAAAAAACTCTCAGTTAAAAACGACTGAGAGAAAAATGGGGGAAAGCGAAAGCGGAGCGCCCCAAGGGGCAAGGCCGCCAGACAAACGGAAAAAAACGCTTTTTTCTTTTTTTTTACTAAACACTAACTATCTAACTATACACTATGACTAACTAAGGAACTATCTACACAGCGAAACGGGCAAAAAACGAGAGAAGAAAAATCTCACCGACCGGGAAAGCAGAAAGTGAACCTCTCTAGCGCGGCGGTCAGAAAGGAACTGGCGGGATTGTCGCGCGGGTGCTGGTGGGCATGCGCAGTGGGTCGCGTGCGCATGCTCACTGGCGCCGAGCGCGAAAAAATCCCGGGCTTTTTCAGTTACCGATTCGGGGATCGGCGCAGGCGCACTATCCCATGAGTGTGAAGCACAGAGACCACGAAGAAGATCAATGAGTATCACTTGGGGGGGGGGTCACTGAGCCAAGTTTCCACTAAACTTTTAGGAGGTGGATGGTTCAAGTTATCACCTTATTTTCTCAAGTCCTTTTCCTGGTTCATAGTGCATCCCCTTCAAATAGCTAAGGAAAAAAACTGATGGGGGGGGGGGAGAGGGAGTTGCATTTTGCTTCCTTCCTCTCCCTCCCCATTTTTCCAAAGCTTTGCCCTTCCTGGCTTCTCTCTTCTACAAGAAAGGCTTTCAGAACTAGGTTGATGGGACCCGAGTTCAGGTAGCCAGCTCATGGGTGATTCAGCCTTCTATCCTTCTGAGGTCGGTAGAATGAGTACCCAGCTTGCTAGGGGTAAAGGGTAATGACTGGGGAAGACAATGGCAAACCACCCCGTAAAAAGTGTGCCAGGAAAACACTGTGAAAGCAAAACTGGGTACTCATTCTACCAACCTCAAAGTCGGAAACTACTGGTCTTTTTACAGGGAATTACTTTTACCTTTTAAAAAAAGACAGGTTGCTTACCTGTAACTGTAGATCTTCGAGTGGTCATCTGTGCATTCACACTCATGGGATAGTGCGCCTGCGCCGATCCCCGAATCGGTACCTGAAAAGCCCGGGATTTTTCCGTGCTCGGCGCCAATGGGCATGCGCAGGCGTCCCAGTGCGCATGCTCACTGGCGCGGGGATCCTGCCAGTTCCTTCCTGACCGCTGGAAGTTCCTACTGGAGGGAGACTGTCAGCAGTGGGGAAGGAGGGCGGGTAGTGTGAATGCACAGATGACCACTCGAAGATCTACAGTTACAGGTAAGCAACCTATCTTCTTCGTGGTCTCTGTGCTTCACACTTGTGGGAGATTAGCAAGCAAAGCATACCCGGAGGCGGGAAGATGGTCAACCTGAAGAAACAGCTTGCAGCACCGCAGTTCCCAACCAAGTCCTCTGCTGAGCATGCACGTCCAGCGCGTAATGCTTCATGAAGGCATGCGGAGAAGACCAGGTAGCCGCCTTGCAGACATCGGAAAGGGACACACCCTTCAGGAATGCCACCGACGTGGCCATCGCCCTTGTGGAGTGTCCACGAACAGGTCCAGGTAAAGGCTTCTTTGCCAACAAATAACAAAGTTTAATCGTCTCAATAAGCCACTTCGAAAGTCTCTGAGACGAAATCTTGGACCCTAACTTGGGGGCAGAGTATGAGACAAAGAGCTGCTTGTCTTTACGAAAACCCCGTGAACGATTCAAATAAAATAACGTCCAGCACATGCAATCTACGTTCCTCATCCGAGGAAGGACTAGGATAAAACGTAGGTAACCAAACTTCTAAATTAAGGTGGAACTGAGAAACCACCTTGGGGAGAAAAGTGATGTCTGGAGCTAAAGAAACCCCAGCCTCCCGAAAAGCAAGGTAAGGGTAGTCACAACGCATCGCCGTGAGCTCCCCCACACGACGTGCTGAAGTGATGGCAACTAAAAATGCAGTCTTCCATGACAAAAGTTGTAAGGAGCATGTTGCCATGGGTTCAAAAGGACGACGAGTCAACTTGTCCAGAACCAGAGTCAAGTCCCACAACTGCGGAGGGGACCTAGAGGGAGGATGAAGTCGGAACAACCCCTTCATGAACCTTTTGGAATGAGGGTGAGCAAAAACAGAGTAACCCTCCACTGAACCATGGAAGGCAGAAATGGCTGCCAGGTAGACCTTGATGGAAGAGAATACCAGCCCCTCATCCACCAAAGCCAACAAAAACTCGAAAATTGCTGAGAGCCCGACACTGTCAGGCGGCACAGGAGAGTCAGCCACAAAGTTGCTAAACTTCTTCCACTTCCTCTCATAAGAAGTATGGGTGGAAGGCTTCCTACTGCTTAGGAGGACTTGTTGGACCCTGGTAGAAAAACCTAGTGGTCGATGAACCACGCTGTCAGCTTCAGATGCGGCACGTTGTGGTGGAGCACGTGTCCGCCCTGAGCCGACAACAGGTCCGGTTCCGCCGGAAACTGGTAAAAGACCCCCCTCGACTGTTGGAGCAGGATTGAGAACCAATTCTGATGAGGCCACCAAGGCGCCACCAGGATGCAACGTGGCCCCTCCTGCACTAGCTTGTGGACCACCCTCGTCAGCAGAGGTAAAGGTGGGAACATGTAAAGGAACCGGCCCCCCCCGGCAGTAGGAGTCCATCTCCCAACGAGGCTGGATCCGCCCCTCCCCTGGCACAGAACAAAGGGCACTTCTTGTTCTCGGCTGTCGCGAAAACATCCAGCTGTGGGTACCCCCAGAGTTGGAACACAGGCTCCAGGAAACGCCATTGCAGTTCCCATTCGTGTGGAGAGGCTCCACCCCTGCTGAGAGAGTCCGCCTGTATGTTGAGGACCCCCGGCAGATGTGTCGCCTTCACAAAAATGTCTAACTGGAGGCACTCCATCCAGAGATCCATCGCCAGCGCACATAGCCGGCGAGATACTGTCCCCCCTTGCCTGTTGATATAACACAGGGCAGTGGTATTGTCCGTAAACAGTGCCACAGTTCTCCCCGCTACTAGCGGACGGAAGGAACGAAGGGCAAAGTGAACCGCCAGCAGTGCTGAGTAATTTATATGGCACCGACTCAGTCTCGGAGGCCACTGACCTCCCACACAGAGATCTTCCAGGTGGGCCCCCCACCCCCACAGGGAAGCATCGACAGTGATAGTCACAGTAGGGGTCGGAAAATGGAAGGGAGCCCCTTGGCAGATGTTGCTCTCTGACTCCCACCATTGCAGTGATTGAAGAGCTGCAGGCGGGATGGTGAACCTCTTTCGAGGTGAGTCTCTGAGAGGACGAAAATGGCACAAGAACCATAGTTGAAGACCTCTCATTTGTAGTCTTGCGAAACGCAGCACGCTTGTCGTCGCCGCCATCAACCCCAGCATCCGCTGGAGCTGTTGGGCTGTGCCCCACTGCCGCCTTTGGAGAAGCTGCACCAGATTGATGATGTCTTTCGCTCTCTGCGACAGAAGAAATGCCCGGTGCTGATCTGTGTCCAGCAGAGCCCCTATGAACTGCACTGTCCTTGAAGGAGTGAGATGGGATTTCTCCAGATTGACCTGCAGCCCCAAGGTGTCGAGAAGACGCAGAGTGATGGCAATGTGTGTTGTTAAACTCTCCCTCGACTTCGCCACAAGAAGCCAGTCGTCAATGTATGGAAAGACAACTACTCCCTGGAGCCGAAGGTGGGCAGCCACCACGCTCATCAGCTTCGTGAACACCCGAGGAGCGGTAGACAGGCCGAACGGTATGGCCCTGAACTGGAAATGTCGAGCACCCACTGCAAACCTTAGGAAACGCCTGAACGTAGGATGAATGCTGACGTGGAAGTAAGCATCCTTGAGGTCCAGAGTCGCCATCCAGTCTCCCTGATTGATGAGAGGCAAGATTGTTTGCAGCGTGGCCATTCTGAACTTCTGGTACAGAATAAATTTGTTCTGACTCCAAAGATCCATGATAGGCCTCAAACCCCCGTCCCATTTGGGAACCAGGAAGTAGCGAGAGTAGAAGCCTCCTGTCCTGGCCTCCAATGGAACTTCCTCTATGGCTTGTTTCTGTAGGAGGTTGCTCACCTCCGCCAGCAGAGGTGGGGAAGGGGGAGTGGTAACTACCACGGACTGATTCGGGGTCTGAACAAACTCTATTTTGTAGCCCTCTTTTACGATGGACAGAGCCCACCTGTCTGTGGAGATCAACTCCCAGGCAGGCAGGAAAGGGCGTAGGCGGATGGATGAAACACCAGTGGGGGCGATAACGCGTGCTGGGGAGAAGTCAAACCCCCTGCTTCTGGGGCTGAGCACCCTTGGACTTGGTAGTTGGTTGGGTTCCGTAACGATTCCTGTTGTTGCCAGGATAGGAGGGTCGTTCAGCCTGCGAAGGACGAGGACGCCATTGTTCAGGGGAGAACTTTTGATAGGGCTTGCTGGACCAAGGCTTAGGCCATTGTTTAGACCTGGTAGCTTTGGGGGTAGCCTGGACGCCCAGATTGCGGGAGGTTTTAACACTTTTGTCAAACTCCTGCAGCGCTGTGTCTGTTGTGGTGCTGAAGAGCCCATCACCCTCAAAGGGCAAGTCCTCTATAAAAGTCTTAGTGTCCTGATGTAAGGCCGTCCACCTAAGCCAGGAGTGGCGATGGATGCAGACGGCAGAGGTGATGGCTTTGGCTGAAGCTTCCACCATGTGTTTTGCTGCAGCCAGTTGTTGTCTGGCTACAGCAAGACCCTCCTTTTGTAACTTCTTTGCAGCAGCTTTCTTATCCTCACTCAATGAGGAAAGGAAGGGGGAGAGTTGTTCCCATACAGCATACTGGTATCTAGCCATGCAAGCTGCATAGTTAGATACTTTGATACCGAGTGCCCCTGCTGAATAAACTTTGCGGCCCTTTCCATCGATCTTCTTCCCTTCCTTATCGGGTGGGGAGGAATGAACCTTCCGTGCCTTCGAGGAGGAGGAGACGACCACTGAGTTTGGCTTTGGATGGGTAAAAAGGAACTCAGCTCCTGCCTCCTGGACCCTGTACATATGGTCCAGCCGCTTGGATGAGACCGGCGTTGATGATGGCCTCTTCCAGGGCTCCTTAACTGCCTGGAGGATCACCTTGGTGACTGGTAAGGCAACAGCCGTAGATGTGTTCTTTTGCATGATATCAAACACGTTGTCGTCCACGATGGGTTCTGGCTGAGTCACAGGCAAATTAAGAGTGGCTGCAGTCCTCTCACAAGGTCCCCGTATGACTTCAGATCTTCCGACGGAGAAATCGGAAGATCCTCGGCCGTCTGGGAGATCGGTGAAGGCTCTAAGTCCTGGTCACCACTGTCCGATACCGACGACGAAGACTCTCGGTGGGCAGAGTGCTCTGAGAGCATCGGCGTTAACTCTCTTGGAGGAGACTGGACCAGTGGCGATGGGCGTCGATGGGCATCGAGCGGGACCATGCGTCGTTCCGGGGGAATAGACACCGATGCCGACGGCTTTCGGGATCGATGCGAGACCCTCGACATAGAGGAAAACTCCGGCTCCTGCTCCCATTCCGGGAATTCCTCCGGGTACCAGAGGTACGATTGGTACCGGGAATATGGAGGTTGCCACCTGCGCTGTTCCCACGGTGGTATGGGGAATCGGCGAGGTGCTTGAAAGGTTTCCACCTCTCGTCTCTCTCGGGACCTCATCCGGATCGGCTGGATGATCAGCGCCGAAACGTCCAACTCCGACGTCGATTCGCTCGCAGTGCATTGACGGGAGTCCGACGAAGAGCGCTGGGTCAGGTCGATCTCATGGGCCTGCTCCGATGTCGACTGACGTGGTTGAGTCGAAGGACTGTGGCGTGGGGAAGCCAGGATCTTTTTCGGCGGTGCAAGGGTTACCGGCGTCGATCGAAGGCGAAGGAGTGCGGGGTCGCTTCCGCTTTTCCTTCGACTTTGCCTTCTTAGGAGCTCGGGTCCCCGAGTTCTCTTGGCGCTTTTTAGCGGGCGTGTCCACCGAACCCTCATGGGAACGTTTTGTGGAGCCGCGCTCTTCCGGCAACTCAGTCAGAGTCAGGGTCGGAGCAGCATCGGCCGATGCATGTTCCTGTGCCGGGGTGTCCGTCGACTTCGGTGTCGAAGCGGTCGCCATCGATTTTTGCGGGCGAAGCGCCGATTCGGTCAAAGCCGCCGATAGCCAGGCAGCACGATTTTTCCTCGTCTGCTTAGAGAAGTGAAGACAGTGCGGGCAAGCTTCTACGCGATGCGCCTCTCCCAAGCACAGCAGGCACAAGGAATGACCGTCTGGGGGGGCGATCTTTTTCCCACAAGCACGACAGCGCTTGAAAAACCCCCAGCGACTGTCCATAGACGGTAGTCGCAAAAAAACCGCTCAAAGTCGTCTGAGGGGAAAACTGGGGGAAAGGGCGGAACACCCCGAAGGGTAAACCGACCAACCAACAGGGAAAAACTTTTTTTTTAAACAACTAACTAACTAACTATTTATCTATCTACACTAAGAAAACAATAAACGGGCTAAGAATACGAGAAGAAAGACAAAGCCAAAAACTCTCACCGACTGGGGAACAGGAAAGGTAAACCTCTCAGCGCAGCGGTCAGAAAGGAACTGGCAGGATCCCCGCGCCGGCGAGCATGCGCACTGGGACGCCTGCGCATGCCCATTGGCGCCGAGCGCGGAAAAATCCCAGGCTTTTCAGGTACCGATTCGGGGATCGGCGCAGGCGCACTATCCCATGAGTGTGAAGCACAGAGACCATGAAGATCTCTTCATTCCCAGCTCCCTTCTTCCCAACACTCACAGAGCCAAGTTTGCTAGAGGAGGCAGGCAGACAGGCACCTGGAGAAAGCTCTCATGGGCAGCTGCTTCTTGTAACAGGCAACAAGACTCCCCAACCAGCCACCTCCTCAGTCAGGGGAGCCTGCACTGCCCAAGCAGCTGGCAGCTCTCCTCCCCCCTCACAGTTGCAGGTCTTCCCAACCCTGCCTCCTCCTGTTTGTCGGTGCATCCAGGGCTTGTGGAGGGTGCAAAGCCTTCCCATCCCGACTACAGGGAACCGCCATTTCCTGGCACTTGGTCATCATCCCCCAGCGCCATATAGCAACCAACTTGCATGGGCACCACTTTCAGGTGAGAGCCCTCCTTCTCTCCCTTGGACTTTGCAGCCAGCCTTTGTGCCATTTGCCCCATGCATGCATGGTTACTTTTCTAATGCCTCCTCCCTTCCTTGCAGGGCTGGCCCCTGCCACTGGAGTGGACTTGGGGCCTCACCCACTGAGCTCTTAACTTTTCTCGCCAGATCTGCTCTAAACCCTCTCCTCCGGCTCCAAGGCAGCCTCCCTGCACAATTTCCTTCCTCTCAACAAACCAACCTGCTCTGTAACATGGCATCCTTTCTTAGCCCATGGCGGCATGTTGCTGGTGCTGCTTAGTGTTTACCCATCCATGTACCATCAAATAGAGCTGGAGGCAACAGCAGGGGCATCCTCAGTTGACTTGATCCCACTGTCGGATGGAGATGGAGGAAAAAACAGCCAACGAGCGGCAATAGCAGGTGTAACAGCACCTGCTGCTCTTCTCCTCGCTTGCTGCAACCTACGCTGCCCACGCACACAAAAGAGCTCCTGGGGGTGGGGCAAGTGGCCAGACAGTGGACCTCTGACTGCATGCAGCCTGGTCAGAGGGATGTGCAGCATGGGAGCCAAGTTGGGGGTATGTGTGTGGAGGCCACTGCCCAGTTTTGGGATGCAACCCGGGGGTTGAGGACCCCTGTCTTAGAGGTCTCCAATCTAAATAATAGCCAGGGTTGACCTTGCTTAGCTTCCAAGATCTGAGAAGAGTGGGCTAGTCAAGTCTGGGCAAAATTGGTAGGCTCCAATCCACAGACTCCAATCCTGTGAATTTGAGGGAGGTATTTGTGGGTTTCCTGCAATGTGCAGGGGGCTGGACTAGATGACCTTGGAGATCCCTTCCAACTCGATGATTCTGACTACATTCCTCCACAACTGATGGCAGTGGAAAGTGACTTATGGTAACCCCATAAAGTTTTCAAAGCAAAGAGATGGTTTGCCATTCCCTGTCTCATGACCCTAGACTCCTTGGTGGTCTCCCATCCAAGCTTTAACCATGGCAAACTCTGCTTAGCTTCTGAGATCTGATGGGACTAAATTAGCCTAGCCCAACAGTGGAATTTTCAGTCACTTACAAGGCACAGTGCCAGTGCAAAAGTTTGGATCAGGTGGCTTTGGATCAGAGGCTTTAGCACTCTATTCAGAACCATCTGAAATGATTAAGACAAGCAATAGCAAACATTGCAACCCTCCAACAAAAAATAAAATCAGGAATCCAGACTATATTCTTAAATATGGTTTAATACTCTTCTCCATTTCTGTACATCACAACACCAAGATATCACTGCTGGGAGCTCTCTGAAGAGGCTATGTAGTATGCAAAAAAAAAAAGTTAGGATTCCCACCCTTGTAATGTGTTTGTATAAGTGTAATACATATCAGTATATATTGATATACACATCAATATATAATGCAATATATATCACCAGAGATAACACATTGATTAAAGAGGTAAAAAAATTTGGCATCATTTCCAAACTTAAATAGTAAAAATAAAACTACAAAAAAGGAGCTGCATACCCTAAATGTGAAACAAGCAGTATATTAAAAAAAAATATATGTAAATTTACATCCAATTTTTTTCTGCTCATGTCATGTCACAGCGGACCCATTTACCATGGCAAAAATCAAAGTGTAACTGCTTTGAAGAGCACAAGAATGCTTTATTTTCAGGCGTTCCACTTGCATACCCAAGATCCCACAAAGGGCTTCTGTTGAGAGACTTTGCCCAATACAAACACTTCTTGTGGACAACAGCAAACACTGCCCTGCCTGCTGAATTATAAAAAGATACAAATTCTATTGCTCACACTGACAGAAAGTAATTTTGGACCTCTTTTTAAGAATACACTGTGATGGGAAGGTGTAATTTTTAAGACAAAATCTCCCCTTCTTTGATTCAAGTGAGACAGGATTATTGGGAAAATGCATGATGTTTCCAAAGTTGGGGAGCTTCTGACCCAATATGAGAGAGACAGGAGTCAAAGGTGAACAGAGCTAGGCACTAAAATATCAGAGTATCCTTCAGAAAACTAGCCAGATCCAGAGTGGGAATAATAAGGAGGGTTAGATACCTGCCTTCCATATGCCACAGTGTTCAAAGTGAACCTTTGGTGCCAAGCTTCTAAAAACAAAACAAAACCCTTAACCAATTTTTTAAACAGATGCTTCGTAGCCACCTGTGCCAAGGATTAAGTCAGTCACAATTTGCTAGCTACTTGCATTGAAAGCAGGGTTTTTTAACTTGTTGATCCATCAAGACATCTTATGCAGTCCCCAAAGGAAAAAAAAAGGATTTAAAAAACCCCCAAACCCTAATAAAAGAATAGAACCAAGCATAAGAAGCATTAGGCTTGCTTGTGGAAACTGTTTATTGACTGACAAGAGGGAAGAGTAAAGGCTGCACAACTCACATCCTCAGTTAAAAGTCTGCTGAGACCCTGGCATTTCAATTGCTGTGAATGAAAACACACTTTCTGGATTTGTAACAAGCAGTGCTGGTTGCAATCTTAAGATTTGTTTTTAAAAGGGTGGACTTCCAGACCATCTGAATTTGCAAGTCACACCTGTCAAGCTGGCATACCATTGTATTCAATTCCTCAGACCCTCCACCATCACTGAGCAAGAACAACAGGAACAATCTCTCTCTCCCCAGGATTCTTCTGCTGCAGTCTAAGCCAAGAACGCCATGGAAATGGGTCGTGTCAACTGCAAAATGCAGCAATAAATTGTCTCCAATCAAAATAAGAAACAAACCAGTATAATCTTTCTAATAATCTTCCCCCTCCCCAAAAATGGTTTACAGCAGTTAATGTAGCATGGTTAAAAAAATCATTTCCATAAAATACAAGAGCAACCAATTTCACCATCAAGTAAAAGTAAAAACTGGGATTCTTTGCTTTAGATTAGTCCAAAATGGTATTATAGAAACTTAGTAGATTGCTGCTGTACTGACACTATGACAAACCATTAGGGCTTCATTTTTGTTTTCAACCTGGTATTTCTGGATAAAGTTCTGGAAATACTCCAATTCTAAGGCAGGGATCTTGTTTTCCATTGCGAGTTTGCTCCTTGGGTTGGATGCTGGAGGGGTGAGGCACATTTTGCCAGACCCAAGTCGACTACCTAGTAGTCATCGAGGTCAAAAAATTCGTCGTCTCCTCCTTGGTATTCCATGCCCTGGAAGTCCACTCGGTACCGCAAGATACCTGAATACATGACAAAGAAAGATATTAGCACTTAAGGACCTTGACCAACCCCCCCCCGCCCCCCCCAAAAGTTCTCATGCTGGACCTAAGAATTTCCTTTCCGCTTATTTTTATTTTATTCTATTGAGTATTTTTGACTGACTGATGTAGACGCACCATTTTTTATTTTCACTAGCTGCAAGGAACTACTGTACACAGCAACTGGCAACTTGCTGTTGAGGTAACTAGCTGGCAAGACCCACCAACCTCTATTGCAACTGAAGCTGCATTTCTAGGTTCCAAATGAATGAGAGAGCTGCAATATGCCTAGAAAATGGAACCCATTTGATTGAGACCAGGGCATGGCTACTAACAATAAAGTTTTGGCTACGTTTACACTTTAGGGCAGACCCTGCTAGTTATATTCACATGATGCTGGCAGACTCTTTCATTTCCAATTGGTATAGTCGGATCCAGAAGAAAATATATTCCATAGGTGTCTCCCTGGACAACCTCTGTATGCCAAGTGAAATGCAGGCATTCAGAATTCTGAAACAGAGGATTTTAGATATTGAGAAACAGTCCCTTTGTTCCTCGAAACATAAAACTTGTTCCCCTTTAGCATTTGGTATCTTCCCAAATTATGGGCTGCCTGCTGCCTACCGTTCCCCGCTTACGTCACCCCAGTTAAGCTGCTCTTTTATGTTAGGAAGACTTAATGTTTTACCCTCAGCGCTACCGTCTGGGAGGTTTGCCAACATCCCTTATCAGGAAAGATTCTGCCTATGTAATGGAAGGCACCTCAAAACGGTCACCCATGTCTTACTTCACTGTGATTCTAT
This sequence comes from Heteronotia binoei, assembly GCF_032191835.1. Classification (NCBI taxonomy): domain Eukaryota; kingdom Metazoa; phylum Chordata; class Lepidosauria; order Squamata; family Gekkonidae; genus Heteronotia; species Heteronotia binoei. Next base: position 29,384,619 of record NC_083223.1, read on the forward strand.
GGGGAAGTGCAGGACTGTATAATCAAACCTATCCTGTCTAACCTTTATAGACTACCTGAGGCAAAGTTGATTTTCTTTCTGCTATCTGAATGATGTTCCTATACCACCAGCCAAGTTGCAAAGTACCTTTTGGCTGCCATAACAATCAGGGAGCAAAAGACTAGCTTCCCTTTTTGATGCTTGACTAGTTTTTATAACTGAAACTCTGTAAATTTGCCATACTGTACTTTTCACTTCTATGCCAATAAACGTATTTGGATTGGCTATTAGCATATTTTGTACCCTCTTCTTCCCACTGTCCAATTTTCTAGTCCTCTTCATGTTCCAAGTAATGTGCAGCTGCTACTCTGTGACAAAGTGTGCAGCAGCCAGGGCTGCACTGGTCCAGGGTGCATTGTTGAGTATTAGCCTCCTCCTTGTTTCAGCTGTAGGGATGTTCTTAACCGGGGTGGCCAGACTGTGGCTCAGGAGCCACATGTGGCTTTTTCACAAACTCTGTGTGGCTCCTAGAGGTTAAGAAGGAGCTTAATGCTAGCTTACTCTCAAGTAAGCGTGTTTAGCATTGGGACCTCAGTCAGCCTCTGAGTGCTGACCCATAAGTAGGTGACTGTCCCCACCATGTGTGAAAAGGAAAGGAGGGGGAAATAGGCAGTCTTGCCTATTCACCACACCCGGAGACCTAGAGCACGGAAAGAGTGCAAGAGCCAAGGAGTCACTGGAAAGAAAGACAGAATTAAAGAGGGCAGTGCAGAGTTCCCCCTAAGTTTCATAGCTCTTATAGGAGCTGTATGGTGTCAAGGCAAAAAAAGATACATAATGATGCAAACGATGGTCAGTGATTTCTATGGTACATGGTGCCAAAAAATAATTCCCCAATCCTTCCCTATGGTGGTTTTATAGGGACTGTTATTCCCAGTTTTTGTTTTTAAAAATATCTCCTTCTAGCATGGTCATGTTGCAAAGTGCACACATATGTATTTTATCTTTCTGTGCAAATAAAGTATTAAGAGTTTTAATAAAGATGTGTGTGTAATATTTGTTCATGCCTTGAGGCTCTCAAATGTTTATTCTATGTGGCTTTTACATTTAAAAAGTTTGGCTACCCCTGTTCTTAACAATGCCAGCTAGTCCTCTGCCTTCACTTCTCTGTGTTATCTGGAAGACTGCCTAACAGACAAACTTCACCTCTTTGTCTGTTCGAGGTGTCAAAACACTTGATGTCAAAACATATAGTGTTGATAATGAAAAGCTGATTTCAAGAATTTATAAATTACTATTGAAATGGTCTATGGAAGATGAAGTAGTTAAATCTCAAATGATAAAATGGGCAATTAATATAAATAAAGAAATACAAATGGAATCTACTTATGGAAGAACTCTATGAAGATATCGACATGTTACAACATTAAAGAAAATTGCTTCAAAATGTTATATAAGTGGTATATGACACCTACGAAATTGGCAAACATGAACAATCAGGTGTCAGACAGATATTGGAAATGTAAAAAGCATGAAGGTTCTTTCTACCATATGTGGTGGACTTGTGAAAAGGCAAGACAATTTTGGCAAATGATTCAGAAAGAAATGTCAAAAATTTTAGGTTACGACATTAAGAGGTCTCCAGATATTTTTCTGTTGGGATTACAACTGGAAAGTTTTCCGAAACAAGATAGGACGATTGTGTGGTATCTGCTTTCAGCTGCAAGGACATTATATGCGCAGTTATGGAAGCAAAATAAAACACCAGAAAAATGGGATTGGATTTTAAAAGTTATGTCTTGGGAGTAAAATGGACAGGCTTACAAGAATCTTAAAAGACTATGACATGGAGAAATTTAAAATGGAATGGGAGAAATTTCAAAAATGTTGAAAAACATTGGAAGGTAAAGGGACATTTAGCGATTTTTGATAACAGTTGAAGTTCTGTGGATAATGGACTAAAAATTTTTATTGTGTTATGTTTTGTTTTTTTTAATAAGGGTTGAAAGATAAGACTGAAGATGGACTACAATTATTTTATAGGGTTTGGTTTTTCCTCTACTTACTCTTTTTTCATTTTCATTTGTTACAAGGTTTTTAATATGAAGATTCTAAGACTGATAAAATTATCTTATATCTTTAGCAATTTAAGTAAACACCGGCGGGAGTCATGAAAAGGGGGGAGGGGAGGAGGAAAAAAATGTAATGTATTGGTATTAATTTCATATTTTCTTTTAAGAATATTATAACAATATACTGCAAATTTAATAAAAATTGTTTTACCCAAAACACACAGTGTTGATTAAATATCATTTTCTTTAATGGGAACAGGAAGAATATAGAATCTAGGCACTGCCTGTTAGCACCACCAACCATAATCTTTATTTATTGGAAGGAAACCTCAGTAATTTAAATGCAACCAAGCAAGTTCTAGTTAAAAGATATGCTACTTTTCAGTGCCACCAGACTGTTCTGTCCAGTGTCCTTTTTCAGGAAGGTTCTTGGTAGTGGCTGCCTCAAAATGCCACTTCTAACCCCTACATTTCACTCAAATACATCTTTCCCTCTGTCTACACAAATAAGCTTATTGGTACATGGCATTTCCTCTTTAGTGCCTACTGAAAAGCCTGGCAGCACTTTTGTATTTATGGAAACAAAATATGCATTCCCTGCTCTTTTGTTTTATGAAGTCCTGTAAGCTACACAAATGTCACAAAGATAAACTTTAAAATGTAAACAAGATTACAGTCTAGTGTATATTTGAAATGTGGGACTGGAGAAGAATTTTACAGATATCATGGATTGCTAAAAAGACAAATAAATGGGTTCTAGATCAAATCAAGCCTGAACTTTCTCTAGAAACTAAAATGACTAAAACTAAGAAAGTGAAATTAATTGCAAAACACAATAATGCTAGGAAAAGAGGAAGACCCAACAAGAGATGAATGGAAGCCATGGCCCCCAGTCTGCAAGACCTGAGCAAAGTTGTTAACAATGGTTTCAGGAAAAAAGCCCAAAGGAAAAAAGCTCACAGAAAAAAACCCACGGATATAAATGCTCACAGAAAAAAAGCCCAAACAGAAAGAAGCCCAATTGGAAAAATACTATGTAAAGCACCATAGACATTTATAATTGTGGATAACCATGCATCTTCATTTATGAGAATGAACAGGTATTATCTATATTTTATATTTGTCGCGCCCTGGTCACCCCTCCCGGTCTCCCGGCGCCACCGGCGCCCCTCCCGGGCTCTCTGGGGCATTCAGCGGGCATGAGCTTGCGGCTGATGAATAGCACCGGGCGTTCGTCCCCGGGGCTCCCCTGGAGCACAGCCGCCTCGATACCGGTCCCCGAAGCATCGGTGTGCAACACAAAGGGCTGGGAGAAGTCCGGGTTGCGCAGCAGAGGGTCATGGGAGAGGCTAGTGTGCAGCGTCTCGAACGCTGCATCCTGGGCTGGCCCCCACTGCAGGACGTTCGGGCACATCTTTCGCAGGCTGTCCGTCAACGGGGTGGCCACTGCCGCAAAGTTGGGGATAAACTTGCTGTAGTAGCCCGCGAATCCCAAGAAGCGCCGTAACTGCTTCTTGGTGCGCGGGCGGGGCTGTTGTTCCAGGGTGACGACCTTTTCTGGCAGGGGTCGGAATTGGCCCTTCCCCACTAGGAACCCTAGGTATTTTAGCTCCTGGAAGCCGAGGCGGCTTTTCCGCGGGTTGACGTGGAGCCCGGCGGCTCGCAGGGCTTGGAGCACCTGGCAGAGGTGGAGCAGATGGGCGTCAATATAGGCCCGAGCAAAACCCTAGGGGGGCTTGCGGCTCTGCCCTAGACGTAAGGCGCTGGCAGATGTCGCAGGAGCGACAGTAGGCCTGGACCTCCCGCGCTACGGAAGGCCAGAAGAAGTTGGCTAACACCCGAGTCAGAGTACTCTTCACCCCCTGGTGGCCCGCCCATTGGTGGTCGTGGGCGCCCTTCAGGACCTCGGGCCTGTACCGGTGAGGGACCAACAGCTGTTTCCCGTGGCCCAGCCGCCCTTTTACCTCTCTGAACCAAACGCCTTCTTCCCGGATGATCCGAGGCAGGCGCCGGCTCCGGCGCTCATCCACGACCACCCCGTCCCGAAATGCTTTGTGCTGTCGCAACGCCTCCAACTCCTCGTCCTCGGCCTGAGCCTGCATGAACTGCGGGTCCGCCGGCCACGTCTCTCGGCCGCCCGTCGTGGGACGTTCTGCAGTGGACGGGCCCTCCCCGGGGTCGGTATCCTCTGGCTCCCCTGCGGGGGCGGCGGTGTCATAGCCAGCCCCGGCAGGCTGGCCCTGCTGGCCGGGGTTTGCTGCCTCCACCACGTCTCCAAAACACGGAGCATCCCGCCCGAGCAGTACTAGGTAGGGTAGGCTGGTTACTTTGGCAACCGGCACACTCCAGTAGCGGCCCAAGTACTTCAGCAGGATGGACACCACTGGGCTCCTTTCGATGTGTCCATGGACGCACTTGATGGCGGCAATGCGGATGACAGGCAGCGGGGCGGTCACCAGGTGGGCCCGTATCATGGACAGTGAGCTGCTGCTGTCGACCATGGCCTGCAGTTGCCGCCCTCCCAAGGATACCGGAATCGCCGGGGGGGGGCGAGCCCCCACCTCGGCCGCCTGCCAGGACTCTTCCCAGCTCACGTTGCACTCCATCAGGGGGCACTCTTGCTTGAGATGGCCCCACTGGCCACAGGTGAAGCAGGGCCCTACGTCTCCCGCCGTGTGGTGAGCCTTCGGCAGTGGGCGTCCCTCCTTCTCCCCCTCGCGGCCGCCGGGGCGAAGACTTGGTCCGGGTAACGTCGGGCGTCCTCTGGGCCCCCACCATCCAGGCGCGGCGCGGGCCGGCAGCAGCCGCGCCCAGCCTCCACGGTCTCCGGTCCCGAGCGCCTTTCCTGGTGTTGTTCCTGGGGGCGGCCCGGCCGCCGGGCTGGGGAGAGCCCTTCCCTGGCTTGCCGCCCTCTGCGCGGGGGGGCAGGCTGTGGTGGTCGGTGGCCTGAAAGTTCTCCCACAGCTCCTGGACTTCACTGAGGCGGGTTGGCTTCCAGCAGACCACCCAATGGCAGGTACGCGGCGGCAACACCTGCAGCAGCTGCTCCACTACCACCAGCTCCACGATGCGCCGCCCGTCGCTGGTGGTGGGGTTGAGCCAACGGGTGGCAGCATCCTTGAGGGTCGCTATCGCCGAGCGTGGTCGAGTCTCCCCTGTCGGTAGCCAGGAGCGCAGCTTCTGGCGGTGGGCCTCGGGCGTGATCTCCAGGCGGTCTAGGATGGCTGCCTTGAGTGCTGTATAGTCCGCCGCCTGGGCCCGCTCCAGGGCTTTCATGGCAGCCTGGGCCTCCCCTGTCAGGTAGGGTCCCAAGATAAAGGCCCACTGCTCTCTGGGCCAACGAGCGGCCTCAGCCACTCGCTCAAACGCCTCCAGGTAGGCCTCGACATCGTCCTCCACTCCCAGCTTCGTCAGAGGGGGCCAAGGGCTTCTTCCGGCGCCAAATGGTGGTGGCCCCGCCGGCTCCGGGCGGGCCAGGAGCGCCTGGTGGAGGTCCCGCACCAGCGTGGCCTGAGGCGCCGTCTGCTGCTGGGTGACCTCCCGTAGAAGCTGCACCTGGAGGTCTGCGAGCCACTGCCCAAATTGGGCCAAATCCACGGGGGCGGGGTTAGTGTCCATAGCAGACATCAGTTCTAGGTTTATCACAGAGTCCTCACTCGTTTCGTCTGTTGACGAGTCGCTGGACTCCGGCTCGATGTGGGGTCGCCACTCGACTTGAGTGCCACCCGGGCGGGGCCGGAATATGGGGGCGTGGCCATCTTAGGCTCGGGAGAGGGCCCGCATTCTCCACCACGTTGTCGCGCCCTGGGCACCCCTCCCGGTCTCCCGTCGCCGCCCCTCCCGGGCTCTCTGGGGCGTTCCCCTGAGGTCTCAGAAACAGGGGTGGGAGCCAGGTCCCCCGTGGGAGCCAGGTTACCACAGGCCCCCCGTTCCCCTCCTGGCTGTGCTGCGGCTCCTGTCCCTCTCTCTCGCGAGGCAGCCTCAATAAGCCCCGGCCAGCTTCCTCCCCGACCTCCTCCTTCCTTTCCTTTATCTCCCTGGCCCAGTCCTCCCCCTTCCTGGGTTCTGCCCCTCTCTGGCTCCTCCCCCCTTCAAAGCCCCAGACGCCCGGGAGAGGCGAGCCGGGGCTGGGCTGCCTGGGGCGTCCCGGACCTCTGCAGCGTGCTGGGGTGTGGTGTCTCTCGCCGCCATGGGTCAGGCGGCTCTCCTCCTCTCTGCCCAGCGCTGGGCTCAGCTTCTCCCTCCTGCTCCCCGATGTCTCGCTCTGGCCAGGCTCCTCGGAGACGGGCTCGTTGGCTGAGAGGCGTCGTTCGGGCGGCTGTTGGCACCCCCTCAGCCCAGGTGAGGGGTGGGGCCGCCACGGGGGCTTGGGAAGGTGTGGGAGGCTCTCGGGGCGGGGGCTGGGAGCGGCTGGCAGGCACCGGGGGGTCCCCCTTGCGTAGTCCTCGCCCGGGCTGGGCGGGACAATATTATTTTAGGATCAAAATATATTATATTCACATGCAACAATATGTGTTGTGATTTGTATTAAGTCTAATTAAATAATTTTTTTGCTAAGTTATTTGTATATTTGATGGACTGCAGAGGGACCTGGCTTGCCAACGCATGGCCAACACGTGGGAGTAGGAGAGGTAGGAGGTGGCCTGGGGTGCCACCTCACCTACAGGGCACTGCTAGGTGTCCCCACCCCACCCCTCGTCCTGCAGCTCTCAGCTTCCCAAGTCACAGACGCGAGAAGCTGAGAGTGGCTGGATGGCGTGTTGGTGAGGCTCTTCTCCAAGCCCAGCTTCCCTTGCAAGGGAAGTTGGGCTCAGAGAACAGTGAGCCCTGCATGGCTGCTCTCGCCTTGATGAGCAGGGCGTGTTCCTCTTCTCCAAGAAGGAGCTCACTCTTCTCAAAGGGGAAGAGTGAGACCAGCTCTGGGCTTGCCACAAACTAACACTGGCTAATGCACAAGCAGGTGGCAAGCCCAGGTCCAGCACTTGGGGACCTTGAGCATCCAAGGTCAACACCTGCCCCCGTGCCCCACCATCCATGCCTGCCCCGCTGCTGCATCCCCACCCGGGGGGAGGGCAGGTGCAGCGGCATGGCAGGAGAGTGCAGGGATGGCTGTTGGTGACCCGCACCCTCGCTCTTGAAAGCAATGTCCCTTCTTAGGGCAGTTTTGGAGCACTTCTGAGAGTAAATATAACATATTTTGATTTTTTATTATTATTTATTTATTTATTTGTATCCCGCCCTTCCCACAAGTGGCTCAGGGCGGCTTCCAGATCTTAAAACAACATAAAATATAGATAATACCTGTTCATTCTCATAAATGGAGGTGCATGGTTATCCACAATTATCAATATCTATGGTGCTTTACATGGTATTTTTTGAAGTGGGCTTTTTCTGTATGGACTTTTTCCATGTGGGCATTTTTCCATGGAGGTTTTTTCCTGTGAGCATTTATGTCCGTGGGGGTTTTTCTGTGAGCTTTTTTCCTTTGGGCTTTTTTCTGGTTACCGTTAACAATAGGACATTTTGAAGGACATTTAATTCACAGGGTCGCCATAAGCTGGAAGCAACTTGACAGCATTTAACAAACACAGCTTCAATAAGACATCTGTCCAGCTCAACTATTCCACAATTAAGAATGTTTCTCCAGTTGAAACGGTTCACTTTGTAAAAATACAGGGCCATGAAGAGGTCAAGTGAAAAGTGCAGCTTGTTCCAGATTGAAGCTGTGGCTACACATTTAGTGTCCCACTGGTTGATACCATACCAATAAAGAACACCCCCCCCCCCATTGATATATGCCACTTTCTCCTTTTTACCTCCAATTCCACCAAATCCTTTCACAAATTGGGATCCTTCCTGTGACTTGTCTGTCACAATTTCCAATGTGGCTCCAAATTTCTTGTAGTTGTTTGCAAACCACTCAAGGAGGGGCATACTTTCTATCAGCTCATGTTCTTGTCCAGTCTACACAAGATCAAAATTGAAAACAAATGCGTAAGCAATGCAGCTTTCTGTAACTCAAACTGCCAGTTGCTATGCCAACTGTTTGCCAAGTACAGAAAGACCTGCTGCTAATAGAAAAAGTACAGTCATGTGACTGAGAACTGGTCACTGAGAACACCTCAGCAATGCTGATTACAAATATACAAAAGCAGAAAGATCATAAAGATGAAGGTACAAATCTATCCTGTCAAGCCTGTCATGTGCTCATTCCATCATCAGCCTTTTATAATTCTCTTTCATGCTTTTCAAGAGCATTAAGTATTCAAACAGGAGAAGTCACAAGCTCACTTTCCCTTCTCTGAGATGTTTCTCCCCAATTATACAGATGACACGATTTTAAGTGTCCTTTGCTGGTTTGCCAGCTACTCTTCCCAATTAGGGAACAGAGTTTAGACTTCTTTCTCCTGGCAGCTTGCAAATCTGTTGTGTGAAAAGTGATTTGGTCCACACCCACTAGTGTGAGCTATGTCAGAATTAAGAAAGACAGGTTGCTTGCCTGTAACTGTAGATCTTTGAGTGGTCATCTGTGCATTCACACCCATGGGATAGTGCGCCTGCGCCGATCCCCGAATCGGTACCTGAAAAAGCCCGGGATTTTTCCGCGCTCGGCGCCAATGGGCATGCACAGGCGTCCCAGTACGCATGCTCACCGGCACCAGCGCGGGGATCCCGCCAGTTCCTTCCTGACCGCTGGAAGCTCCTACTGGAGGGAGACTGTCAGCAGTGGGGAAGGAGGGCGGGTAGTGTGAATGCACAGATGACCACTCGAAGATCTACAGTTACAGGTAAGCAACCTATCTTCTTCGTGGTCTCTGTGCTTCACACCCATGGGAGACTAGCAAGCAAAACATACCTGGAGGCGGGAAGACGGTCAAACGGAAGAAACAGCTTGCAGCACCGCAGTTCCCAACCGAGTCCTCTGCTGAGCATGCACGTCCAGCATGTAGTGCTTCATGAAGGCATGTGGAGAAGACCAGGTAGCAGCCTTGCAGACATCGGAAAGGGACACACCTCTCAGGAACGCCACTGACGTGGCCATCGCTCTTGTGGAGTGTCCACGAACAGGCCCAGGTAAAGGCTTCTTCGCCAACAAATAACAGAGTATAATCGTCTCCGTGAGCCATTTTGAGAGCCTCTGAGACGAAATCCTGGAACCTAACTTGGGAGCAGCATATGAAACAAAAAACTGCTTGTCTTTACGAAACCCCCTTGAACGATTGAAATAAAACAGTAAAGCACGCTTAACGTCCAGAGCGTGCAACCTACGTTCCTCGTCCGAGGAAGGGCTAGGGTAAAAAGTGGGTAACCAAACTTCTAAATTAAGGTGGAACTGAGAAACCACGTTGGGGAGAAAAGTGATGTCTGGAGCTAAAGAAACCTCAGCCTCCCAAAAAGCAAGGTAAGGGTAGTCACAACGCATCGCCGTGAGCTCCCCCACACGACGTGCTGAAGTGATGGCAACTAAAAATGCAGTCTTCCATGACAAAAGTTGTAAGGAGCATGTTGCCATGGGTTCAAAAGGACGACGAGTCAACTTGTCCAGAACCAGAGTCAAGTCCCACAACTGCGGAGGGGACCTAAAGGGAGGATGAAGTCGGAACAACCCCTTCATGAACCTTTTGGAATGAGGGTGAGCAAAAACAGAGTAACCCTCCACTGAACCATGGAAGGCAGAAATGGCTGCCAGGTAGACCTTGATGGAAGAGAATACCAGCCCCTCATCCACCAAAGCCAACAAAAACTCGAAAATTGCTGAGAGCCCGACACTGTCAGGCGGCACAGGAGAGTCAGCCACAAAGTTGCTAAACTTCTTCCACTTCCTCTCATAAGAAGTACGGGTGGAAGGCTTCCTACTGCTTAGGAGGACTTGTTGGACCCTGGTAGAAAAACCTAGTGGTCGATGAACCACGCTGTCAGCTTCAGATGCGGCACGTTGTGGTGGAGCACGTGTCCGCCCTGAGCCGACAACAGGTCCGGTTCCGCCGGAAACTGGTAAAAGACCCCCCTCGACTGTTGGAGCAGGATTGAGAACCAATTCTGATGAGGCCACC